>NW_016690194.1:1271052-1451648 GCF_001604755.1 Lepidothrix coronata
CCCCCCATCCCCCCCCGCCTCGCCCTCCGCCGGCGCTCCCTCGCACTGACCGTCCCACGTTCACGTCCTCGGGGCATTCGTTCGGGTCGAAGCCCAGGGCCAGCAAGTAGAGCCAGAAGTGATCCTTCTCCCAGACGTGGGCCATGGCTGCCCCGGGCGCTCGGACCGCGCGGGCACCCGCGCCTCGCGCCGCAGCCCGCCAAAAACAGCCCCGCACCGGCCCGCCCGCGCCACACCCCCGCCCTCGCGAGACTGCTCTCCCCAAAGCGAGGCGGGGCGGCCGCGCTGCCTCACGGGAGATGTAGTCCGGGCGCCGAGGAAACCGCAAGCGGGCCCTTCCCGTTGAAATGGGTTTGTGATCGGACGGCGAAATTTAACACGGAACAAACAAACAAACTGAAAAAAAAAAACCAACCACACTGGCAAGCGAGCTGTGCGGTTCAAACTTTTATTTCAAGGCATTTCAGTGACCAGACTTGCAAGTGCTCACAAGCAGTCTCCCAGGGTGCCGCGCAGTAGGGCGATGCGGTGCGGGCAGCGCTGGACGGATCAGCGCCGTGACACGGCTCCCGACGGGCTGCATCGCCCCGGCGGAGCAGCTCGGTCTGGTCCTTATAAACAAATGTTAACAAGCCCGCCTCCAGCCCCGTTCTCACTCTCCCCAACTCCTACAGAACTTACTGTGTGCGAGCAAACGCGGCCTCAACATTCCTCAAAAAATAACCGACATTTTATTTAAACAGAAAAAGTCCCCACACTGTTACCAGAAGTATCCTCACGTTCAATTCCCTCTTTTTTTCTTTTCAATTTTCTTTTGTCCCACATCTGTATCTCTTCGTCCTCCATTTTCCCTCACTTCTTACAGTCTCTTACCTTTTCTAACTGCTACCCTTATTCCTGGAAAACTTTAGTTTTTAAGCATTTACCCTCTTCTAGTCTTAGGCGCCACAACTGATAGCATCACAATGGCCAAAATATTTGCACACAGAAGGTATGTGGAAAGAAAGGGAGTCCTTCTGTGCATAAAGCACTCTTGCCAAAGGAAAGCTCTAAGCTTCTAAGCTCTGTAGGTGCAGAGCCTAACAAAAAGAACTTGAGAAAATTTGAGATAGACAAAGTCTCTTACCCCTTCCAGCAGCAAAGAGGTAGATACAGAACTGCTTTTCACGTAGACTGAAAGGGGAAATTTTGTGGGCAAATCCTCATCAACTCCTTTTGTTGGCAGCCCTTTACGCAAAGCACTGGGGTGTTCTCATGGCCGCTATCAGCAGGAGAACAAATCATTAACAAAGATCAGATCAGTTGGATACACTGGTTAGGCTATACCTGGCTTATAGAATGGGAGCTTGACACCTATGCTAATGAATTAATGTAGTGTGCATTCCTTATGTAGAAAAAAACCCCAGATTTTTGATGCAGCTAAATGAAACGGCAGTGATTTTTAAAAAAATATCCCCATAATCCCTAAACTAGGCAGGTTCACCTTCAAAAAGGAGAAATCTAAATTAAACATGGCAAAGGTACATTGTATCAAAATAGATTTTTATCCTTCTCTATTCAGCTCTTTGCCCTGTAGTGTAAGGGCCATTTGTGCGTGAAAAGTCTTGTTGATCCTCTTCATCCAAATCCAAAATGTCTGGGATATCATCTGACTCTGAAGACAGGTCTGTAATAGTGAAATCTGGAACCTGTGTCAGAATGAAATTTCAATCAATTTAACTAAACAAATTTGTGCAGTACTCCTCTCTGAAGTCATGACACAAAGATACATAGCATCTCTAGAAATCAGACCCAATATACTGAATACAGAGTGAAATATGCTCAGTCACATATGAAACACATAGCACTAAGACAGACCAAATACTATGCAAGATACAGATCAGTTGCTTAGAAGACAGGATTTTATAGTAGATATAAGTGTAGAAGGCCCTTCCGGAAGATTTTACTGTGAGGAGATTAGGGATTTTCACTTAAGAAAGCTTTCCTCTTTGGCCAGAGACAGTTTTAGATATTTTCTCTTCCTGCATTCCAGAGAAGCTCTCCCTGGCATGAGAAAAGATAAGTTCTTACGGACATGTTTGAAGGTCGGGAGGGCCTGGGACAATAAAAGCCCCAAGAACAGCAGGCATATCTTCTTTTCCTAGGCCTGGTACAGTTTTGTGCTGATAAGTTAAGTGTTCTTGACTCAGAAAATAAATTCTCCTAAATCCTTCCACTGCCTGGTATTTCGGGGGTACCTGTGTGGTTTTGACCCTCACATTAGAAATGAAACAGAGATGAACTCAGTGGACTGAATTTGGTGAAACTGGTAAAAGTGGTGACTGGAAAATTAAGAAAGGAGGTTTTTAAAATTACTTTGCCTTTCTTCTTTCCATAAAGGCAATGGACTATATTAAGTAATGTGCCCTGAGGAGATTGATACGGATTGCTCTGTACTGCCCTGCCTGCCTACTGAATTAAACCTTTCCTGAGGAAACAAATATCTGGAACTGCAATCTCACTTTTGTCTCTGTTTTAACTGCCTGTGTAGTATTCTGTACTGTTAAGCAGCGCCAGGTTTCAGGAATTGCTAGAGACATTAGTGGATACATGGATGTTACAGACTTCTAAAAATGTTGGCTAAGACACTTAGGAGCTTAAGTCCCAACCCTTAAGTCCCTTTAGTAGGACTTAGATTACTTAGGCACTTCTGAAAAATGGGATATAATTAAGCAATTTACTCATAACTGTAAATTTTTTACACCAAGTGAAAAATGCTTACATCTGTAGTTTGATTAGTAGTTAGTTTTAATGTTGGTGATGAGACATACTTGGAGCCAGATACAGTATCAGCAAATAACAACTGTTGCATGCTGAAAGGACTTCGGTTCTGCGTGTTCAAAGCAGCAACAATTTGCAGAGGTTTCTATGCATTTCTGTAACTTAATCTCAGTGCTGACTGGAGAAACAGTTTTAATCCATTCCCTAACTGCAAAACACCTTATGACTTACTTTTATGAAAGACAGTAGGCAAGAAAAAAGCTATGCTGTGCCTGCTTTGAAGACATGTCAGAAGGGTAGAGAATATATCAAATTATAAGGGGATTACTGTTTCAGCTACCAGGCTGTACACAGCACGGAATTGCTGCATGCGAATCACTCCGTTTCTTACGGAGTTGGTAGTCATAGGGCACCACGGACTTAGAAATATTAATTATTAATTAAAACTGAGTTTTAGAAGAACTTAAGCAGTGTGTGACTTTTCAGGCACTACTGTTGACAACCTAAGCTTGATCAAAATGAGATCTGTAATTTTTGCCTCAAAAAAATCAAAATCAAAAGGCACTAAGAATGAGGGAAACACATCTTTCTACCAGAAACAATTATCTTGCATCTTTCTGTTTACGGCAATTTACCTAAAACTCTAATTACTGAACTTAGAGAAATCAACAAGTTTTCCCACTATCGGTACATGACCCTGTATTCCATACTGTAGTATAAATCAGGGTATCTTAACAAGACTAAGGCTAAGTAGTCCATACACAAAACCATTTAAAAATGTGCCCAAAGGAATTGTTTAAATGAGTTGGTTTATTCTTTATTTACACTGAGCAGGACACATAACCATGTTCAGTAACTGTGTCTGACCAGTGAAAATTTTTACTATATCCTACATTTAAGAGCCTTTTACTCACATCCACGTTGTTCTCACTGATAACAGAACAATCACTGAAATTTAAGTTTGTACTTTCCTCATCTTCTTAATGCATGCAGTAAAAGCACCTGACTCCTTTAATGTAACAGTAAGATTTTCATAGCCATGAAAGAATTTCATATTGAAGTGTATGTCAGCATCAGAGTAAAACAGAGTGGATGTCAGTATGATTTATCTCAGTTTTGAACATGCTAAATTGTATTAGAATTGCACATTCTAACATCTGCACCAGTCTAACTAAATCAATGCAAAGCTCTTGGCATTATGGGATTGCTTAGGTAAAGGACCTTCACTTCCATACCACTTTTCACAGTTGACTTACTGCTTTGTTTCAACTTCCTATCAATTCTTGCAAGAAGCATAAGATACAACCCTTCTTCATGCTATTTCTCCATAAGATGCAGTTAAATCATTTACACAGAAAAGTGCACAACTTGCAAAAACCTCACATGGAATAGTACAGAACATACTTCAGTGTTTTGCTGTCTTCATACACAAACAGTAACATCAATACTAACAACTTTGATCAATTTTTTCTTGCTAAATATGTTTTCAGAACTGAGCCACAGATCGCTCTCATTTTGTGCCTTTTCAAAACAAAGCGCCTATTTTTAGTCATCAGAGACTGTATTATCCAAAAGAAGTGAAATTGCCACCTTAATATGAACACAAATAAATTTAACAAAACACTTTGCAATACCTTCAGCAGGCTGTGGCATGTAAAACTTTCTGATCATGCAAATTACTAACAGGTCATGCTTAAAAATGTTTAGTTCTGTTTCCTCTTTTTAATTAGATGGTTTAAATAAGTTTTTCCTTGGTAGTTATGCTTTTTTTTTAAATAACAAAAAAAAATTCATCAGTTGTTCCCAAACCCTTTCACCTATTTTACTATCTATAAAATATTATTCTAACTTGAATTCTGGAAAATACTAATGCAAAAAAATTAATCTTGAAGAATAGATGACATTTCAAAAGTTTTCCACCTTTCTTTAGTTTGAGGCAAACCACCTTCAACTCCAGTTCGTATACAAATCTTGTAATTTGTCTTTGGCCAATGCTATAAATATGACATTTGCCAAACTTGCGTACCATATGGAGCTATTTACAAATGCTTATATTTAGAGCTCTTGTAGAAAAGGACTATCCGCAATGATAGAATAATAGTTCTCTGTCGACTGCACCTGAAAGGAGGAAGTGTCAACTAGCATGAACAATTTTTGAGTGATCTCTTAAAGAGAAACAGTATCTGAATTCTAAATAAACACTAAATAGCCTAGGTAATTATGTTACTATTTTAACCTTTATCTTCCCAGGTTTTGTATGGCTATCAGCCTTTTGACATGCTTCCATTTCATCTAGTCTATCTGCCTTGCTGCAAAGAGTTGAACTTATTTCCTATCATTTTCAACGCATATGGTCTTACCTTTTTTAGACGGTAACTTCACAGCTTAGAGAAACTTCATAGCTTTCTAGCCCAAGCTATATCCTCAAAAGTGATTTTGGACTAAGAGCAAGCAAGTTTCTGGGCAGTGCACCTGAATTGTTTGATACATGCAATTACAGAGAAACAGGTAGGATGGCAGGAAAATTCATGAGCAAACTCTGCTCTGGTTTCCCTCCTTTATTTGAAAGGAAGCACCTCAGCTTCAGTCAAAAACAACAGTGGCAAAAAGAGAAAGATGACTTTGGAAGGTGTCTGCATCATTTTTGCCTCCAGTGGGCATTTTAATAGTTGCTCTCTCTTGCTGCACTAGAGAAAAATAAGTTCTGTCTGTACAGCTGCAGTAAGACTAGAGCATGGGGATATGCTGTGCTAAATTATCTACAAGAAGATACCCACGCAAGCTCCAGCTGCAATTCAGTTTAAACATTCAGTGCTGTCTGTATTAGCAGAGTATAATAATCTCAATCCAGAGAACTTTAATCTATATAATGAATCAGGAATATACTTATTTGCTGTTAGTCAGTCCTTTCTTCCACTAGGGAAGGGTTCCTAATTCTATTCGGTGGATGGGGGGTGGATAAAACTTAAAGCACTCAGTGGTTGGGCAGCATCCAACAAAACTACCACTTATCACAATAGCACAGCACAGGAACCTACATATAGCGTTTCAGACTAACAGGCTATAAGCCCAGCATTTAACCAGGCACTGCTGTTTGCAGCCACCAGTTGTAGGTCAGCTGTCAGAAGTCAATGAACTTTACACAGAAGCAACCCAATAGCACACGGTGAGGGAGAAGTGCTTTGAAGGTCTAGGCTGGTATCAGTTTCCCTTGCTTTCTATTTCATCTGCTTGCTGAGACTTAGTAAAGCTGGACAGCCATGTAAGGGTACGAACCAGTAGCACGACTTAAGGCAGAACAGAGATGTACTGCTTGTTCACTAATAGCAGATGACGCTGTTTATTTCTCAGTCCTTAAAAAAAAACAGTGAAAAGTTTCGGTATTTTATTTGATTGATCAGCTCAAGATGAAGTCCCAGAGCAATTAGATTTTAAAATGTATAGAAGAATGGGAATTCCCTTCTTTAAACAGCCAGCTGCTCTCAGACCTAATTAGTTCCTGTTGCTGAACACATCTACAACAGTGGATGCACTCTAAAATTTTATTATAAATGGAGATAAAAAAGGATAGTCTCTGGCTGGCTCATGCAATAGTTAAAGTAAACTTTAAAAGAAGTTAATTGCTGAAAGCACTCCAGAAGTCTTAACTCAGGCACTAATTGGAAAAGAGTATCTCATCCTCTCATGTTAATTTTATGCTAAACAACTCCCCTACATAAAATAAATATTTAAAG
Source organism: Lepidothrix coronata (assembly GCF_001604755.1). Lineage (NCBI taxonomy): Eukaryota > Metazoa > Chordata > Aves > Passeriformes > Pipridae > Lepidothrix > Lepidothrix coronata. Next base: position 1,277,547 of record NW_016690194.1, read on the forward strand.
CAGGGAGGATTATAGATAACACTTCTTTAATTATGTTGTTACAATTTGTTTAATATTGTGCTTAAAAAGTCTTCCTCACACTTCTAGGCCAAACCTGACTTAACAGCTAAGCAATCCCTCTCACAGTAGATGGCTAGATAACAGGTAATTTGCTTTAGTGCCCACAGTGTGCCAGACAGAGGTATTGTTCCATGAAGCAATGTGCCACTATGTGATAAGCTTCCTTTGAACTCCATTTTCTTCACACTATTTGGTGACCTCTTTGAAAATGGTGGCCAGCATTGCTACTCTAAATGATTGCAACTCAAAAGTTGTACAGGGCATGCACTAGGAACACAGATACAACTTACCTGGACAGCCCCAAACCAAGAAAGCTTATTTCCTAGTGACAGTAATTCCTTTCCAGTGGAGGGATTCACAGTATTTACTGAGGAAAAACTGTACCCAAGTAGCTGAGTGTACATTTGTCACTCAAGTTCAAAGGAGGTTAGATAAAGTTAAACAAGTTTAAACTGGTGTTGCACCTGAGAAGTATACACTGTTTATAGGGAGCCAACAGACAGCCAGCAGTTTCATGCACACCAAACACCTACTGTGAAGGGAGGAGAGGGTTCTTTTGTGCATATCCTTCTTTTTTCAATATTAAAACATCCAGTAGCTCACAGCTTAGGTCATCATTAAAGGTGGACAACAGCAAGGACCAAAAAAAGCAGCAGTAAAGCTAAGATTCAGTGGAGGGATGCACATAGACTCTAAGGGAGGAAGGAAATGCTGCAGCAATATCTTATCTATCTATAGATACACAAACACATTTTCAATGCACATCTATCTCATTTGCATGTCAAGCTTGCTTTCTGCTAGACCTGGTTTGAAGGAGTCACAGAAGAGCAAGTTACTCTGTTTTAAAACACCACTGAAATGGAGACAGACATTGGCTACTAAAGCATTTATTACTAACATACAACATGAATTACAAAAGGATGCCTATAGAAAACACACACGGACAACAGCAGGCATCTGGGTACAAACAGCATGAATGAATACCTTTATACTGCATATGAAAAAAAATGTATTGATAATTATTTGGTCCATCACTGGAGCAGGGTCCCCAAGGAAACATTCAAGGAGCATCTGGACGACACTCTTAATCATATGGTTTAGTTTTAGGTAATCCTGCGAGGAGCAGGAAGTTGGACTTGATGATGCTTATGGGTCCCTTCCAGGTTGACATATTCTATGATTCTGTGATCAAGTTACTGTGTTAAACAACAGTTAAGTTTATATTAATGTTAACACTGTCACAGCATTGAACTCCAGCTGACCCGTTCAGAAACCCCACTTTCAGCTTTGGCATCCTGCGCTCACAGAACTTTTGTCATGAATTGTGTAGGAATAGAGTCTGAGACAGATCCATAATTATCAAAAGTGTGATCTGCAGCAAACATAGACTGAAAGTGTACCTAGACTGCAGGGCTTTTAAATGCATTTCATAGTATCAAGGCTTTTATAGCCTTCTGGTAGAGATCAAGGAACAAAACAAAAGCTTTTAGCTAGGGTAGGTTTCATTTATACTAATGGTATTAATACCACAGATAAGCATAGTGAGGTTTCTCGACAGACAAAACAAGGCATCTTGACAACTGTAAGCCGACAATACTTAGGCACTTGAGACAGTTCGAGTTTTTAGAGTGGCTTAACTACACAGGACAATACACAGCTTATATGTAAGTGTGTCCTGTCTCTGTAGATTCCCCTCCTCCTATATTTATGGATTTTTCACCAAGGCTTTTTTGACAGCTACACTTGGTAAGGCCACTCATTTTGTCAGTCAGCAGAGTACATACATGCTATGCAGTTTATTCAGTAGTGTGTTCAGGCTGTTTGTCTTTCTGGCTGGAATTTTCCTCCCCTTCACCTTTGCTCTCAGCATGCTGAATGCCAGGCAATTGTGGGTAAAAGGGACCTACCAGCAAGTTGAGAGGCGTGTTGTTAACAAGATAATCCATCACATCATCCAGAGACTCCTTTATTTTCTTCAGCTGTCCTTTACTAGCTGTAAGAAAGCTGTCTGATAATTCTTGGAAGGAGGATGCAGACCGAAAGCTCTGGTAGACATCACCTGCCATTGACCCAACACTGTAAACCTGATCCTGCACATTCTGCGGCAGCCCCTGTAGGCTTGAGACCAGTGTGAGGCAAGTGGTCTGAAGTTGCTGAGTGAGGCTCTGTGCAATAGCTAGAGTTCTTGACTCAATGTACTAGAAAGAAAAAGCATAACAGCATATTAGTGTTGTTTTATGACCGTAGCGACTTTATGTTGCTCAAGATACATGAAGAAGCAAAGTAAAGGGGATATAAGTGAAATAAAGCCATAGCAGATAATAAAATGGGCCTTAAGTCTGAAGAGTCAGAGACTTAAAAGTACTTGATATCTCTTCAGCACTCAAGTACTTTGTGAATAGAAACACTGATGGCTTCTGCCTAGTGACAGACAAGCAAACTCTTGTTTCAGCTCCGGATAACAAGTCACAGCAGGTAAGTATATTCTAATCAATGAACCACTGTTTAAAGCTACATGTAGGACTACCTGAGCCTGTGCCTAAGACTGCTTTATGCTGACAAATTGTTATTTCTGGTCTGGACACATCAGATAAGTGAGTTCTAGCTGATTTACATATGGACATCCCAACACAGGTTCACATACCAAACAGGATGAGCATTCTCATGAGAGGAGAATGAACCCTAGAATGTTTGCAGGAAGTAGGCTCATTTAAGAGCTTGGGTCCCCTACTTTTCACTAGTCAACTGCCCTGAGCTTCAGCATCCCAATTTCATGTTTGTACATAAGCTTCTCTGATGCACACTTCAGGGACTGTTAGTTTTCCATTACCTTCACAGTATACAATCCATTTATCTCTAGTGTACATTTGCATCTATTTACCTCAGCACTACGCAGTTCACCACCGTCATTTTGGCCTGTATTTTTTTTCCATTCTACCCAGGATTGATAAAGCTTTTCCTGAGCACCAAGAAGTTTCTTATTGGCACTATTCACGTTCTTTCTGGCATACTCGATCTGAAAGACAGCCAAATAAAGAAGTAGAGCAAAGAGTCCAAGCAGTTCCTTTAAGGCTATCCTACCTTGACTGTTTTGTAATCTTCTTTTTAAATATGTCAGAAGTTCAGTATAAAGGACTTTGGGAGTATAAGAATGTGTTTCTTGTCTTCGAAGAACTGAACACTGGGAGCAGTTTTGAGACGTTATGTAGTGTTCCCCTCTGCCTCAGCCATTTCTGCGTCCCCCACTGGCATCCTACAGAAAGAACTGAAAGTGTGCAGGTGGCCATGACTCTTTATGTGCAGTTTGTCCTGTACATAAAGGTACATTGTTAGGATAAGACTACTGAAGTACCCAGAAATACCCAGAGACAGAACCAGCAAGAGCAGCAAGCCCCAAAGGAATCTGACATTTTGTTAACATGAAGGACCTAAAGAACTGAAGTGTGTCTAAATTGCAAAACACTTTTGTCACTGAATCAAGTGTCAAACCCAGAACTACAAAACATGAATACAATTTTAAATATGTCACTTTTATTTCTGTAGTGCTTACAGTTACAAGCAGCTGCACAATCGCAGCTCAGCCTGATTTAGGACATCTCCTGAATGGTGATGAAAATCTCTTAATGGCAAATGCTTTGTATTTAGAAAATGCATTTAGTGTGAAGCAGCGATTCCACTCTTCCTATTGCTCTTTTGGCTGTTTTCTTCACTCTAAAACTATGCCAAAATTTACTTTTTGTACCTCAAGTGAAAGCTCAAAACTTACCAGACTAACAGTGTGGTGGAGCTGAGAGATTGTCTCCTGGCTTTTCTGTTTAGCATCTTTAACTTTGTTTAAGGCTTGTTGGTAGGCACGTGTGCGGAGTTTTGAAGACAGGGATCCTAATCTAACATAGTAGCTTGGCTTTTGAACTCCAACTTCAAAACCTTCAACGTTTGCAGCTTCTTTCTCTACGTATGTTGAAAGGAAGCAAATTGATCACTGGAGGAAAACTTAAAGAGGTCTGAGACAATTTTATCTGCCTAGTAACAGCTGAATACTGAAGTTGCTGAGTAGTCCTTTAGCAACAAGATAGATCATCTTACATGGAAATCCTTACTTTTATTATGTTTCCCCTGTGAAGATGTCATTACACCCAGCAAGGCAAAAGGCAGCTTAGGAAGCACATGCTCCCTCCCCACTATAAATAAGCAATAAATGGATGATTGCTTCCTTCTCGCTAATACAAGCATTCCAACAAAATCAAAGCTTCAATTGGTCTTACCTAGTTCTGCTTCTGTAAGTGGGAAATACTGGTCTACAAGGGTCTCTGATTTAGTGAGAGCACTGTCCACTCCACTGCTCACCATTTGCACCACACGACTTCTCAGGACAGCGTTAATGCTCCCATTGACAACTGACTTAGTCATTTCTAAGCTGTCTTGCATTGCTTCTTTAGTCTTGCCCACAACTCCAGTGATCGTGTGAGCAACAGTTTCCTTGGCACCAGTCACAGTGGTTGTTACAGCTTCTCTGGCTCCAACAACTACATCCTTGGCATTGGCAACAACCTGCCGTAGGAAATAAATTGATTCACTAAAAATATTTATTGGTGAGAACTACATAATCCAGGAAATAATACATTTATGTTAAAGTTTGTAAAAGTATAGGTTATCTAGGAAAAATTCTACCCTGAAAACATATGTCCTGAAAATATATGTACAAGACACAACAAGATATGACTGCCATGCAGCTTTCAGCTCAAAACACTTCAGGGATTGTAATCCAATCACTATTTTATTCACACTGAGCAGGAAAGAGAGAAAGACTTGAGGGTAAAAAAATTACACCCGGCAGTGAACTGCATCTATAGACAAGAGGTGTCAAACGATGGAAAAATTTAAAGTAAAAAATGCTTAATGGCCTCACAAAGGCATCAAACAGTTCGACAGCTACACCTGTGACTTCTTCATTGCTTTAAAGCTGTGGTTCAGGCGTGGCTTTTTGAAATCTGTCTCCCTGGTTTTCAGTGACAAAAAAAAGAAGGGTGTATGGTTCTTCACCTTAGCATATTTACATGGAAAGAACTTACCTTATCAGTGGGTTGATTCAGTATAGGCAGCCTCTCTTCAATTTTGTCTAGACCTATACATGCATAGTTGTTGGCAACTACAACTATAAAAGAAATTACAAGAGTTGGCTTTAATTGTTTTCTCCCCTGGTATAAATAATTCAAATTGAAAATTCCTCTTGAAACAGAACTCATGCAACACTCTTAAAAGTAGTTTCCTTTCCCCTTCAGTGAGATTTGAGGCAACAAAGCCCAAGAACAAGGTAGATTTACAGTGCCAGAAAAAAAAAAAAATCACTTGTAGGCAGAGAAAATCCATTCGATAATTTACAAGCAACTATAGAAAAAGCGGAAACACCATGCCCATTGCCACATCATGAAACCAGGCTCCGGGTTAGGACAGCCTTGTGACACAGTTTCCAAAGTAACCAGTCCTCAGCGTGAGGAAGTGAAACAGTAGCATTTGAAACCAGGTGAAAGGCAAGAAAGGTGTTGAGCAAGAGATTACTTAATCATCCTGCGTATCCTGAGTCAATCAGTTTAGTACTACAAAAGTACTACTACTGCTTTCACTCTGCACTATTTTTTTTTAAGTCATACCCATCTATAATCAGTTACTTAGGCCAGGCAACAGGTTTAGTCAGCTACCCGAGACAGCACTCCAGACCTGCATGACCATGTTTAAACTATAAGTGCATCTGGATATATAAAACAATCAGCTGAACTGAAGATATCAACAGCTTCATCTTTGCCTTACTTTGCGGTTCCAGCTTCTGGATGATAGGCATAGCACTTGTCACAGCTACCGATGTAATTGTCTTCACTCCTTTCTCTGCTACCTCACATACTGACTTCAAATAAGGATGGTTATCCTTAGTGGTGATGTAAGCTGTAGAGACCATATCATAGGTGGAGCTCACCAAAGGAAGGTTGACAACCCTCAATACAATATTCTGTTTAAAAGAGAAAGCGGTTAGCTGACTCCTATTTTTCTGATCTAGACAAAAAAAATATGGCACTAAATCAGACATACCTGCTGCGGATCAATTGCTGCCAATGCCATTTTTTCAGGTCTTGAACCTTACACAGTCTGTGAAAGAAGCATATTCAAGACATGGTGTTCTCATATCCACTTCATCTAAGCACCAAACTTTGAAACCAACAACCTTCTTGTGATCCACTCCATTTAACGGGATCAGAATGTTCACTTCTTGCATACAGGAATTAGATTTTATTGTAACAATTTAGAAATCCAAAACTTGGCTTAGGCAACACAAGCATGGCACATACACAAGACAGGCTTTGAGATACAGCAGTTCATTGCTGAATAACCAGAGTTACCAGCTGGTGGATTCCTTTATTTTTCTAGAAGAATTAAGATACAACTGGGTTTATCTGTTGAGCCAGGCCACAAGGCACTAAAATCTAGTTTAGGATGTCCAAGTCAGATGAAGAATCCACCAGCAACATCTTTAATCAGATTACATCTTCTGTAGGGAGCCCACCTAAGGCTCACACTTGTTCAGCTTGCTTAAAAGTTAGCATTCCTATAACACACAGAGCATGCTAATTTAGACTAAAATATTACCCATCCCCCACTGAAACAGGTTGCAAACATTGGTTATTCAGCAAATCTACATTACTCAACATGTATTCCAACATGTATTCCCATGGAGAAAATACTAACAGCTTTCCCCACATGAACCCTATAAAAGAAGTGGTATTGCAGTACCACATAATGAGAGAACACAGAAGCATATTGTCATGTGTACATCATACACACGTAGGGTGAACTAAATGTGCAAGAAGCACTTTTTGTATTGATAATTTCACATGACATTTAGGTTCCAGAAGAACCTGTATAAATGAAGGCAACAAAAGGCAAACTAAGAGGCCATTCTCAAAAGGACTGCGGTTTATGAGGCCTTCTGCTAGGTTTGTCAAAGAGCCAACAGCAGTTTTCTGTCTCATACATATGACAGCATCAAAAGGAGTGTGTTAATATTCCCCCTGAGGTAAAGTAAAACTTTTCCCCATTACATAATGGGGAACAAGGACAAAGGCATGCTGTTAATATTTTATAGGCATATTTGCACATATTAACATATATGTGCCATACAGTAATGCCTGTAATGAGATTAACCACTGTACATGGAACACACGAGGGTTACAGCAGTAACAGAGAAGTTTTCCTTCCATTTATTAAGAACTGAAATACCCCAAAAACATGTTCTATTTCTCACATAGCATTACAAGTCAGATTACCTGGAGTACAACTGAATTTCACTATGAAGTGCAAAGCATGCTGCATAACAGAAGAGGCTAGCAGCACAGAATCTGGAATGGGGAATGAGGAAGGGCCCTTACTTAAAGGATTACTCAATATCTGTAATGTGTCCCACAAGATCCATCCACACACTAGTCACTAAACCGTAACAGTTAGCCCCTGAAGTTATTCCTGCTCTTAAAGAAGATGAAGATAACTAGGATCTTCCCTTGAAGAGGTTTAGCCCTGGCAAAAGTCAGATCCGCTTCTCTGGAGCAGGTGAGTAAGATGCCTGGAGTCGAAGTCCAAGCATATTTCAGAGACAGCAAAAGACTCTAAACAGGAAAGCACACTGAGTTACGTCACAAACTTAATTTCTACTTTCTCCCCTCGCTACGGGAAGAAGTGAAAGACCAGCAAGCAACACGACAGCCATGCAGAACCGCCACGGCGTCCGTCCTGGCTCACCGCTCTACCCCAGGCAGGAAGGCGCCCCAGTTTCCCAAGTGCCACCACGGGCCGCTTCCGGGACGAGGCTTTTCAACGCCACTCCCGGGGGCGTTCGAGGATCTCAAGACTTTCTGGTCCCGAAAGAACTTCTGCCAGCCTACCAAAACCCACTGGGACGCGGGGCGAGGGGCCCGCGAGGGCGGAGGCAGCAGGGGCGGCCCCATGGCGAGCGCCGCACCCGGAGCCGCAGCCCCCGCCCGCTCCGCCCGAGGCTCCACCATATTGCGGAGTGAGCGCCGCGGGGCGGGCGGGCGCCGAGGGCTCTTGTGGTCGGCGAGAGCCAGGCCGGAGCACCGGGGCTGCCGTACTCACCCGGGAGGAGGAAGCAGGAGGAGCCGCCGCCGCCGCCTGGAGCACGGGCAGGGTCAGGGTCACGGGCGCCGCTGCCGCCGACTGGGGAACCCCGGTCTCGCCCCGCTATTTCTGGGGCGTTACCGCCGCCGCGCGTCACCGCCGTCGCGGGGCGGGGCCCACACGTCGTGACCCCGCGGCGGTCAGCGGGAGGGCACTGCTGCGGACTCCGACCAAGGAGAGTCCTCTGCAGAAGGACACGTCACGGAATCACAGAATATGCTGAGCTGGAAGGGACTCGCAAAGGTCATCGAGTCCAGCTCCTGGCCTTGCGCAGGACAGCCCCAAGAGTCACAACATGACAGCATTGTCTAAATGTATCTTGGACTCTGTCAGGCTTGGTGCTGTGACCACTTCCATGGAGAGCTTGTTCCAGTGCTCAACCATTTTTCTAATATCCAGCCTAAACCCTCCCTGGCACAGCTTCTTGCAGAGCAGAATAACTGGAATAAAACAGAAATTTTCACTTCTCTGAACTGATTATTACACTTCTGCTAGGATGCACACCAAACATTTACAGGCACCCCACTCCTTTGATTCCATTGTTGTCATCTGAGACCTCCCTTTGTTTCTTAGTCACAGTCATGTGGCTTCTCAAGTGTAAACCACTCAGTGTACCCATGACAACCACAAAATAAATTAACCCCTTTTCTCAGGAGTGTCTCTATTGAGACTTCTTGAGTATTCCAGGGATTTATTTACTAATGTATATCACCGCTATCTGTAGTACAGGAACACCTGCAACTTCCATAGCCCAGGGACACACTCTGCCAGAATGTAGTAATTAGAGACAGTATCCCTCAACAGTCCTTGGCAGGCTAAGTATTTATATTCTGGACATGTTTTCCTTCACAACTAGGTGCCCTTCTGTATTGATGAACTCAGAGAGGCTTATCCGAATTCCTGGAAATCTAGGAACTTGTCTCTTGAGATCATTGCCTGGGTTAAGGCTGAGGGGGAAGCTGGGGGGAGAAAGAGGATGATGTTACCTCTTGGATGGACCAAATTCCTCAAATATCTTAGAACAGAAGTAGGTGTGGTCCCAGCCAAGACTGAAGAAGAGGAAGGCAGGACAGCATCAAGTAAAGCAGTAGTAACAGATAATGCAAAAACATACAGCGCCAGGCCTTGCTAAAAGAGGAAGGCAATAATAGTAGACCCTACTCTTCTTCTTCGTGAGGCAAAGGTAGATGTTTAAAGTCATGTAATGCATCTAATGAAAGAATTTTCATTCCTTCAATTCTACAATTACTATTGTAGAATGTAAGTCAACCTACCTATCCTTAACCTCAGAAAAAAAAATAATGGATAAGACAATGAACTTGTCTATCCTCCAGTGCATCTCTTTTAAACTCATTATAATATCCTCCATGATAGGGAATAGTTCAGATTTCAGCCTCACAAGCTCTGTAGCACAGTTCTGCCAGAGATAGCAGTGAGAGATAGAATATGGGTCCTTCAGCTTTTCTTACAAAGAAAAGCTTTTTTAGTACACCCAAATGGAGGAGTTGCTGGGACAACAACCCCAGGGCTCAGCAGGGTTGAGGGGAGTCAGAGCATGACCCTGCTGTGGCCTCACTGGGGCAGGGGCTGACAGTCCTGTGGAGCTGATGTGGCAGGAAGCGGGAGGGTCTGGGGAAGGCTGGGCAGGGCCAGTAAACTCTGTTAGTGCCATCAAGGCCTGACCAACAGTTCCAGCTGGAGACAGGTATTTTCACTTCAGCTGTGAACCTCATGAGACCAGGTTATCAGCTGTTCCCCAACAAGTGACAGAACAGCCAACGGGGAATGCAGCGGTAAGTCTGTAGGGTGCTGAGTAGTCTGCTACTATTCCTTTAGGAACAGATATTGTTTAATATGCTGAGCTAGGGCTGACTGACAGAGTGCTAGTGTATTACCCAGATCCGATACAGGGATCTTCACTTGGCCTCACAGCTGGTAGATGGAGTGATACCCTGGGAACTCAAAAATGGGGCAGTGAGAGCTCTCACGACAGATTAAAGCTACTTTACTAAAAAGTAGTCATGCTTGTACATCAAGATAGCTAACCAGAGTCTTTACTCAGCCTCTAAGATGAATGTTCAAAGCACTGAAGTGGTGACATAACTCATAACTCATATGAGAAACTATCCGTGCCCTTGTCCTGCAAAACAGAGAGCACAGAAGGGTGGCCACCTGGAGTTGCCAATAAAATATGTCTAGACACAGCCTTAGGAAGCTGGCAGGCTTTAAAGGACCGCCTCCAGCCACAGTTCGAGTCTGACTGTAGGGAGTAGAAGCACAGGAAAACTCTGACATGCCTTCTGTGCTTCAAGGTCTTAGCAGCAAACTACTACTGAAGTAGTTCTCAGCAATCAGGATTGCCACAGGGACACAAAGGAAAAGAATCACAGAATCACAGAATATTCTGAGTTGGAAGGGACCCACCAATAGTATCTCCAGATACTATCGAGTCCAACTCTTAAGTGAATGGCCCATACAGGGATCGAACCCCCAACCTTAGAATGTGTTCTCACCTGTGAAGAATAGATGGTTTGGGGTTCATAACATAAATAATCAATTCAATTGGTTACACCAGTGCATCTGACCTTAAAGATACCTAATATTGAATTTACTTGTTTATAGATATTGCTTTGTCATGAGAGATCCAAGTGATTCTCTTGAACTGAGAATCAATAGACTTGTGTTGAACACCCTGACACTGTTATCTGTGAAAAAACACAATCGTCAAAGGCAGTCTTCCCTTAGCTGTCTCACTGCTCCTTTTTCTTTCCAGTCCCACAGAAATCCATTTCTTGGCTTTGTAATTCTACCTTGCACCAGTTTGTCTTTGGATTTGCAACTAACTTCTTATCCACTTAAACTGTCTATCTACCTCACTCCTTGGTTTTGAGATTAAGCCTTTTGTATGCTACTGTATGAAAAGCTTTTCCCTGGTCTTGGTTAGTCATGTCAGTGGTGTCCCTGCTGTGACTCACTTTGTTTTCCCCTCTCCAGAAGAGGATATCAGATTTTTCAGGCCTGATCCTCCTTTTGTAAGTCCACACTAATTGCACTTAGAAAGAATAGCATCCTTATTCTACTCTTCCCAAAAGTAAAACACTCCCACCCTTTGTTTCTGAGCAGCAAGATCTGCAGGTTTTCTCTGTTTTCTCTGGAATGTAGTTATCTTGCAATGTGACTTATCTTTAGTTAGCTGTCCAAAGCTCTTCAGCTGTAACTGAGTTAACCTGACTTTTGATTCAAAAGAGACTAACTGGGTCAAAGCTAGTTCTCCACGAAGAAAGGCAAAGGCAAGCAACAGTACCATCAGTTACAGGCAGTCAGGTACTATAGCCCAGGTAGTGAATATGAACCCACCCCTACAACAGATGTGACATGTTTAATTAAGAAAGAAGAAGAGGGAACAGAATCAACTCATGCTTGATAGGGGCAAAGAGTCCCTATCAAGGGGCATATATCTATATACTGTACAGGAATTATTTTTCATTTGGCTACAGTTTGTCTATAACCCTGCCAGATGTACTCAGAAGGCTAGGCAGCAACCTGTTGTTATGGTAACATGCTGCACCTTCAGAAAGATAACAGCAGGCCTTCATGTCTCATGTGACATGTAACATCTATCAGCCTACATGTAGCCCTTTAGTTTTTACTCTTCACATAGTCAAACACACTAGATGAGGCCTTGACAGGTTTTCAATAAGACAGTCTATTTTAAAAGACTAATTACTTCATAATAAGATACCAGCAGAAAGAAAAATATCCTAGGTATTTGGCAATTATCTAGGTACCATCAGTTAAGCAATACAGCAAGTATTGTATTGATACTAACATGATCCTGTAATTGTTTAATTGTATTGTATTAACACCCGGGAGATGCAGCTATGGGTGAAGATTTTGTTATAGTAGATACAACACAAACACGGCACAAAAATATCTAGGCCCTGTTCTAGAAGTAGGGAGTACTTCTCGAACTATTAATATAGCTAGTAAAATATAGCTGTCATATAAGACCTTCCCACCACAAAATCTAAGACACTTCATGTAATTCTCCACCTAAACAATATTCTTTTTTATGTTTTAGCAACCAGCTACTTAACAGCAACTAACTATTCCTTTTTCATCTTAGTCTGAGAGTTTCCTTTATTAAGTTCAAAAAAGTTCCTTACCTGAAGTGTGTTTATTCTTTTATGTTACGTAGAAATCTAAGAGGTGTGCCTTACAAAACATCCAAGCTTTCTCTACTTACATTTCCTTTTACTTGATACAAAAAGAGAAAAGTGGGCCAGACAGACAGCTACTGGAAATCATTTTCACATCACTGACTTCGTGGGTTCTATGCTGACTTAGCTGTGAAAGATCTTGCTGCAAAAGCCTGTGGAGAGAGAATCAAGCCCCAAGTCTGACAGTGTGGAAGACATTCTTCTTTTGGAATGCAAAGAGGCCTCCATGGCAGCCTTGCTCTTACTCTTCCACATTTGTCCTTCCTTGATACTCTGAGTTTTCTGAAAGTTGCCCACCTTTGTGGCTTTTTTTCTTGAACAAGGCTAAATTTTAGAGTCCATGGATAGCACTGCAAATTGCCCTCTTGACAAGATACTTCCTTTGAATATGTACTACTGATATGCAACTAATGCATGAAGTGTTAACGAACTCTGGTTAAACTCCACTTGGCTGCTTTCCCACAGTCTATAAAAATGACTCATCTTTTATTGCAATGCAGAGTTCACCAACCTACTAAATCAAACACTACTTTTAAATCAGGCTATTAGATCGTTTCTTAACTGTACTGAGCAATGCAGGCACAAGATGCCAGAATTATTCCACGTGTACACAAGATTATGTATTCTGGTCAGCGATACAGGGGAATGAAAATCAGCAGATCAAGGTTCAAAATCCACTGATAAAGCAGAAGGTCTGCCCTAGAATTCATACTGGCTAAGCACAAAACTGGTGATCCAGAAGCTTTTATTGCTATGTTAGCATGACATTCCTTTCAAATTCACCAACTACAATGAGAGGCGGAGTCTAGGCATCCCGTTTTATTGACAATGATCCACGGCTTCCAGACTGCATATATTTGTCTTCCAGTCAGACTGGAGCATAAGGCTGGGGAACTGGAGTTTATCTGTGTTGACCTACCCCAACTTACAGAATTTGGAATTAGTTATGTCATTTCTCCATATTTTCTCTAAAAATACTTCACAGGGATGCTGTGAGGTTTAATTGCTTGTTTGCTTCTGAATGCTTTTCCCATGTTCAGAAACAGAGCCACTCACCCACAGTTCTCAGAAACAGCAGTAAATTCAACTTAATAAACCAATAATGCTAATATAACTGGTTTCAGATTAATATCTTACTGTGCTTTATAATGTAGTAGCATTTTCTTTCAAATCAGCAAGTCCAGGCAGGTAGCTAACGTGGCTTTGCACAAGGGCAAACTTCTCCTCAGCTCTAACTGGAGTTTCCACATACTCAGTGCATCTGAAAGGCATATCCAAGTCAAACATTCAAATTCAAGATGAACAGTGGTATCAAGTGCACCCTCAGCAAGTTTGCTGATGACACCAAGCTGAGTGGTGTGGTAGACACGCTGAAGGGACGGTATGTCATCTTTGACAGGCTTGAAAGATGGGCCTGTGTGAACCTCATGATGTTCAACAAGGCTGAGGGCAAGGTCCTGCACCTGGATCAGGGCAATCCCAAGTACAAGTACAGGCTGGTAGAAGAATGGATTGAGGGTAACCCTGCCTAGAAGGACTTGGGGGTGTTGGTGGACAAGAAGATTGACATGAACTGCCCAGAGAGCAAACAGCATCCTGGGATGCATCAAAAGAGGCATGACTAGTGGCCCTCTACTCTGGTCTTGTGAGACTCCACCTTAAGTTCTGTGTCCAGCTCTGGGGTCCTGAACATAAAAAGAACACAGACTTATTGAAGCTAATCCAGAGGAGGGCCATGAAGATGATCAGATGGCTGGAGCACCTCTACTATGAGGAAAAGCTGAGGAGAGTTTGAGCTGTTCAGTCTGGAGAAGAGAAGGCTCTGGAGAGATGTTATAGCACCTTCCAGTACCTAAAGGGGGCTATAAGAGAGCTGGAGACTTTTTACATAGGCATGTAGTGATAGGACTCCAAACTTCCTCCTTCTTCCCCTTATTTTATGTACTGAGCATGATATCATATGGTCTGGAATATCCCTTTGATTACTTGGGTCGTCTCCCATGGACCCCCAGCCCCCGGCCATTGTGACAGCATGAAAAGCAGAAAAGGCCTTGGCTCTGCTTAAGCCCTGTTCAGTAATGACAAAAACATCTCTATATTATGAACCTTGTGTTCAGCACAAATCCAAAACACAGCCCGACACAAGACACTGTGAAGAAAGTTAACTCCATGCCAGCCAAAACCAGCACAACACTGTTGTTAAAGCACCAAATGTGGTGCTCCTCATGGGAATTATGGTAATAACACTAAATAATAATGATATTCAGAATGATTTTGTACAAATAGTTAAAAAAGTATATAAGCACTCAATTAGAAGCAGAAGACCTTTTTTTTTTAATTACACAAGCTTCTGACAGTCCTAATTCTCAGATTTAAAGAATACATTAAATAGTTGTTACTAATTTCACTCAGTTTTGGATTATACTCCAAGTGATCCATCTAATATCCCTCGATGAGCAGCCAGAAATTCCAACAGGTATTGCATTCATTTCTCAGGATTTGGAAGCCTCTCTCCTATGTCAGTTATTCTGAGGAAAAAGATTCTTGTTTCTTAGGTCATTGGCAGATAATGGTTTACTTAGATCTGTATCAAAACATAAAAATAACACATTGTGCTGTAAAATGACTGGTATTCATAAGCTCAGACAGCATTATAAACCTTGAAAGTACATACAATTTATTACTTTTGATGCACTCTGTTCCCTCAAGTGAAATAGCCTCACAATCTTATGTTTGCTTTTGTAGAATGATGTAACCTTCATGCTCACTTTCATATCCCTCTTTCAAAGAAAACCCTTACGAACTTATACAAATTGCTTGAGTTTGTTGGCTTCCAGGAGAACTCCAGTGTGTTCTGTATTTGAATAAAAAATTAATAGATGTGACCTATGGACTGTTAGTAAGTATACTATTCCTAAGCCTACTAATCTTTCTTCTTAACAACTCTGGCTTAATCGGCTTTTCAGCATTTTTCTTTCTGATCTTCCTAGCGTTTCTCACACTTCAATCAAAGCACATATATAATTCAAAATTAATAAATTTCTTTTCTTGATTTTTGATGTGGAATCATAGAATCATTAAGGTTGGAAAAGACCTCCAAGATCATAGAGTCCAACCTTTGACCGAACACCATCACGTCAACTAAACCATGACACTAAGTGCAACGTACAGACTAAACACCCCAGCTCCCTCAGCTGCTCCTCATAGAACTTGGGCTCCAGACCCTTCACCAGCCTTGCTGCCCTTCTCTGGACCTGCTCCAGCACCTCAGTGTCCTTCTTGTAATGAGTGAGGGGCCCAGAGCTGATAGGATTTAACGTGTGGCCTCACCAGTGCTAAGGACAGGGGTATCCCTTCCCTAGTCCTGCTGGCCACAGTATTTCTGATACAAGCCAGGATGCTTGGCCTTCTTGGCCACCTGGGCACACTGCTGGCTCATGTTCAGCCGCTGTAGACCAGCACCCCCAGATCTGTTTCCACCAGGCAGCTTTATAGCCTGGAGAGCTGCCTGGGGTTCTCATGGCCTCTTAATTCTGCTAACTGTTGTAACTTCACTTGTATTTCCTCCATTAATACTTATTTAATGTTCCTGTAAGTACCACCATTGCTTGCCAAATTCTTTAGGTAGTGGATGTCACAATCTCAGGCTGACCACAGCTAAGCAATTTTAGTTTTATACATATATTTACTAAATTCACATTAAGATGTGAGCAACCCATTTATTTTTTTGCTAAAAAGATTCTTGGTATCCTCTCATAGATAAACACTTAGGTTCCATATTATTGAATAAAGAACACTTTATTTATGAAAGCATTGTCTTATGCTGAATATTTAAAAAATAAAAATAGACTTTGGCATTAGTGTTCCATGTCTACTTTGAAAAAATATGAAATTACTGTAAATGTTGGTTGTAAATTTTGTCTCACAAAGTTACGGATAATCTTTTCTGTATTTAAGTGGCCTTTTAATTTCTCAAACCCTTGAGATGTCATTGCCAACCATAAAACAACTTCTTCATGAGGGGCAATGGAGGGGCAGGCACTGATCTCTTCTCTGTGGTGATCAGTGACAGGACCTGAGGGAACGGCCTGAAGTTGTGTCAGGGGAGGCTTAGGCTGGCTTTTAGAAAGATGTTCTTCATCCACAGGGTGGTTGGGCTCCCCATGGAAATGGTCACAGCACCAAGCTTGACAGAGTTCAAGTATTTGGATGATACTCTCAGGCACATGATGTGGCTGTTGGAAATGATCCTGTGAAGGGCCAGGAGTGGGACTTGATGATGCTTGTGGGTGCCTTCCAACTCAGCATATTCTGTGATTCTGAATGAGTAGTAAGAAAGTAGAAATCTATACTCTGAGGAATGTAGTTTTAAAGCAGATGTTACAGTTTTCATAACTTCCATGACTATGCAATTTAGAATTTAACTTTTAATCTTAATATTGGATGCAAACAAATATCCTGAACCCCAGAAAAACGAAATATTTACAAAAATATTTGGGAACACTGAATTATTCAGATTCCTTACTATGTTGAGCAGCAAATTTCACAGAGCTCTCAATCTTCAGTCTTTGTAACTCATTAGGCACAACAACTGCAAGTTGCTTCACATGATCCTCACAACAGGCTGCAGGGGAATCTCAGCTGGGGCGCCTAGAGCACCTCCTCTCTCTCCTTTTTCACTGACTGTGGTGTCTGCAGGGCTGTTTCTCTCACTCCTCTCTTCTCTGGCTGCAATTACTTCTGCACAATAAGTTTTTTTTCCTTCTTAAATTTGTTACCACAGAGGGATTACTACCACTGCTGATGGGCTTGGCCTTGGCCAGAGGCAGGTCCTTGGAGACAGCTTGTAGTGGCTCTGTTGGAGACAGGAGAAGCTTCTAGCAGCTTGTCAGAGAAGCCACCCCTGCAGACCTCTGCTACCAAAACCTGGCCATGGAAACCCAATACAGATACACAGCATCAAACCTATCACTATCATGAGTCTGAACAATGTTTCATACGAAAGTAAGAGTTCTGGTGTGCAATTCCACATATATCAACATAAAAACTATCTGTAATGAAGGAATTATTCAAGAAGAAATTATTCGGAAGTAAGCATACATGGTGCATAAGATGTATAAGAAACCTGTAACCATAGTAGCATGACAAAAGTGCTGCCCAGTTCAGCACACAAATAGTTGTTGAAGTGAAAAGTTAACTCCTGTTGCATTTATACAGATGTGCTGAGTAGTAACATTAACATATCATATTAATTCTAAAAAAAAATGTCCTTCTCTGAGTACCTATTTACTTGTTTTCTTCTAAGAACCATTGTTATTCCTATGAAATAATGTAGGATGGCCAACTGTAGTCACATGGCTATTGTGAAAACCCATTCTTAGAGGTCAAGCAATGTCAACCTAAACCATATGAAATTCCTCCTGACTTTTCAAGACTCCTCAAACACACTAGGGGACACTAGTCACCTTGATAAGGGGCAGGAAGAGACTCTTTAATAGATAATAAGAGACTTCAATGGACTGCGACAACTAACCAGGACAGTTTCACTCGGGAGAAAATATTCTCTGATTCAGTTTCCAAAACAGTGACAACCATTAGAGGTTGTAATTATCTTCTTAGTGAAAACAGTATTTGGCCCTACTACAGCAAATGATGGTTTATAATTTCTGTCCCTCAAAAACTACAGAATAGTGAGTCATTTGACAGAAATACTTTTTTTTTTTTTGCATTAAAAAAATGTTTTCTCCTCATGTCATGGTTTGAGAGCCCCAAAATCCAATTCCCTAGTCTAAGCCCCTTCTCACATCTCAACCCAATGTGAGATGGGTTTTCCAGACAACCACACGAGACTCGAAATGGGGGAAAGGGAATATATTACAATGACTATACAAATAAATACTACAATACATTATATACAATCTTAATTATCTCTACCATGACATAAGTATTTACAATGGATCAAATCTCTTCTCCCCTCCAAATAAAAGTCCAGGAGGGAAGAAGGAAAGATCCCTTCTTCAGAGCAGCAGTGTCTCTAAGGCAGCAGGTCTCTCTGTCTCTATGCAGCAGCTGTAACTGAATTATTGTATCTGGATCTCTGCCAGTACACACGAGGGGTATCCAAGCCCCTCGGCCACCCGTCTTCAAACGAGGGTCTTCCTCCGTGGGCTCCATAGCAGGGACAAAACTCGCTTCACCACAGTCATATCATGAAGTGCAGGGGCATCTTTGTGAAAGTCCCTTCCTCAGGGGGTTCACCCCTGAGTCAGAACATCTTGGGCAGCTTTCAGTTGAAAGCCTTTGCCTCAAGAGTTCTACCAGAGCTCCTGTGTTTGAAATACTTTCCCTTTTTTCCTACAAAAATCACACTATTGATAACACATTTAGAATCTGTTGTGCTTCCTCCTTCATCTCATGGAAGAATAAATCCTGTAAACCACAAGTCATCCCCTTCTTCCTTCACTTCAGAACAGTTGCATGTTCTGTGAATTACAAATAAAATTAAGACATTTGCACTTCAAGTTACAGCCTCCTATTTTAACTGTATCTCTGTGCAGTAACACTGCCTAAACAAAGTCAATGCAACATCAGCGGGACACAACACATTCAAACTGCTTTGAAGCATCAGGACCTCCCAGATCATGTGATCATGTTTTAGCTTGTTTTAACAATTAAAAAAATCTACATCAGAAAGGTAGGTAGTAAGGTATTAAGGTCCATATGGTTATCTCACTAGGTATTTTAGTGTAGCAATTCAGACATACAAGGAATACATAAGATACAATCCATTAAAGTGCTTAAACATTTATTTAACTTAAAAGCTTGACAACATCCATAATTACAGAAGGCCTCATTATGACAAGTTGATTGCTGAACTCTCGAAAACATTTTCAACTTTTTAAGTAACACCGACTCAATTGTCTGGAATTTCCAGAGAGTAGATTATACAATGCCACATTCTGTCAGAGAAAATTGAAAGCATAGCAAACCCAAATAGAGGCTGGGATAACTCGATGGAAAGAAATTAAATAACTTTCCCATTTGAGGGATTTTCAGCTCCACCTAATGGTCAGAAAGGAAAATATTTTCCTGTGCACCTGTTTGCTATGCAAGCACTATTTGAAGACAGAACTGAATAGGGTGTATCAAAGTAATAAACATAATTATATCAAAATAACATTATAAGTAGGACTTATAGTAGCAATAACCAAGAAACACCAGCAACTTTACCTCATTACTCAACAGCTAACAAATTTTTCCTATCCTTGGAGCTATATCAATGTTTAGCATGGTAATTTCCAAAGAACAGCTAACAGGCTGTGTTGCTGCATTTGTACATTAAATAATGGGAAAGATCCTTAGTGTATAAAGATTGACAGCACTTGAATGAACTACATGAACTTACATTGGTGAAGATCTGGTCATTATGTTACGCTTAGTTTGCTGAAGCTTTGTTCCATATTGTACTACTTTCTTGTGAAACACGCATTTTCCAGATAAAAACAAAGTCCTTCACACATGCCACTCAAAGCTCTATGTACTAATTCATTAGGTACTTGCAGGTGTCTTTTTTCACTAAGCATGAGCCTAGCATGGAGCATCGAGAGCATCAGGCCAAGTCAGTGACATGCTGCAGATCTTTTTTCTTTTTGTTGACACACACAAGTTCTGTATTTACTCCAGTGCATGTAATGAAAAACACCTTTCTTCTACATTTTGAGAAAAACAATGTGAAGGTATCTAAGGCTGCATAAAGTAGATTTTTATTGTAGGTAATCCATCTTGAATATTCCTGTAAACACTGCCATATGTAAGCTAAAAAAAAAATTCTCTCAAAGCACCATAAATTACTAAGGAAGGTTTGAAATAGTTTGTTTTTTTCCGAAAAAATAATGCTGTTCTCACACATATAGTATCCAAATGATCTTTATCTTTACTAACCTATACAGAATACCTTCAATAGTGGTAATAGACCTGTATGGAAAACCTTTTAGTACTGCAGTAGCTTCCATCTTCTAATTTGCCTCTGGCTATAGATACAAAGTAACCAAGTATATGCAGATTTAGGCTTAGTTACATATTTTCTATGAAAGGCCGGAATGCAGCTGAAATGTGATCTAGCTTGTTTAGTGATTAACTCCAGGTAAGGGTAATTCCATCCCAGAACCTATGCTAAAGCAGATAACCCCTCCATGTTTCCCTACTTGATAATCTGAGGTAAAGCAATTAGTATCACTTTTGCTCTGCTATATAATAAGAGAATATTCAAAACAACATACCACAAGATACTTCAAAAAGTGTTTTATATGCTGTTCTGTTAGATAGGATGATGGCTTAATATTTATTATATCAGCAGCTAACATTATTTTCTTTCCTTGGGAATCTATATAAAAGCAGGAAAAAACCCCAAACAACAAAAAAACCCACCATCACAACAACAAAAAAGACAAGGAGAAAATCAGCATTATATAGACAAGAGGAACAAGATGACCCCAAAAGACAGATTAATATATTCTAATAGAAATATTTTTAAAAAGTCATTAAAACTTTTTAGTTTGCTAAGAATTGAGAAGAAATCTTGTTGTTCCTAAATCATAGCTCCTCCAACTAAATTTCTATTAGAATGCATTGTCATTAACATCACTTTAAAAACAGATTGTTCTGAAAAATTTCATGCTTAAAAGAAAACCAGTAAACTCATAATGAAAATATAAGAAAGTATGGAATACACAATACTAGTTTCTCATTAAAATACTTAGTGATCCAGATTCTAATCACAGTAAAATTCCTTCACTTTTTTATAAGGAATCCTTCTATTCCTACAGTTTTGCAAATAGGAAAGCTTATTGTTTTGGAATTATTGTAGTATATGAATAAGTAAGTTTAGACTTCAAGCTACAGTACAGAGCTATTCTGAAGCTGATTAAGATTAGCATACATGTATTAAACTTTCCATATATGCTTGTAATATAAAACACCAAAGGAACAGCTTCTGCTGCTGTACAAGAGTATCCAATCATGAGCCTATAAAGCTCTTTATCAAGTATTAATCACTCCATAATTTGAAATACATTCAAAATTAGAAAAATCATACAGGCATAGAATATCCTGAGCTGGATGGGACCCCCAAGGAACCTAAAGTCCAACTCTTGGCCCTGCACAGGTCCACCTCAAGAATCCCACCACATTTCCATGTTCAGGAAGTGTTATCCAGACTCTCACAAGGTTGGAACATGATGAAGTACAGACCAGATAGTGACCCAAATTAATGTACAATTAATGTATCTTTTATGTTTTTTAAGTGCCAAAGAATATCAGACTTAAATAAAGATTTATATGAAGTTTGAGCTCTCAACATACAATCTTTAAAAAGAACACATGAATTTCACTGTACTGCAATAAGTGCCTTAGAAATTATATATCCATACAATACCATAGAGCATGTGACATCAGTCCATGCTCTCAGTTTCATCTAGTTGTGCTTGGGCAATACATAATCAAGCTGACTACTTTATCAGGCAACTGTTTAGGAACTAATTCATAAAAGTGTTTTTTATCCATTGCTAACCATACATTTATTCTTGCTATTAGTTCTTTTGTCTGTAAAATAACATTTGCTTTCAGACAATTGAAGGAACATCTTGTTTGTATGTGTTTGGATTATCTCAGATTATCTTTACAGACGTTTGCAATGTTTCATGTAAAAACCTATGTAACACCTAAATGAAGTCTGAAAACATTGTTCTTACCAGAGAAATATTTTTTATTTGAGTACTAAGTTTTCTAGTTAGTCAATAGTAATATAAATACATATATAGTTAGCACTTTTAATGTGTTTTTATCCTGATATCTCACAATTTTACAGAAAATATTATTTATACAATATTATGATTAGCATAGAGAGATTAAGGAATTTATTAAAGGTAGTTTAAAAGCCCAAGGGAAGAAGTAGAAACAGAGTGGTTATGTGTATTTCTTGTACCTTTGTGATATGTTCTGCCTACTAGATTTTCCTGTTTCCTGAAAAGATAAATAAGAACAGCACACATTTGGAACATATCTGCACATTTTACCACCACATAACACTGATCTCATCATATACCTAGGCTTCCTCTTAGTTATGTGGTGTGTAACAAAATCAGGAAAGAAGTGGGAAACTGTAGCAAAGATTCAGGAAAAAAGTACAATAAGCAGTTACTCTTCTGAAGAGAGCAAAGAGAAATACATGCAGCAAAGAGAAAACAAAGTTCTAAGGCCATGACTGAAACCACCACCCATGGCAAACTGCAGAGAACTCTGTTTATTTAGTTAGGAAAGACGAAAGACTGAATCACTCCTAAACCAGTGACATAAAACTTGGGTAGGGAGATATCCTACCTTATTCCTCACTCATCTGATGCCAGAAATACGTTACAAAGTCATTCCCTCCAGCTTTTTCAAGCAGCAGATAGAAAACTTGAACAGAGGGACCTCTGGGAATGCTGCAGTCTTTTGTGTTCAAATGAAAACACTATTAGTTCAGAAAACAAAACAGCTAGGCTGCATTCATCTAGCTGTTTACCTGTTAAGTCTTGAAAGAGAATCACTTCTGTACTCTAGGACTCTCGAACAGGATCAAATATTCTATTTCTACATACAAACCAGACTCTGCATATAGTCTACTCTCACATCTGACTTCCCACCATTTTCCTTATAAAGCAGTTAATTAACGAAAAAGGAACCGTGAAAGGAAAAAAACAAAGCCAAACACATACACACCCATTTGCTGTATTTACATATGCTCTGCAACATGTGGCCAAACCGCTTAATTTACACTGAGTGATTATTTTTCACCTTGAGGGGTGGGTCTCAGATAAGTGCTTCTAGGATTAAAATCATAAGTGTGGACTTAGGTACTAAATCCACTTAACTTCTAAATTCACTTATTTCAAATGTAAATAGTTTTTTAATAGACACCTGAACTTTCTGGATGAGGCAGCTCTACCTGCTGTCCCACACCTCAAACAGTACTTATCTCCTTCCACTGTGACTAAAACTACTATGAGTATCCAACCGCTTTTTGAGAGGTACTTTCTGAAGAACTCCTTAAGCAAACTGAGTGGCTTGGGAAAGGACTGCTCTTGCTGATTCCCTCCTTTTGCTAGAAAGCTAAACTTGCATTTTCTGGGGGTTTTTTTCCTCCCCAAATGTTAGTTGCCTGGCTTAAATCACTCCACCTGAATATGAACTGTCTTGTCAGCATAAGAGTTAAGAAGATAACTAAGAACTATGCACTGGGGTGTGTTGGAGACCTCCCTTATTGGCTTGAAGTGTTTGTGGAATCACAACCTGAATTAACAAGTCTCAGATTGATATATGACATCTATCTCTGCAGATATATGAAACCTAGCCTTCACTAGCGTGTAGCCAAGGACCCTTGTATTAGAACTGCTTGATAGCAAGTTTTCCCCAGGACATGTGGCTGTCACTGAGATTAGACAACAGGAGGTAACAGAGAAGAAATTCCTAGGGAAGGGGTAAAGTCAGAGGACAAAGTATTTAGAAAGCTACAGTCAAGCAACAGACACCTGTGGTTCACCCTCAGGAAGAAACACTTCTACATGCTCCCATTAGTGATGGTTACTGATGCCATGCAGCTCTCAGACACTTGGGTTCATATTCAAAGACCCTCACAGTAGCTGTAGTCTCCAGCCACATCCCTGCTCCCTTCTCAGAAAGCATTTTGCACTCCCCTAGTGTAACTGTTGCTTCTCTAATTCTTCAATGAAAATAGCAATAGAGTGATAATGTTTATGTTTACTTGCCTACAATTCCTTTTCTCTTGTGTTCAGTTTTTTAGGAGCATGTCCAGTTTCAGCAGTATCTCTGAGATTCAACAGGGAACAACCTACTGATATTGACAATGCTTTGCACCTCTCCTTTTATTTTTCTGTTAAGCAAAGATATACTAACAAATTAGTTTCACTTAGTGTTATGCATTTCCAGTCAGTCCTCAGAGGACCAAGAAAAGGCTAGCTGGGTAGGCTCTGTTTTTTAAAATAAATAGCTAAAAGTTGGAGTTAATCACAGATATTAAAGCCAAGAAAAATCACTAGCTCATATTGCCTTTTTTAAAGTACACATAAATAAACAATGCTGCCCAGAAAAGCATCTAGAAATCAAATATCTACTGGTTTTCAGTGGGTTCTATCAGTTATTGTTAAACAGTAAGAAACTATGTCTTCTTTCACATTTGAGTTTCATAGAATCATAGAATGGCTTGGGTTGCAAGGGTCCTTAAAAATCACATAGTTCCAAGCCCCCTGCCATAGGCAGGGACATCTTCCACTAGAGCAGGTTGCTCAGAGCCCCATCCAACCTGGCCTTGAACACTTCAAGGGATGGGACATCCAGAGCTTCTCTGGAAACATATTCCAATGTCTCACTGGAACACAGTAAAGAATTTCTCCCTAATATCTCACCTAAATCTACTCTCTTTCAGTTTGAAGCCATTCCCCTTTGTCCTGTCACTACATGCTCTTGCAAGTAGTCTCTTCCATTTTTCTTGTAGGCTCCCTTCAGGCACTGAAAGGTTACAATTAGGTCATCCCAAAGCCTTCTATTTTCAAGGCTGAACAATCTCAATTATCTCAGCCTTTACTCAAAGGAGAGGTGCTCCATCCCTCTAATACTCTTGATGGCATCCTCTGGACTCGCTCCAACAGGTTGATGTCCTTCCTGTGCTGGGGACCCCAGAGCTGGATACAGCACTCCAGGAGGGGTCTCACTAGATCAGAGCAGAGGGGCAGAATCACCTCCCTCAATGTGTTGGCCATGCTGCTTTTGATGAGGCCCAGGATACAATTGGCTTTCTGGGCTGGGAGTTCATATTACTGGCTCACATCCAGCTTCTCATCCAACAGCATCCCCAAGTCCTTCTTGGCAGGACTGCTCTTGATCAGTTCATCCCCCAGCCTGTATTGATACTGGGGGTTGCCCCAGCCCAGGTGCAGTTTGTATGGCATTATATTCCAGACATTATTTCTTGTTGCTTCTCTCTAAATTAAAAGTACCTTGTGTGAAGTACCTTCACACTCTTTGTGAAGGTACTTATTTATTTTAATCAAGTCAATCCAGGTCTTTTGATAAACTGAGCAAGTTGTTGCTCAAGAAAAAGAGGTTTCCCATTTCTAAGAAATTAGTTTTCTTGGAAAATAAATTAAAAATTGTATTATGTTACTAAACACAGCCAATAAGACCTACATAAGTACCTACAGTTAATAAGTTAGGTAAGTGAGGGACAGTGAGTCAGCATGAACTGACCTGAAATTTAAAACAGAATTTATGTTCAGAGACATTCCTATTAGACAGGATCAATTATCTCAGCAATTACAGGTAGATCAAAAATCACATAAATCAGAAATCTGAGTGTACTTAAAAAATTACTGTCTTTTGTGCATTTTTGCTCACATGGACTGACTGGTCAGGTTCAACATTTGGCAGCACACAGAACATTCTGTTGAGTAAAGAGAAGTTTAACAGCTAACCCAGAAACCAGCTAAAAAATCCAAAACCAAATCTAACAGCAAAACCCAGACAACAGAGAATCCTAGCAGAAACAGACATTGCAACAATTTTCTGTTTACTTAAAACTCCATTTTCTTTGTGTTGCCAAACCCAAGAGATACCATTCTCAATACTTTTTAGCAGGAATAATCTCTTTTTTTAAACTGCTGAGGATTCATGTAACACCTAACACTTGAGCGAACCACAAGCATTTTGAAAACAATTCTAAAACTCTGTTACCTTATAAGCTGGACACAGAGAGACTCTAAGTGAAAGTTTTTATAGAGAAAGGGAACATAATATTTTACAGAAAAATAAAATAAGAAAACCTTTGAAAGACAAATATCACAAAATATCCTGCCACATTTTATGCTCAGAAGATGAAGATAACTTGATCTTTAAAAATAAATAATTTCAAAGTATTCTTGAATTTAGGCCAGTATTTTAAGCAGCATATATTAATTTGTTAGAGAAGAATTAATATGAAGAAAGGGATCCTTCTCCCTTGCTGATATTTATGAAAACCTTTCCATCAAAAATAGCCTGTCCAACTTAGGTTTTGATGTTGTAAAACAGTGACAACTAGCAAAAGTTTACAATACTGGATTGAAATTCTGATACTTTCAGACAAAATGGTGGCTTTCAAAAAGATGGTTTTGCTGAAATAGCGTTGCCAGCTACGTTTACTTTCTTAATTAGAGTGAATTGGACACATGGTTTAAGCTGAAGCTGTCTATGACAATGACTGTTTATCCTATCTCTGTGTGTCACTGATTAAATGATTAAAGCCAGAAAGAGCTTGTGAATCCTCAGTTCCCACTCATATCATAGAATCTGAGCAAATAAATTGTGAAACCATAACCAGCTGTACATTAAGAAGAAACACTTGGACTCAGAGCTTTCTGTCTTATACAGAATCACAGCTACAACTATTCAAAAGTACACAATGATCAAGATCTTGTACACACTACAGTGACAGCATTACTTCAAGCAATTTTTAACAGATCATGATCAGCAGAACTCCTTGGGACAGCCGGCAACTCTCCCTGTTCATTTTTATTACCCACTTTAATGGCCCCTCCATATGTCAATTCCAAAAGCCAGAGAAGATGAAGTGGTCTCTGGTATAATTTCCATAGTTCATATGACTGGAGGCAACTGCAGGATTAAAGAACGAAATCTTCCAGCAGTTATGACGAAATTTTCAAGTATTCAGTCAGGAATTTGAAAAGGGAAGGTATTTTTATGTGGGAACAAGTTAAGCCAGCAGCACTTGCATTCAGTTAATTAGAATCAAAAGCGAGTGTTTCAGTCTTGGAGCTGATAAGGAGTGTGTGAATCAAAACACTGAGTTTGCAAAAAGTCCTGGGAATTCTAGTTAACTGAATGACAATACCAGGTGAAAAAAACGAATAAAGGGGAAACACAGAGAGAGCTCTGTGGAGAATCTGGAAAACTGAATCACAGTGTGTGCAGACTCACTTCTTCAGTGCCCATATTTGCCATATTTTTATACCCAAGGACTCAAAGTAAACTTATCACAGACTCAATCTGCATAAATCCTCACCTGTGCATGTCACAGACACCCAAAGCACACAAAGTATTTGCTCCAACTAGGTTAAAGGATCAGGCCCTCCTGGAGTTGTAGATTTGGCAATTGGTGACTAATCAAAGTCAAGACAATTCTTGAAAATTACCTGAAAGTATATTGAACAGAGGGCTTTTTTGCTACTCAGATTGAAATTAAACAGAATTATTTGCTATAACATAAAATTCTTCAATTATAAATTTTCAAGATCAGTCACAAGCTTCCTGGCACATGCATACTACGAAGTACTAATTTTGAGAAAAAAAACCCTGATGCTCCAGTTCAAAGATAATAACAGCAGAATGGATCAAGAAACTCATGGTATTCCAGAAAAAAAACCCCACTATTATTTTAGATGCAAGAATGAGAGCCAGCCTCTCTGGGTGAAAGAGGTTCAAAAATACATAAATTAGTTGCCTTTTTCTTGGCCTCATTCTTTCCTTTGGATAAGTGGAATGCATGAGCAATATAGTAACTAAGTGCTACCAAAAGGATGGTTATCTCATTTTTTATGACAGATCTGCTGCTAAGTGACTTTTTAGGGTATCTTATTCAACTCAAAAATTCAGGAAAAAAATGAACACATTAAAACACCCCTTGAGTTTCCTAATGGGTTAGTGAATAGAACTGACGCAGTGGAATGTCTGATGGATGTCAGAGTTGCCAAGAGATAATAGAAATCTGCAGCCAGAAAGGAAGACACCTTAGGGTAGAATAGAATAGAATAGAATAGAATAGAATAGAATAGAATAGAATAGAATAGAATAGAATAGAATAGAATAGAATAGAATAGAATAGAATAGTTCCTATTGGAAGTGACCTACATTGATCATTTAGTCCAACTGCCTGACCACTTCCAGGCTGACTAAAAGTTAGACCCCCCTATTGAGGGCACCATAAAAAAGCCTCTTAGTGACAGGTTTGGGGCACTGATCACTTCTTTAAGGAGTCAATTCCAGTGTTTCACCACCCTCTCAGTAAATAAATGCTTCCTAACGTCCACTCTAAACCTCCCCTGGTGCAGCTTTGAGCCATTCCCATGCATCTTGTTGCTGGGTCCCAGACAGAAGAGATCAGCACCTCTCTCGCTACTTCCTTTTCTCAGGAACCTGTAAAGCGCAATGAGGTCACCTCTCAAACTCCTTTTCTCCAAACTAGACAAACCCAGACATCTCAGCCACTCCTCACAGGACACTGCTTCCAGCCCTTTCACCAGTTTTTTTATCCCTCCTCTGGACACATTCAGGGACCTTCCCACCCTTTTTAAATTGTGGGGCCTAGCACTGCACACAGGACCCAGGGTGAAGCTGCAACAATGCTGAATACAGTGGGATGATTCTCTCTTTTGGCCAGCTAGTGATGCTCTGTCTGATGGGGTTTGCTCTCCTTGCTGCCTGGACACCCTACTGACTCACATTGAGCTGCTGCCAATCAGCATCTCAGATCCCTTTTTGCAGGACTGCTCTCCAAGCACTCCTCTCCCAGTCTGTACTTTTGTCCAGGGCTACTCCGTACCAGGTGCTGAATTTGGCATTTGTTCTTGTTAGATGTCATGCCACTGAGTATTTCTCAATGCTCCAATCTATCCATATCGCTCCACAAGGCCTCTTGTCCCTCAAGAGAATCAACAGCACCTTCCAGTTTAGTATCATCAGCAAACATACTAATCATGGTTTCAACTCCTGCATCCAGACCATGGATAAAAATATTGAATAGTATTGGCCCTAGAATTGAACCCTGAGGAACAATGCTGGTGACCCATCACCAGCCAGATGTAGCTGCATACACTACAACCCTTAGATCCCTGCCCTTCAGCCAATTCTTTACCCAGAGCACTGTGAACCTTCTCCTCTCACACATGGACAACTTGTCCAGGAAGACGCTGCAAGGGACAGCATCAAAAGCCTCACTAAAATATAGAAAAACTATATCCACCACCTTCCTTTTACCCAAGGCAAGCCCCTCTGAGCCTGTCTATCCCCTCACACTTTTATATATTCCAGAAAATGTGACGAGCACTATTTGGTTAATGAGAGTCACCTATGAAATGCACAGTCTCATCTGGATAGGTGGCTGAGACAACCATAGCCGTTCGAGGAGCAGCTGAGGTCACTTGGTCTGTTCAGCCTGGAGAAAGGAGACTGAGGGGAGACCTCATTGCAGTCAAAACTTCCTCATGAAGGGAGGAGGAGGGGCAAACACTAATTTCTTCTCTGTGGTGACCAGTGACAGAACCCAAGGGAATGGCCTACAGGGGAGGTTTAGGCCAGATATTAGAAAAATGTTCTTCATCCAGAGGGTTGTTGGGCACTGGAACAGGCTCCCCAGGGAAGTGGTTACAGCACCAAGCCTGAGAGAGCTCAAGAAGTGTTTGGACAATGCTCTCGGGCACATAGTGTGACTCTCGGGGATGGTCCTGTGCAGGGCTGAGTTGGACTCGGTGATCCTTGTGGGTCCCTTCCAACTCAGAATCTTCTGTAATTCTCTGACATACCAAGTTCCCTTTCTGCCATTACTTTTTTCCTGGTACAACCCAACACCCTCACAGAAGCCGCAGCGGGCGCACAGGCACCCCGAGTAATCCACACCGCGCTGCCTGCCTGAAAGGGTACGCCGGGCCAGCCACTCCGCCTCCCCGCCACAGGTGCCCGGTAGGCGGGACCAGACCACAGGCTACTCCGGCTGTTCCCGCCGGCGCCCCCTGGCCGCAGCAGCACGGCTTCTCGGCCCCGGCGCCACCGCCTCCTTTCGGGGCGGGCCCCGGACCAGCCTGTAGGCGTTGGAGGGGGAGAAAGTAACATGGTGGCCGCTTCCTCTCTAAACAGGAGCGGCGGCGTGTCTGGCATTCCCTGAGGAAGCGGCGGGCGCGGGAAAAAGCTCGGGGCGGGGAGCGCCCCCTCTGCTGGCGCGTACGAGGGGCAGCTGTCGGCGTGCGGGCCGGCGGCAGGTGAGAGGGGCGGGAGGGAGCGGACGGAGGGGGCCTGACAGGCGCGGAGCCGGCGCTGGACCCGGCGCCTCGCCCGCCTCCCACCGCCCCTGCCGCGGAGCGCGGGGCTCCGGCGGGGGACCCCTCTTCTCCACGCTACTCCTCGGCCTTCTCCTGAACGCGTCGGGAGGAAAATTCCCTCCTCGCTGGACAGGCAGGAGGTTCGGGGTGTTCCCCGGCGCCGAGCTGCCTGAGAAGGGCTGCTGCTCTGCCCCAGCAGAGCTTCCGTGCCAGGGATCGTCCTTACCCCGCACCGCGCGGGCCGGGAGGGGCGGAGACGCTTTCCGGTCTTTTTCACTTTAATTATTATAATAATGGTTAATTTCCCTGCTCCCGTTGGCCGCAGCCGCCCGAGGGAGAGCAGGGCTCTCCGGGTGCGCAGGTGGCAGCCGCTGCAGGTGAGTCCCCGGCAGCTGCCTTCTTTATTTCTCCATTTTTCTCTCCCTTTCCATACCCCGACTCCTCCCCTGAGCTCCGGCGTCAGCATGTTTAACCCTTACGGGGGTCTGTGGCGAAATGGAGACCGTCAGCGGCGGTGCCGTGGCTGTGGGAAGGGTGTTTGAAGAGCAGGGGCAGTCCCTCCCCTCCCCATCCTGCACCCTGGTGATAAAGGCACCGTAGGTCATAGTCACGCCGTAATTGATCGTATCAGTAAAAAACGTAAAGTTCTGCAGATTTGACAAAAGGAAGAGCTAAAGCCGTAACTTTTAATCAACCTATACTATCATCTGAGGATATCTGATGTGTCTTTGCTGCACGACCATATAATCTGTGTAATGACAGGATCTGGTGATATGCCTTCGTCTGTCAAATAGTGAAAAGTAATAGTCACAGAAGCTTTAAATATGATGTAAGCTGATTAACTTTGCTGTTAATGTCAAACACAGTCTTTCAAATTTTTCAGAGCACAATTTAACATAATTGTTGATGCTGCAATCTTAGAAAGCGTGTGAAAACTGAACATTTTATTAAATCTAAATTTAATGTCTCGTCTATACCAGTTTTTTTAATGCTGTTGTCTTTTGTTGTTAAGTTCAAACATATTGATCATCATAACTGGTCTGTTCTGGCCTGCAATCGGGAGGCCTGGAGACACCATCTATAATGCTGCTGATGCTTTTGAGAAAGCAGGCAGGATCACTCGAGGAGAAAAGACAACGCAGAAAGAATCGTGTCTTGCAGAATATACCACCTAAGGAGTCTTTCTGCTGTGCCTTTTGCAACCGGTCATGCCTATCTTGTATTGGCCTTTTTAGCCACCAGCGTGCCTGTAACAAACGTGGGTAGAGCCCTTCCCAAATATTCGTTCGTGAAGCCTAGCCGTGATGATCAAACATATGGCAGACATGGACTGTTGTGTTGATATTAAATAATGCCTGTGGCTAAGCTTTTGTATCTGCATGAAACAAACAGGCTGTAAACAAACAGGATATTTGATCTTTCTTTTTTTTCTGCAAGCTGTGTTAGTGTGACATCGCTAATATTTTCTTAGATTACCATGAAGTTTTTAACCAAGATACCTTTGAGTACGGATATGTTAGTAAAAAGAAAATTATTTGCTGTTAGTTTCATTGGCTATTTCTTTGTGTAGACTAAACACAAAGTTAGTAAAAGTTTTTACATCTCTCTTTTTAAGTGGCATGTTAGGAGTTGAGGCAGTAAATGTTCTATTCTTCGGGGAAAAAATAATGATGGATTGCAAACTACTTCATATCTGTTTGGAAAATGAAAGAATCCGTATTTGTATTTTTTTGTGAAAAGCAGTCATGACCAAACTTAAGTGATTAACCAGGTTACTAACCATACTAGCCGTATTTCAAATCCTTGGCACAAAGGACACAAAGTAAAAAAACCCAAAACTGTTAGATAGTTTGAGAATGCTTTTATTATAAATGTGACTGTCTTTTTTAAGAATTTTTTTTAAGAATTGACTGCTTTTTACCATTCCAGTGGATATTAAATCCTAATAATGCATTTCTGTCTTGAGAAGTGCAAGGAAAAAGTTCAGTAGAAACCAGAAATGTTTGTCTACATGACTTCTGACTTCTGTGTTAAAACAGTTACTAGCACAGCTTGATGCCTATTAACTGCTAAACTCTCAATAATTGGATCTTTTTAAAAAAAGAGATCTTATAAATTAAGATGGGCATTTTCTTAAATACCTATGGATAAGTATAATGTTATATTTGGCTGTTTATTCATAGGTTAAGGTTGGCCTCTCCATAGCCTGAAGTAAAGTAGTGACATCTTCTTGAACCACGTCTTACATATTTGTTTGCTTATTTGAAGATCGTGTGTGCGATTTCTTTCCGATCGAGGTTTACATGGTTTTCATTAAAACAAACAAACAAAAAACCTTGAGCAAAACTGGAATATTAAATGTTGGTATGGATAACATTCATCTGACTCAAGGTGTATTGAATTCTTGTTTGGAGTGGCAGTGAAATATGTATTGTCGAAATATAGTGCTTGAAATGGTACCTTTTTAAGCTTAGTTCTTTCTTAGGTCTGTATTTGACCAGTAGAGAATTGAGTTTGGAATTCAGCCTCAATATGTTTTTAAGTTCCAATGTTCAAATGTTCATCTTGATGCACTGTCTGGGTTTACTTAAAAATACAATAGGAGAAAAGACTCGGTAGAATGAGGTAGGACAGGTATATTGGCAAAGTTATAAGAGGAAATAGTAGTCATTTGACTGTTATGTCTTACTGTTATGCTTTCAGGTAGATTTCAATGGCACATTATCTGCACAGAGCAGTATTTATAAAGGCTAGCATGTTTGTTGATCTTCTTACTTAGAAGGGTTTCATGCCCTTCTAACTGAAATGACAATAAAAAGCACCTATAAGCTCTAAATGTGGCATCTTTTTGTTTAACGGTAGATTGCACTGTAGAAGGTTATCTGATAGAACTTTTTTTTCCTGTGCTTGCTAGTCATCCCAAGGCAAGGTTTGCCCACCTTCAGCATACTGCTTTCTTGAATAAAATTCAAGATATCAAAGGCCTTGGTGTACGTGACCTATAAAATAATTCTTGGGTATCATAGTCATAGTTAGTAAATTGCTTCCCATGTGCCTTGCCAGGTAGTTGACCATACTGCTTATGCAAATCTGTAAAATGAAAATCAGTGTGCTGCACTGGGCATCATGAGACCTGCTTTCCTCCTGTAGTGCTTCAGATTGTAAACTGAAGTTCTGGGTTTTTTTAATCTGCTTTTGAACTTCTGGTTTGCTACAGAAATTGTCCCTCTCTCGAAGTTGTTGCCCTTGGTTGTACAGAAATGTGATACTGCTTCTTTCCCATCCAATAAAAAAGGTAGTGGTGTTGAAAATACTAAATCCCCATGATCATAATGGGAATGTTTTCATTCTGCAGATTTATGGAGATAAAAGGCTCACAACTCTGACCTCTGTGCAAATGGTTATTAGGACTGAAGTGACTTTATTCAAGGCTGTTTCTGGACTATGACTTCTGGTGAAATGTCCAGAAGTCATAGTCTGTTTCATGTTCTTGTGAGTTCTTGTGAGAACTGTTTCATGTTCTTGTGAGTTATTCTTGTGAGTGCTCTGTCACAAAATATGAGCATGCAGATTTATTCTGAAGTTTTAGGAATACAGTTACACTGTGCTTCAGGGTGTAAATGTGGTCCTTATGTTTACTGTTTGCTTTAATAGACAGGAAACTTGAAAACACTGTTCAGAATTACTAAGATTATAATTATGTTCTCTGTTTATGCCTGTGATTTTTTTTGTTGTTGTTTTTCTTTTTTTTTAAGAACAGCAAACTCAAGATTGTTGATATAGAGAACAGTAAAAATGTACCCATGAGTTCTTGGTGAATGTTGGCTTGCATGCCATTAAACATTCCATTTGCTGTTTCAGTTAAATGCAGTGAGCCAGTTTTCCTCTACTCTGCTTTCGTCTTCTTATTTAGTGTCACTTCAGTTCCTTTCTTTTAGTCTCAAAAACCTCTTTAAGGAGACTTGATGCTTTACAAGTATGTGTTTTTCTGCCTAAAAATATTAAAAATAGTGTAAATCAAGGATTAACTTGCAAATCGAGTTGTTCAGTTCTGGCAGCAAAAGCTGAGATTACAATTACAAGTCTCCAAAGCAGTAGAAGCTTCATCTTGAAATGAAAGTGTTTTCCATTTGTGAACAAATTGCAGCTCAACCACAAAACTATCACCAAAGGGTCAAAGAACACCATGTTTTTGCTTTCTTTCTGAACCTGTATATTTCAGTGATTGCTTTTGCCTTTGTAATTAAGTACAACCTTTGATTAATAATGCGTAAGCTGAAGTCTAGCTACTGATGAATTCTTCAGTGCTACTCTTCCCTTTTGCAAGTCTTTGCAGTGTTGAGGCATTGTGACTGGTGAAAGCAAGACTTTTTTTTTTTCCTTCCCTGTTGAGCAACCCACTGCTGCTGTTCCTGGTGTCACATAACATGGCTCCAGCCTTCTTTGCTATTATCTGGTGAAGAAGCTATACTGTCACCCGGATAAGAAACCTGACATAGGTGTAAGTCTTGTGAGTAAAATATCCTCCTGCTGTGTCTATGTAATGTGTATATTCTGCTTTAGGAAGGAATAAAAGCGTGCATAAAAAGGGATAAAAGTTGGGAGAAAGAGCCACAAGTGAAGAACAGCTACATAGGAGCAGCATGTGAAGAAAAAGAAGTTCAAGCACTTAATTAATGTTTCAGGAAAATGGAGAACTCAAGGCATCTATAGGTGTGTAGTTAAGCCCTGAAGCTTCTATGGGATATCCATCTCAGTCTAACAGAAAGTTATAGAAGGGAACAATAAGGTAAACTGCTGAGTCACAACAACAGATTATTCAGTTGGTTACTCTAATCATCGCATAGGCCTATCGCAAAAATCTGAAAACTGGTACGGCCAGTTCTCAATAGCTGATCAGTCAGCCATCCTTGGAAATACCAGCAACAGTATGCCTAGACGACAGAGTAATTTGTACCTATGCCTTTATTTTCTTAAGCTTGAAATCTCACAATCGTATTTTAAGTAATTAGTGTAATGAGAATGTAAACTGCTGGGTATCTAGATGCAAGTGGCCGAAGACTGTTTTGTTTGGAGGTAATATGAACTTAAGTATGCCAAGGTGGAGTTTTTTGGGGGGCATAGATAATATCTTCTGCAGGTTTCCTTAAAATGACTCCTAAAAAATAAGCTGTGTCTTTGACAGAGGAGATGCTTGCAAGGATGTGGATAACTTGAGAAATGTTTAACGTATGTAAAACATATGGATCTTGCCAAGGTTTTGAAACTGCGAAAGATGTGACTGAAGAGCGGTATTGACAGAAGTTAATTTTAGCCTAGGGGGACTCATGTTTCTAGGCTTCCTTCTTCCCCTGTTATCCACCATTTACGTTTAAAGGGCTAATTCCCAATGAAAGCCTGACTTTAGCTGCTCTCAATTATTGTTGAAGCTCCTCTTCCAGTTCCTATGGAAAAAATCTGGGAAGGATAAGTTTGGTTTTCTGTGAGGTTAAGTTTGGTTTTCTGAGCAGATGTCACATACATTTATGAGTAAAATTTGGATCTTGCAGGAGGAGGAAGAGTACAAATAATTTTATTTAAGCTTTGTAAGTCACAAACCACTGTGATGTATAGATGTGGTTTGCTAATGATTGGGAGCAATATGTCTCTTACTGTTCATATCCAAGTTTGTTTTCAGTTCTGAGTATTAAAAGATAAGCAGGACATAAAAGATCAAATTTCCTAACAGCATAAATACGTTCCTGTTTTCTCAAATTTCGATGAAACCAGAAAAAGCAAGTCTGCATGTCTCCTGTACAATATTTATTTGACTTAAAGAGAATTCTTGCAGTTAGAATCATCAGTGAAAGACTTGAGTTTCTTCTGACCTTAAATTCTTGCATGATCTTGGAGATGCATCTATACTTAGCTTTTTTTTTCTTTTCCCTTTTTGTTATGCCTTAGCAGTAAGTAAGCAGTAATTCTCCCTGTACCCTGAACTGTTCATTATGTTTGTGCATATAGTATAAACATATCACTGAAGTTTTCCACTACTAATAAAAAAAAACAGGCAAACTTGGAGTTGTACTGGCATAAGAAACATCTCAAGTCACAAATAGAACAGACTTTGCAAACAAAAAACTGGTTTTGCTAGCAGTGGTATACTTACAAAGCGGCTTCTACCAGAAAACCTATATGTCCCTGAAGAGCAGAATTCCTTTGTGGACTTCTGGCTATGCTAGTACAGTTCTAGGACCAAACCTTATAATAAAAGGAGGAGTATGTTGTTCGGGATTGGGTACATCAAGTAGCAAGTTTACCTTTGAAAAAAGGCACAGTATGTGACCTTTGCTTCCTTAAAAGACAGTGTAATTTCAAACTCTGATGTATATACTTTTTTGCATTTTTCCTTTGAACTTTTTTTGTAGACATCTACTTGTAAGATGTGTGAAAGCCTGAAGTTCTTTTGGGTTATGATGACTCATTCACCATGAATGTAATGACTAATGTGACATTTCAGTTTATTTTAAAGAAAAGAGAACAAATCCTGTATAAAGACATTTACAGCTTTTCTTCTTCCTTCTGTGATTCAGTTGTACAGTGTATGTGCACTGTTAATCTCAAAACCTCTCCTTCTTAGTCTCTTTCATCCAACTGATTCTGCTAGGAATAAAAGATATTATTTACTAAGTCACTACTGTACTATTAAAATGTTTTTCTAGTTATATTAGTAGTCAGGTGATGCACAAGTCTGAGAAGGGAAACTGTTTTGAACCTAAAATGTCTAATTGTCTCTTGTACCTTTTTTGAAATCTTACCCTTAGCTGGTATGCTTTCTGGATTAAATATGTGAGCTGAAATACTTTGCATTTAAGTTGTCCAGGTTGTTAAGTGCAAAACTAATATTTCCATTTATATCTCTGCTCTACTTGTCTGTGTGGAATATTGATAGTGCCCTAGACCTGGCAAAGGAAGAAGGAAATTAAAAAAAAAAAAAAGTAAAGGATTAAAACTATGTCATAGAGGACAGTGTGATGCCCTTTCTTTTAAGCAGGGACTGAATGATGGTAGCCCACCTCTAAGGTAAATCCTCTGACAACATGATTATCATCCCACCTGCCTCTTCCAAGAGCCAGTAGAATGTTAAAGTGCACAGTAAAGTGGAGCAGTATCCATGGAGGAAAATTATGTAGACTAATGTATACTTGGGAGAAGATTGTGAGGGCTGGCATAGGTGTGTTGTTACTCTTTTGCTTTAGGTTTTGTTTGGGGTTTTTTTGTTTGTGTTTTCTCTTTTTTTTTTTTTTTGCAAAAGTAGAAATTATGAATTGCCCTCCACCTTATGCAGAGAAATGAATGTAGGGGGTCTCAAATGTTTTGTGCGTGCCACAGCAACTGAGCACTAGGACTGTGCTGTTCTGTAGATCATGTGGGATCAAATCTTGGGATTTGGAAACAATTTGGAAAAATCTAAGATCAGTTCTCTAAGTAAATTGAATCAATCCATTTCTAAATGGTTAAATTAGAAATAAGAGTGCTAACAATTGTGAATTATATCCACAATTTTCATGGCCTGCTTTAGGAAACAGTTTTTTATTTTAAACATATTAATAAATCACTAAAAATAGTATGGATCAAAACAAGAAAAAATACATAAAAGCATGCTTAAAGAATATTTTAAATAGGAAGACAAATGCATGTGTTAAATTATGACAGAAATGGATGGTATACTCTTAGTGATGATTTAACTTAAGCACTTCTTTTACTGGCTGAAGTCTGTGTAGTTTATCCCAGAAAATCAGGTTCCCTGTAAGTGTTTTGTCTGACAACTCCACAGTGCGTTGAGTAATACAGTGTAGATATTTTGAGTGTCATGTGATGATATAATAAGAAGGCTCAAAATAGATATAACATTAGACTTCACAATTATCACATCTGGTGTGTGATAGGACTTCGTGAAGAGAATCTCAAGCTTGCTATCCCTTGATAGCTTTTTTCATGTTTGAGGAAAATATGTATTGATACTTATGTCTGTATAAGTAGTACCTTTTTAGTATATTATCTTTTGTGATTATTTTCTTCAGAAGTTCTTGCATTACACACCATTTTAATATTCTGATGAGCTCAATTTAACGTACATTGAGAATACTGAAATATGGGATTTAATGGATTCAGGTGTTTAGTTCTCCTGAGTATATATATTCAGAAATATAAGTGAGCACAGCAGGAAGCAAGAGTTGGTAACGAAGGGCTTTTAAGGGCTGGAAACATGAGTTTCTTTACACATATTATGGAATTTGGAGAGAAAAAAGATTTATTGGTTTTGTGCTAAGTTTCTATGTAAACATCAGATGTCTTGTTTGTCTCAGAAGTGGCTGAAAATTTTAAGAGAAAAGAAAAAAAAAATACAAGTCAGATTTTCCAGGAATGGGGAGAGTAGTGTAGATACTAAGTAAAGAGCTTGTCTTTAGAACATTTAGCTAAACATTTGACAGTACAAAAATACTTACGAAAGCTGAAGGCATAAGTTTTCAGGAACCATACTCCTGCCTAAGGTCTTTATGCATTTTTTATGTTTGTGGTAGCTTCATTGCAAGTGACCTATGCAGTGAGTGCTATAGACTCGTAGGTCTAGCCTCTTTCCAAATCTGCAGATGTGCTAACGCAAACCCTCATTGCAGAAATGTACTGCAGATCAAGATTGTGGTGTGCTGGTGCAGTAGAAAGAGCAAAAAGAGAGTTCCTCCCATAAAATTCTCACTGCTGCAGTGTAAGACCAAAAGCATGAATATTCTAGCTCCTGTCAAGTGTGTGGTTTGGACTTAATTTTAAGACATCTTGGCACAAGAGAGTTTCTTAATGAGGAGTTGGCAAGAGGATTAAAAGACAGACTTCTGAAGTGTTAATAAGCTCCCCTCAAGCTTGAAAAGCAGCTGAGAAAGAATAAAAATGCTGACCTGAAACAAGTGGTTTGAGGCTGGTATCATAGGCCAACCAGAAGTGGGAGTCATCCTCTTGATAGCCATGGAAAGAGTTCAGTGAGGTGAGGATAGGCTGCAAGGCTCTGAACCTGTCTGTGAAGCAGCCTGTGTTTGGTGGGTCTGTCAGTGAAGAAACCTACAGAGAAGAATAGTGTCTTCCTGCAGAGTTTTTTTTTACCAAAAGATAAAAATGAGGAAAATCATAGTCCTCAAAAACAGTGAGTGAATTTTCCACTATGGATTTGTGGTGCCCTTAGAAGATAATTTCAAGCAATTTACGGCTGATTATCTTGTAGATGGCTAGCAAAAATTAAGTCAAATAATGATTCTGTGATCAGGCAACTCTCTATCCATGATGATTCTAGCAAAATATTTTCAATGTTAACTATTTCAACGCTTAGTAGAGAGAGCAACAAGAATGAAAATATCTCAAATTCTTACAGCTTACTTTGAGTAACTTCTCAGGTAGATTTGAAACAATATTCTTTCTTCTCTCCTTTGACCTCTCAAAACCAAAACAGAGTCCACCCTCACCCTGAGCAAAAAAGGGCACCAAAAAACCTACAAAAAGGAATCTAGGAGATCTGGGCTCTCAGAAGGAATTTAATCACTGGACTTTTGTCTCTTGACTTTTCTTTCACTGTTTTGTTTTTGTTTCAGGCTACTATATTTGGCTTTTTTCCAAAGGAGTTTCCAATTACAGAAAGAGTTCTCTAACAATGTTTCCAGGGCAGCAGATGTTTCACTCATTACATAATACTGAACATAGCTAACCTTTAAAGCTTTTAGCAGGGGCAGTAAGTCCATTTTATAAAGTACTTTTCTTACTCTGAGGACTATGTTGTTGTTGTTAATAAATTTTCTCTCTTGAACTGTTTTCTGTTATGTGAACGAACAGTTTGGGTACAACACTGATGAAACAAGATTAAACTGGTTTATTAAATGAGTGTAGCTGGACTGCTTGCTGATTATCATTCTTCCTGTCTCACATCTTTTCCATTTCTGCTTCCTATCCTTGGCAATAGAACTTAATTTACTGGTACCAAACTTGCCTTCATTGATTCCAGCTGCTTGTTGAGACTGCAGAGGTCAGTTCAGAATTTGCTTTTTGGCCTCACATGTCTATAACTGCTCCAATTTTTATACCATTGGACAACTTGAAATTACTGTATAATAGGAAAATTTCAAGTGTTGAATAATAATATAGTAGAGTTAGTCTGGATAGTCCAGAGTAGGTTGGGTATTTTTTGGATTTAGGGGTTTGGGGGCATTTTTGTTTGTTTGGGCTTTTTTGGCAGTGTTTTTTTTTTGTGTGTGTGGAGGTGGGTTATTTTTTGGTGGTGGTGTGTTTTTTGTTTGTTTTTTTGGGGGGTTTTGTTTGCTTGATTGGTTTTTTTTGTTTTGTGTTTTGTTTTCTTTTTTCCTCCACTTAGAATTTTTCTGACTGAAAAAATTTCATAGTCCTGA
This sequence comes from Lepidothrix coronata, assembly GCF_001604755.1. NCBI lineage: Eukaryota > Metazoa > Chordata > Aves > Passeriformes > Pipridae > Lepidothrix > Lepidothrix coronata. The sequence goes on from NW_016690194.1 coordinate 1,318,575, forward strand.
GCTTCCTGAATTACAGTGTCCATTAACTTAGTGATATTTTCAGTGAATTTCTAAGTTGCTGTTCAAGTTGCTATCACAAAAGTTTACTTCTGAAAGCTTTGTTATGTTTGCTACAGGCATTTATATCATCACATCATTGCCCCACTGTTTGTATCAGTGGTAACTGGTTTTGCTGATAGAATGGATCAGACTAAATGTACAGCTCTGCTTCCTAAAACAGAATCTTAAATTGTTAGTAGTCTGGTTTTGAGTCTTTTCTGAATAAATTGGGAGCTAGTTTCCTCACTTCCTTTGATAATCTTTGCTCTAGAAATCTAAGGAATTGCACACAGGACAGGAAAACATAGAAAATGCAAAAAAAAAACCAAAACATTAAAGGTAATGGGGAACAATAATATATTTTGTTTAAGGGGGAAGTGTTCTCCATTTTTTTTTCTAAAACATGTCTGAAAAGTTTTAAGACTTCTCAGTAACAAAATTGATGCTTAAGCGGCAAACTGTGTATGACTGAGAAAACTAGAGATTTATTGCTATCTAATTATCAGTTATTACAATACTGGATTTGGAAAATCAGTTCATTTCATCACTGCCTCCTCTTCTGTGATGCACACTGTTGCATCATTTAAAATCCATGGTTTGAAATTAAAAAGTAAATCTACATTGGGAGAATATTTTCTCTTCCTGTTTCCTGCCATATGAATGGTGTATTTGTTAGTGGCTCTCATGAAAATGTTAGTAACAAATCCCCAAAGAGAGACACCAAATACCTGGTGTAGCTGAGTTTCAAGAAATTGTGGTTGTCTTTAGTAACTGTAGAAGTGATAATTAAATATGTAAGAAAGATCTCTTGATTTCCCACCTGTGGTGTTCTAGCCTTTGGTCTTTGGGTGCTAAGTATGTCTGTTAATTTGATAGTTAAGATTTATGCAGTTTGTTTTTCAGTATTAGCTGTAGAATTGTGTATGACATATCAGAAGCTTACAGCAGAAGTGACCTTGTTCTCAAACATTCACCGTTTGCAGAATTCTGTTGCCCTGAGAACGGTTTTTTGTACAGGTGGAGGCAAAAATCCCCCTACTATTTCATCAAAGTATTTTTAGGCTTGGTACCTTTGCTTCCATGGGAATCACTTACCTGAGGTGATTTGCTGTGATATTTCTTCTCATTTCCTACTTTAGTGCCCTGATCTGTTTGGAATGCTTTAGAAAACTTTCCCACCAAGTTGATTCATTTTGTGCCTGATTTTTGTGTTCATATGCTGTCAGGAAACAGTCTGGTACACAAACAGCCAGTGCAAAGTCAACATTGTTTTCTTTGCATCTATGAAAATTTGCAACAATTTAGCTATCTGACACAAAAAGCCATTTTAGATTATGTTCAGTACAGGACCTTGATACAACTTGCTTTCCAGATGAAGTTCAAATAACTCATGAAAGCCATCTTATTTTGTCTTTCACCTTGTCCTTAAGTTTATTTTTCCAATGTTAGAGACCTCTATAAGATAATCAACTTGTTGGTTGTTAGCTGTTTCATTTGTGCAACTATTACACTCTCAAATGTTTACTTGAAAACTTCTAGGAGGGAATGGTTCTATATTTGCATATATGCATGTTCAGACCAAAATGCTTGTGACATCCAGCCATTCTTGTTCCACAGCTGGTTGTGTTAAGACAGGTAGAAGGTGGACATTCCATGTCTGTGAAGTTGTTTTTGCAACTCTGGTTTTTCTAATACTCATGTGATTTAGCGAAGGGACTGTAACTGTTACTTCATTAAATAATTTTCATGACAAATCACGACAATGGGAGATGCAATCCAAAAGAAAGATTTCTAATACTTCTTTTTCTCTTGCTGTTGACTGTCCATGGCTAATAATTTGTTGTCTTTTTTTTTTTTTTCTGTTTTAATCCTGTTCAGTGCTAATGGTGTACTTGAAGTAATGTTACGTTACCTTGTCTTTTGCTGTGGTGTGTGTATAAGTGTGTGTATGGGGGGTGGTGGTGCTGCTGTATACACTTCATATTCTTACACATCATAAAATGTGCTTCAGAGAACTCACATATAGATGTCTGTGTAACTTTCCTGTGTGTTGCAAGTGATGCCTGAACTGTTCGATAACCACCTTGTTTCATCTGAACTCACTTAACTTTGCTGAATAGTTTGTAATGTTCCGTTCTGTAGTAATTTTAATTTACCTTTGATGCACAAGCAAGATCTGATTTCTGCTGTGCAAGTGAAATGTGTAAGCTGCAATTGCACACTTCCCTTAGTAGAAATGGATTTGCTTAAAAGTGACTGTGACATGGACAAGCACACTGATGTGAGCAGTAACAGTGGATGTATGCTGGAATGGACAAGAAAACGGAACTGCCAACTGCACTATGTTGGTTGTTAAATGGTAGTACTGGTGGCTGTCTTTGCACTTTTGGTGTACATATGAGCCTGTGTGGATACATAAGTGTGTTAGAATCATAACTGTATTTTGGTGTTTTAAAAAACACCAACAAACAATCTAAACTTTTGATTGCCAAGTATAGTCCATGATTGCATTCCTCATTGCTTTTCTAAGTGATTTCAACTATTAACTTCCATATCTTGAAATCCAGTTAAAGAGAGACAAAATTTGAGGCAATGAGAACAAGAGCAATCATTCAGATTTATTACATACAGTTAACATTGAGAACCACCTTCACTGTGTTCCTTCTGTTGCTGTGTAATAGAATTAGGAAATAGTTACAAAATTATCACCATCCCTTATGGATCCATATGGACACTGTTTGTGATTCCTCAAACAGTATTGCTCATATTCTTAAAACAGAATTCCAATTGTTGTTTTCAGTTTATTTGGCTTATACTGAAGTATCTTTTCAGTTTATTTGGCTTTATAGACTTTAAAAACAAGGTCTTTTGTTTGACTTTTATGTTGGCTTTTTTTTCAATGTATCCTGCATTGTCATCGTGCAACATGAAGGGAACACTTTTTACTTCTAGATTTTTTTTTTTCCCCCTGAAAGGGTATAGTATGTTACAATAAAAATCTCAATATTTTCTAAGTGTTGAGTTTTTCTGTTAGTCTTGCGATGTACAAAAATCTGCTTGTGGAAAATAGGGGACAATAGCTTTTGAAGTTATTCTTGGGAAAAATTGCTGTGATAAACTTACAATATGTTTGTTCCCTTGTCTATTAAGAGGAGCAGTGTTCATACTTATTTTTCTGTGAGGTATCACAAAAACAGTGGAAAATAGCAGTGGGTTCATCCTGTCCCCCACAAAGCCTGTGTTTATTTCTTGCCTTCAGTTCAGAAGGCAAAGTATTCTTGGGCCTACTGAATTCTGCTATTTCTGTTTGTATTGGTGGCCATCTGCTGATTTGTAATGTAGTCTCTGTGTTTCCAAAGCTATCGCATTGGTCACTATGGCTTTATTAGGAGCTGTTACTTGAAAGGTCCATTTTGAGTGATCCTGTTGCTTTAAATCTTTCTGAAACTGGAGAACAAATTCTTGAAGAGCTGACTTGTAGTGTTTATTTGAAACCTTACTTATCCATGTAGAAAAGGAACTGTTTTGAGAGACTGGGAACATTTTGAAAAACTTGCTAAATGTTGTGCTGACATACAAGGCTTCTGTGCCAAATTTCTCAGCTGAATTGTCTGGTGACTCTGACTTTTTCCTGCCACATGTTAGACAGGGTTTCCATGAAGTAAAACATAGCCATGGCAAAGAGGGAAATATCACAGACACAAGTGTATGCTCCTTAGCAAACAATTGCTACGGTTTTATTGATGCCCACTGGTAAAAATACAGCAATGAAGATTCTCTTCATTTGCATTCTAATATTTCAAATCTTAATATTTAATTTTTTAAGTGCTTTTGAATTTTTCTCTCTGTTTTCCCAGGAAAACTAAATTCTCACTTTAAAACATATTTGAGGACAACATTAGTGCAATTCCAGGAACTACAGCTGTGATTAAAAAGACAAACTCTTGTGAGATTTTTGATGTATGCTGTTATCATAACTGTTTGGGTTTTTTCCTGATCTTCACGTTAAAATTAAATGTAAGCCATGTTTTTATTGTTGCATCAAGAGAACATGGTACTGAGTGGTGTGAAAATGACCCAGGTAATAAAAGGCTGGAACATTTAACAAATGTTTTGGGTTTAAAAAAATAAATTATTAGGATGCCAACCATTTTGCTACTTTTAGCAGCTTGTTCCAGTAATTTTATTTCTTACACGTCAAGTGCGAACGGTACTTTGCAGATTACAAGATATTCTGGGTCAGGACTTTTTTTTGAGGGGAGCGTGGAGAATTTGGTTTATTTCTTTATTTCTTTCTTTGTAATTCTGTGAAAAGTGCAAGCATCTGAGAGGCAAACTGAAGCATCTTCACAGTTTTATGATTAATCCAGTGTAGGTCAGTGCTGCTACTGAAAGGGGCATACTGCTGCTGCTTTTGTGCTGACACAGGGAATCGCTGTAGAATAGTGTTCGCTCTGGTTGAACACTAAGCAGTCTCTGCCAGGTTAGCATTCAGCCACAGCAATTTCTTGTTCCAGTTCATTACATGGTTGCACAAACTATAGTTCCAGACAGAAGTGAAGGTGGAAATGAGCAGTGACCGTATGAGAAGGGACCTTTTAACAGAAGTAGCAGTTTATAGAAGACGAAGTTGAAGGCATCACCCCTGATTTTCTTGCTGACTTGCTTGCCTGTAAGGGGCTTTATTGCTCATTTCATGTTGTTTTGTGACAGTAAAAAGGGTAAACTGATGCAAGTTCTGTACCTAAATGTGATTCAGAAGATTCACAAGTAGCTATGGCTCTGGAGTAATTTTCTTGTTCTTCAGGAGAAGTTGCATAATCATGTGCTAAAATTTCTTAGTAAATCTGCAGGATGGATAAGTGATTTTTCCCTCAGTACTTGGTTTTAGAAGTCTTTTAAACTGTAAAGATGGAAAATGCCTTTTTAGTATCATTTCAGTAAGAAAGAGCAGGATAAGAACAGGAAGGTGATTAACCAGGTTGCAGGGAACAGAATTATACTGCCTTCACCAAACCAGAGTTCTATTAGCAGAGGCCAGTATTTCTGCAGTTACCAGACTAGGGCATTCTGAATACAAGAACCTTCTCAATCTTGGTGCACTTATTATTTGATAATATTCATGGACCACTACTCCTTGGTAGGTGGAACCTTGGCAGCTATGGCATTCTTATTTTCAAAGGTGGGAGCCAGACTTCCATTATTTGGTTAGCTTTGTAGATGGGATCTCCAGAAATCTGGTGATAGAAACAAGGGGATCTAAAAGAAGGTGGTCCCAATCTTCCTGTAGGAGTACAACAATATTCAGGTTTATTGCTTGGCTACCACTGTTTAAATACTTCTTACACATCTTCTAAAAATACAAGTATTTAATGAGAATCAGGTACTTGAAATTATACTTGAGATACTTGAGCATAAGTTGCCAACTAGGTTTGTTCTTAATAGAAACTTGTGTTTCACTGCTTTAACATCATATGCTTAGTGAACATTGGTGATGTTGGAAGAACAACTCTTTACAGATCTGGAATGTGCAGCTGAGCAGTGATGTGTGCTGCCTGATCAGCTGATGAAATGTGGGTTTGGATGTGTGATTTTTGTAAATGACTTCCAGATGTTACAGTTGCCAGCTGAATGTTCAAGACTGCACTGTTAGGTCTGGGTTACGAAACAAAATGGATGAACTGTGCAGAAGTAGTGAGGCTGTATTTGCAGTTGTTCTCTCTCTCTCTTTCTCTCTCTCTCAAAAAAAAAAAAAAGAGAACATGATTCTTTAATGAAATTGCTCACAAGCAGTGGCAGAAAAATACAGATGCTTTTAGAATGGGATATCTACATTAACTTATAGCCTGCGAAGAGCTTGAATGGTCTTATAGTGAACACAAAGCAATTTTCTATGTAGCTGCTGTGTCAGGAGCTTTGAGTTATCCTTTATCTCACTCTAAACATGACTGTTACAGTGCTAGAACTGAAATTTAATTACTGACAATATCTTTCAATATCTTTTTTAAGCAGCAAAAGTCAAAGGTTTATTTGGAGTCTCCCTAGAATTTTCATGAATTCATAGAATTCTCTATGTAGGAATTCTTATATTTGCAACAATTTCTTCAAAAGTTCTAAATCCTCATAGTTGTTGAGGGAAGGGGTTGCGTTTGAAAGCAGAATGTTTGATTTCTGTCTCTTTATTTTTCCCAGGTACTGACATAACCATGATAGAAGACAAAGGTCCACGAGTGGCTGACTATTTTGTAGTGGCAGGGCTCACTGATACAGATACGGCAACCCTGCTGGACCAAGAAATAAGCCGACATGAAACAAAGTCAACTGGTCCAAAGGCTCCAATTACTGACATTGCTGTGATAATTAAATCAGCTGGTGAAACTGTCCCAGAGGGATACACCTGTGTTGAAGCCACTCCTACAGCCCTTCAAGCCAACTTAAACTATGGAAGTCTGAAGAGTCCTGAACTTTTTCTTTGCTACAAGAGAGGGCGGGACAAACCACCACTTACTGACATTGGGTGAGATTTCTACCACAATTCAGTTCCTTCTTCAATAATGATCTAATCTTACTTTTCATAAGTGATGATAAAAACAGATGTAAGAAAACTTTTTAAAAATGCACTGTTTGAATCTGGAGTAGGTTGAACAAAACGTCAGTCTTCTAGTGAACTTATCTTTTTAAAATTAATGGTAATGTTTTAGTTTAGAAGATGAGAGGGAGAGAGAGTGATGAAGCAAAGCAAATATGAGAAATCAAGTTCTCTGCTGCAGTTTTATTGAAAGGTGAGAAAACAGCACAAAATTTAGTTATAGAAATGATATAGTCCAAATCCAGAAATATTAACATGCTTAATCTGAAAACAATGACTTCGGGAGACAAAAAAATTATCACCTTGTGGAATTCACTTTAATGCTTATAGTAAAAGATACAACTTAACAATGTATAAGGACATTTTAGAACTACTGGGGATATAATGAGAAAGAGAAAACAGAGCATGGGTGAGGATGCTATTATGATTATGACAAAATAAGGAATGCATGTGTTTTTCGTTAGTTATTAAAGAAATAGTAAACAATAATGTAAAAGTCATACGTCTCTATGTAAGCTATCATAAGTGTAGTTTTTTTCATTTATAAGCTTAAATGCATTAGGCGTAAAGCCTATGTATGCCATTTTTTGCCTACAGTTTGAGTGCCAACTGACAAGCAGGGTCCAGTCAGGAGAAGACTGTCACTGAAATCTTAGTAATGAAAGTGGGGCCTCTGGTGGTCTAGTGGTTAGGGTGCAGGACTCTCACCGCTGCGACCCGGGTTCGATTCCCAGCCCCCCGGGCAGATGGAGCTCGTCAGCCCTGTAAGGCAATCCATCTAAGAGAAGGTCACTCTAAACAAACCTACGTCCTGGGGACCTCACTGCCACTGTCCAAGCTTGCTCGGCCCCGGCAGATGAACCTCAGGATTAAAGGGTGGGCTCAGTTCAGCGCACGCTGTGTCTCACCTAAAAAATCCACTGCGCAGGCTCGAAGGGTTAATGACCTTTCCCAAATCCTCACTCGCGAAGACTGGCCATTATTAGTAATGAAAGTAGTTTCATGGTAAGACAGTTTTCTCTAAGGGTTACAGTTCAAGTTAAATAATTAACCTGATACATTCTAGTTTCTTTTCATCTTGATCATCTAAACTATGTTCTAATTGTCTTCAGCGAAACTGATTTTTAAAATAATCTTTTCCTATGGGTGCAACTGGCACTGCCAGAAGGCATATTGCAGTCTGAAGTTACTATTTCAATGGTTTGTCAAACTTCTATAGTTCTAGCAGAAGGAGGAATTTTTACAGTGAGTGATTCCTCAAGGGAATTCCTGAACAGTCAGTCTTCAGCATGTGGCTTTAAGGACGCAACTTGACTAGCACGTTTATCTTTGTGTCTCCCACAACCTTAGGAACTTGAATGCTTGGGTAGATTTTGTAGGGAATGCCAGCTAAACAAAATAGGCAGATAATTGGCTAAGATGGTGATATTTGGCAAATAGTATTTCTAGTATTTGATCTGCTTAGGGTGTCACACCTAACATGTCGTGGGAGACTTTTCTCTCGGAGCAATGATGCATATTTTCCCCCGCTGTTCCTCCTGTTTTGCAACTATGTGCAAGAGATGGTTAGAGCAATCTTTTTTTTTTTGGTATCTGTAAATTCCACTGTGTTCAAATGAAAGTGGAGTTTGAGCAAGAGATGTATGCACAGTCTGAAGGCTAGTTTATGCTGTTCTCTATTATTTTAATTAAAAATCCAAGTGAGACAGAATATTTTACCTTTAAGCCTGTCTGACATGCTAAGTGAACATAGCAGGTAGAGAAAGAGTACCTCCCTTGAAATGCATAGTCTTGTGTCAAGGTTGCTGGTATGTGTATGAAAATGAGTTATGTTGTAGTCCAAGCATTCAGATGATTCTTGATAAGTGTTTGTGTGTGTCTGTGTATTTCTTTCTGCTAGGGAAAGTACTTAAATGCTGTTTGGAGAAGAGGGAGGTTGGGGCTATGCTCTACTATTTCTCTGCTATGTCCTTGTGTTCTGTGCCCTCCATCCTCGTTCCTTCATAATTGTCCACTGGTTCTTAAGTGTCTGTAATCTGCTAGAGTGACTTCCTGCTGCAGGTGCTTGCTTGCATATAGTTAGGCCATGTGCCATGCCTCTGGATGTTGCATTTCCCAGAATTAATTGGATTAATTAGTTGGAGAAAATATTAGTTGGAAATTATGTGGAAAAATAAAGATTTGATCCTAGGATAAGAGATCTCTAAGATCCTATTCCTACATATAGTTGTAAAATCTAGTATCTTAAACTTATATATCTATGAAATAATTCAGCTACAGTCATTCCATTGCTTTCCTAATTGATTGTTTTGCTGATGTTCCAGAAATAGACAAGAACTGAGATTTGAGATTTGTTTTGGTTTAGGTGTGTGAGACTTTGAAACAAAATTTCACCTCTCTTTGTTTTACACTTGAGTTAGGGATATGCTAGAGCTCCTGCACTTCTTTTTTAAATAATGCAAAAGTTAGGTATCTTGCATTGTGTAAAGAAAGAATTGCAGATTTATTTGTTTTTTAAAAACTTTTTTTTTTTTCAGATTAGTATGGGAAGCTTTAGTTCGCTTAGTGATTCTGTGCTAAGGACCCTTGGGGTTCTGGGTATAAGGACCCTTGTAATTCCTGTTATACCTGTTTTCTGAAAATCTGCAGGAGTATCAATTGAACAAATGATTTTTTTTTACTGAAGATGTATTTTGAAAAAGAAAGTGAACTCAAATTTCAAGAAACTGGAATAGAAACTGGAAGATGTTCTTAACAACGAGCATCTTCCATTGTTTCTGAAATCTCACCGGTGTGACAACTGCAGCTGGGTGTTCAGAACAGCTTAGGGTGAAACTAATGGTGGAACTAATTACTTGTTTGTTTAGACAAATAGTAATAGTGATGGCAGTAGAAATAAAAGATAAGTCCATCTTTTCCCTTTGCTTGACCTACCACTTCTCTGACACTCCTGGTGCCTAGTATATTTATATTAGTCCCTTTATTATTCAATACTTGCAAACCTCCTTATCTTAAATGAAAGAGGAAGAGGTGTTATGAAGGCTTATTTTGCATAACAGCTGTGAGAGGCAGAAATATGGTTGTACATAGAGGACAAGTCAAACTGGACAGCAGCCCTAGACACAGTGCAATTTGCAACAGTCAACCTGTTTTGAAATGGTTTTCCAGAAGGAAAGGTTTCTGTGGTTTAAGGTTTTTAACTCAACGGGCACAATAAGGTAGTATTTCTTCTTTTTAAACTCTGTTGTCTGATGTATTGAAGTATACCTTTACATCAGTAAAACTGCTCATGAGAGAACTTCCACGTACAAGGTCAAACAGCCTTACAGAGAGAGGATAAGATTTTTTTTGTCTTTCTTACAAAGAAGGGACCTAACATCTAGAGTAAGCTTTATATTTTATATATAAATTTATATTTTGCTTGAAACTGTATTGAAGTTGATAAAATATTGTAGCAAATAATGTGTACTTAGGATCGAAGCCAAACTATAGGAACAAGTAGGAATAAACTTACACTGTCAGGGAGGATGTTACTTATAAATGGTGCCATGTTCGGTATTTCATGCATCAGTTCTAATTGTTTTTCTCTGAATCATTAAAACCATTGTTTAATTTGAGTGATCCATGTGTGGTGGTTTTCTTCCATTTGCTTGCAAATACAATACCATACTGCAGTACTATGCATGAGGTCAGGAAATAGTGTGGGTTTAATAATACCGCTCCAGTGTATATGTAGAAGGGAGTGTTGCTTTCATTTTCATTTTGCTTTTGAGGAGAGGTGACCCCACTGTTACAGTCTTGAACACTGGTCAGGCCCTTAAGTATTTTTCTGAGAATACTTGCAAACTTACTAAACTGAACTGCTGGAATTGTTTGATTAATGCCGTGTTCCTTGTCAAAAGCTGTCAGCTGACAGACATTTCTGGAAAAATTTTGTATTTTGGATTTTCTTTAAAATACATGAAACTGAAATGAAATGGAATTGAAACTTCTGTTTGAAGACTGCTCTGTTAAAATTTTCTTCAGATTAAGATTCTGATTGGCAGTGATGTGAAAAGTTCATGTAAATTCTTTATGCACAATGAACGTGGCCTGAGAGGTGCTGCCATTGTAATGGTTGGTATTCTGTTTTGTTGGGTTTTTTTTAACTTTGTGAAGTAGGTAACCCCATAAAAAGTGCAAAATACATGTTCTTCCAGAACATTACTTAGTTTAGAAATAATATAATTAGCATGTGCTTTCTCCATACATATCTTGGTAGGTAGTATATTAAAACTAATGTTGCAGCTTGGAAATGCTGGTATTAGGCTGGTTTTGAGCCTGAGATTACACATTGTTTTAAATGTAGCAAATCTGATGATCAGGCTCTCTACAACTGAAACCCTTGTTGAAGATTATTGTCCTCCATGAACTAGTTGAGTAAATTTCTATGGCAGTCTGGTAGCTACATCAGTATGCTCCCAACTCATGTGATTTCTTTGCTTTTTTAAAGTATTCTAGTTCATATATATCATCAGTGCTATAACAAGATACATGTTCATTCTCTTGAGTCAGAATAAATAGTAACATTTGCATATTCCAGTTTAAAGATGGGAATAATATTTAAGTAATATTGAAAGTTTAATCATATATATTTTTTTTTAAAGTTCTGGGAATGGTTGGATATGAAAAAACTTTCTTTTTTTTTTTGGCTTAGACATGTAACTGTTTGAAGTTTTCAAATACATACTTACTTGTAGTCTGTCAAACATTTAACCAAGAGTATTTTGGGACAGTAAATATGTATTGCCTGCTTATTTTTTTTTAAAGTTGTGAGGGACTACATGTGGAAAGCTGGAGATCACAAAATACAAAGTTTTAATTTATTACCTTTATCCTTAATTTTATAATGATGAAAACTGATTTGCAAGTGGCAATTACTGTGTACATATTGCAGAGAGCCAAGCAAACGGAACCATTGGTTACTTGGGTGTGGAATGGGAAATAAAGCTTGCCCTATAATAGCATCTGTGCATTAAAATGATCAGTGATGTTTGTTTTGGCTTCCACATTTCTTCTCATAGTAACTTCCTAATAGCTTTATGTTTGGAAAAGAAAAGCTTTAGCTCGTTTAGCTGCTGTGAAGCTGTAAAGGATTTTTTGTTTTTTGCTAAGAATACAGCAATCTAAACTAGTGATCTTGCTAAAAAAATAAAATCCAAGCACCATGTGAATGTTGTTGTACAGCCACATAAGATATATTCTGCTTTCTAGGAGTACAGTCAACTGTAGTTATTATTTCTTCCTTCTCTGTGGAGCAGAATATTAGTTTCTCTCCTTGCCCCATTGTCCTAAGGAGTGTTATTCAAACTGTGAATGTCAATTATTACTGTATTTGGATTAATTTTTTTTCTGGAAAAATTCATCTAGGAAGCAATCTACTTTGTCCTTTTCCAAGACTATTTCTTAAAAACAAACCAAACCAAAGCCTACCAGAAAAACCTCTCCAAAAAACCCTAAAATAAAACAACAAAAACCCAAACACAACCAATTAGAAACAAACAAAGCCCCAAACCAAAACAAAAAACCCTACCCACAAAAAAACCCCAACCAAACCCAGAAAAAGACAAATTTTAAATGACTTATCGGACATTTTAGTGATGAAATTGTCAGGTGTCATATGTGCAAGCAATGTAAAGTTTACTTTGTATTTATTTTTCATTCATAGTGTAGCATTCCTACTAGTTCTATAACTAAATCCTTTTCAATGTGGGTTGATTTTTTTTTTCCCCCATAATTGTCATTTGTTCCCACAGAGAATATTTTGGAGCAGTTTCTTTAACCTCAAGTGCTGCATGATGAAAGACAATATATGAAATGCACATTAGAAAGTTGCAGTGATGACATAGGGTGCTAATGCATGGACAGTTTCTCTGAATTTGTCCAAGTAACTTCATATATATTTGAATGCCCATAATATCATGTTTCCTTCATGTCTGCAGAGTTCTGTATGAAGGGAAGGAACGCATAATTTCAGGCTGTGAAGTGATTCAAGCTACTCCTTATGGTCGTTGCGCTAATGTGAACAACAGCTCAGCTTCTTCTCAGCGGATCTTTATCACATATCGAAGGGCTCCTCCAGTACGACCTCAAAATTCATTGGCAGTGACAGATATCTGTGTTATTGTTACCAGCAAAGGAGAAACCCCTCCTCATACGTTCTGTAAAGTTGATAAGAATTTAAACTGTGGTATGGTGAGTATGTATAAGCTTGAGTTGCTTTTTTTTCTCTATTTTTTTAACTCAACAAACACACCTAAAGGAGTAGTTTCTTGAACTCTTCTTAGCACTATTATAATTGTGTTCTATCACTACATCGTAATTCATTCTTCATACCATGTGTGAGACTTCAGTTTTGTTACTTTGATTTCCTTTCTTGCTGGAAATTACTGTTTCATACTGAATACTCACTACTGTTTGCATACGCATGTCTAGGTGTATTTAGGAGTAGTGCACTGGAATTTTAATTTTTTTTTTATTATCTCTCCCCCACCGTTTGGTGATGCTGACACTCGGGATGAATCAGAAACACCTTTTTCTCGGTTGTTAATAATGCCTGTGTTACTAAGACATTGTAAGAATGATAATTAATGCTTGCAGTTTCTCCATGTACTTTGCTTTAATTGGTTCTCTTTTACTTAGTCTGTTTTGCATTTAGTTTACTCAGGCTGGAATAAGTGAGTTTTTGGAATGGTAGAGCATGTTTAGACAAACTGCAAAAATACTATGTTGATAACCAGTTTATGGAAGTATGATAGAAGCTTCAAGTGATGACGATTAGAATTTCACTTCCCCTAACGAGGTTCCCATAAGATTTTACTTTTAAATAACCATAAAAATGTGAAGCTGTGAATTGAGCTGCTTCACTTTTACTTGTTCTTTTGTTGGAATAAATCAGAGTAGTGTGGTGGTGTCATTATTTTATGTAAATCCTGTAATCTCTAAAAAACGAGAGAAGGGTGAATTCTCGTTTTTATCATTTACATGCACTCAGCTGCCAACCAGACTGTATTCTGTGTTCTGTAATGCTTTTTATTAAAATGTCTGACTTGTTTGTAAGTGGGAATATATACGTTTGATTTCTGTTGCCTGTTGTTATCTTTGCTGGTTCTGAGATGAAACTTTTGTCTTCCAGTGGGGTTCCAGTGTATACCTTTGTTACAAGAAGTCTGTGCCAGCTTCTAACTCTTTAGCGTATAAAGCTGGTACGTAATTTTAGAAGCTGTCTAAACAGAAGGATTCAAATGCTTTGTTGAAATAAAGTAATAATTTAGTAATAAAGCACTATCTGCCAGAATTTTGTTCCTAGAGGATGTCAGTTGAAATTAACTCCTATAATGCCTTCTTTGCTCTCCTCACTTTTTCCTGAGGAAAAGTCTTAATAGGAATAGCATTTTCCTGTATTATTTTAGTTCTTATCATGGCTTGGTTGCTTAGGAGCTTTAGCAGAAATCTTAGCAAATATTTCAGAGGAAACAAAAGACAAAACAAAACTTGTGTTGGTGGTATTAGAGAAGGACTAACTAAAAATTCTGTTCAGCCTTACTCATATTTCTTTTTGTGTGTCAACATCTTTAAGTTGAAAGTTAAATATGTTTCTTCCCTTCAGTTCCACGACTATTCTGTTGTTCCTTATTTGAGGAGATTGAAAAATTTTCTGAACAATAAATGACAAGTCTGGCTTTTGTAAGTTTTTTAATGTGTTGCTGCAGATTTCTTTTTGGTTTTGAAGAAACCAAAAAAAACTTTCAGAAGTGTTTCTACTCAGCATTAAGTGCACCAAATTCCTTTGATAGGAGTAAACTATCAAACAGAAGTGGAAAGCATAGGTAATGAAGTCCATATACCATAAAACAAGCTAGATGAGCAGCAATAGTAAACCAATGCTTATATGGCTGTTTTCTACTAGCAAGAGTTATATACCTGAAGGCTGAATAAACAATTTGTTGAAACTGAACATACTGAGAGCAGAAAATGCAGACAGTCATCTAGTTCATCCTATTTTCAGTGAAGGTATTACTGCTGTTTTGACAGTAGATAATCACTTTCTTCATAGGAATTTCTTGTAATAAAATCCATTCCAGTGGCACATTTAAATAACACATCAACCCAACTGGTTTGGTGTAAAAATCTTCAGTGTGTTCTGGTTTTCAGCAGTTACCAAAAGGGTAAAATCAATCAGTATTCATACACTATTTTCAAGTGATTGTTACTTGGATCACTTAGTCTTACTGTCAAATGAGAGACTTTCTTCTTTGCAGATGTAATCTTAAATTGTGAAGTCCAGATAACCATCAGATGTAGCTATATGTTGTGGAAAATATATTGCTTACATTATTTAGGGCTTACAGAACAAATGTACTTACTTTTCCTTTTCCCATTCTTAAGGCTTAATTTTCAGATATCCTCAAGAGAACTATGAATCATTCCCACTGTCAGAATCTGTTCCTCTCTTCTGCCTTCCCATGGGAGCCACTATTGAGTGCTGGGACCCTCAAACCAAATATCCACTACCAGTGTTCTCAACATTTGTACTGACCTGCTCTTCTGCAGAAAAGGTATGGCTCCACACCGTGAACTCGTTTTTTTCTTTTATTTCAGGTGGCTGCTCTGGAGATAAATAGAGATTGTTTCTTTTGTATTTTAGAAATACTACAAAATAAATTGTTAAATACCTCTCTTCTAAAATTGTATTTCTTAAGCCTTCATGTAAGATGAAACTAACCCAAACAGGAAGTAGCTGGAAGTGTATTTGCTGGTTTAGTCCCATGTAGGCTGAACCATATACCCTTAATAAAACTAAAACTCACAGCACATGGATTTCTCTGTTGATTCAAGGAAGGAGTTTCTGGGAATGGAATTGTACTCTGCATGTAAAAGAGAACTTAGGACGAGTGTTAGCAATGTTTAAGTTGTTAGAGTTTTCATATCGTTACCTTAAAAGCCACTTCTTTGTGAATTTGTGTAATTGGGCTCTGTAGGTATCTATGCACATGAATTGGAAACTAGTTACCAGAAAACAGCAGGGCAGGAAGAGGAACCATATGTGCTGAGAGGTGAATATGTGAAAGGCTCTAATGATGTCCCAGGACTAGTGATCCTTCTGAATTTGTATGAAGTGATAGATTCAGAACACGATCTGTTTTCTGAATAAGAAGGCTGTATAAGGCCACCAGCACACACAGGCACCAAAAAGGTGTTGCATGACTTGGCCTACATGTGGGAAAGGCAGTGTCTGCTGTATATAGAGACTACAGGATTATAGGTACATCTGATGAAGCAAGGGAGCACTAGTTTAGGGTTGATCTCTCAGCTTTTGTTTCAGCTTGCCAGCTGTGTGTGTGAACTGCATATGGGAATAAGTGATTTTAATGTGTGATTATCTCTCTGTAGCTAATAAACAGCAGTTTGGCTCTGTTAGTGATAACAGCTCAACTTCCACTCTGTCTCAGTCACCTAATAGGAAATTTATATTCTTTTCCATTTCCAAATAGAAAAAAGATATTTCTCCAAAATATTAATACTTCTTTTGCAAGGAAGGATGCAGTATTTTTCTTTCCCTGTTCTTCTTTTGCTAAGCTTGGCAGAATAATTCAGTTAATATTGAAACTTTGAAAAATAGGAAGGTAATATTTGCCACGGTCCGAGGGGGGATGGGGCCGTAACACAGCACGGACGGGTCCAGAGACAAGGCAGAAGTGCAAATGGAATACTTTATTGAGGGGTGTAGGGGTTTTATGAGTTTCAAGTGGGGAAAGGGCTAGAATATCGGGTGGAGCATGAGACAGACAAACGGGGGAACAAATCGGGGTAGGGACACAGGCAAAGGGGGAGGAACATGGGAGGAACCGGGGAAGGAAAGGGCGAATGGTAACTGTCTCCTCTCTGGAGCTTCTTTAGCCTATCAGAGAGGGGAGCGGGGAAGCAGGGAAGCGGGCGTGCCTGGACATGCCCAGGAGATACAAATCCTGGGGAAACATACAGTGTGTATATTTATAAACACATAAGAACTGTAATGTCTGTATCATAAAGTCCTGTCAATTGCTGTATGTTTTTCTCCATGCCTGGAACCTCTCCCATCCTGAATCTTGTTCCTTCACAAATATTAGAAAAGGTTTAGCTTGATAAAATGAGGGAAGTCAAAGCTAGAATAATTTTATTGTTTAGTTTGGTAATGATAGGGGAATTTATTGAACACAAACATTTCATGAGGGTTGGGGGTTTGAGGGATTTTTGATTTTGTTTTGGTTTTTTTTTCCTTTACCCTCACGGTTAATAGTTTTGTCACAGCATGCAGTTTGCTTCCTTGCCTTTCAAGTTACTGAGTATGAATACTTTATTGAGGAAAGTGCAGTGAAAATGGGGAAGAGAGGCACAAGAGTCCAAAGTATTTTGTTTATAAGGGTGCTTTCTGTGTTACATAAGTGAAAAGTCATTTCATAAGCTACCAGCAAAAGCACTATAGTGTGTGCAAACACGAAAGACTTAAGGATGCTTCAGAAGTTCTAACCTGTTAAATACTCCTGTTAAATACTGAGTCTGCTTAGCTGTTTTCCTTCATCTTTTAGGTATATGGTGCTGCTATTCAGTTTTATGAGCCGTATCCCCGGGAGCTGCTAACAGAAAAACAGCAATCGCAGCTGGGTCTCCTGACAACTGTAGAGAGGAAAGTGATTACTTCCAAGTCCATCAATTCAAACAAATGCATCTGCCTTCTCTCACACTGGCCTTTCTTTGAAGCATTTCGAAAATTTCTTATGTTCATCTACAAACTGTCTGTCTCTGGACCTCATCCTCTTCCCATTGAAAAGTATGTAGAACATTTCTCCAATTGTTGTGGGAATGTAGTTATCAGCTCAAGAAATCATTTGATTTATGGATGTCACACTTGCCTAGTTGGTACAGTTGATGCATCGTCTTGCTTCCACTGTTTAGCTTATTTTGTACTGATAGAAATTATTGCTGCTTCTGTTTAATAGTACTGGCTCTTGCAGCACCAGCAAAGTTAACTGGATTTTACTTTGGCTTTTCTGTTAAAATATGTTAAGTATGTTTACCTTTCTTTGAGCTACATCAAACACAGAAAATGGCTGATGCATGCTACATTTGCAGTCCTGCATTTTAGCTTAATAAGTATAAACTCAGGGATGCTGTACAGTAGCAATGAATATGTGTGTCCAAGCACTGCAGCTAATGCAGATTGTTTCTGTGTGTGTCTGTGTGCGTGCAAAACCTCTGCAGAGGATGCTTTTCAGGGTCCTAAAAGTTTACTGAAATACAATGTTACTTTCAAAACTGTTAGACCTCTGGCAGTGAGGTCTGTAGCTCCTCCTAGCAAAGTCTCCTTAGAAACTATAGAATGGAATTAGGCTGCCTGGGGTTTTAAATGGCTTGCCTAGGTGCCCTTGTGTTCTTACCTTTTGCTTACATATCTGAAAGTGTTAGAATTACATTTCATGCTTGGAAATTGAATGGAGATTTTGTTTTGGTTTGCATAAATAGGCTCTTAAATGTATCAAAATGGTAAATGAATCTTAACAACCTTTCTAACCATGGTAGGTTTCATGAGGGTTGGGGGTTTGAGGGATTTTTTTGTTTTGTTTTGGTTTTTTTTTAATTTTTTTTTAAATTTTTTTTAAATTAATATTGGTACAATATTAATTCCAAAACGTGGTTAACATTGTTTTCAGTCTCTCATTAATCCCCAGTGCTGGTTTTCTAACATCTTGTCTACTTTGCAGGCATATATCCCATTTTATGCACAATATACCTTTCCCTTCACCACAAAGGCCAAGAATTCTTGTGCAGGTAAGGCAAACATTTGCAACCATTTTTAACTACAGTAATGGCAAACTTTCTTTCTTGCCTTTGGTTTCTTTCTTTAGGCTTTTTGCTTGGCTTTGAATACCCACTTGCTGGAAGGGAACAGGGAGGAGATGATTGGGTTGGCCTTCTTTCTCATTGATATAAACCTGGGACAAGTTAGCAAAGGAGACAGTTTCAGGCTTTAGGTGGTGTAGATGGCAGCAGTGTCCTACTTGCACTTCTAAAATTTCTGCCTCGTACTACCCTTTCGTTTTATAGGCACCATTTGTGTTACCTCACTTGGTAGGGTTGTTTTCTATCTTTCCCTCACTTGTCCACCCACTGCTGTGGATCAGAGTCTAGTCCCCTGGGGCATTGTCTCTTGTGTTCCTCTGTTTAATCACCTGGCAGCCAGTAGCGTGTCCAACACTGAGTCACAGACAATTTTCTATAATTCTGAGAATTGTTTCAGTGACTGATACAAGCTCTGTTCACCTAGTGACCACGAGTCCCAGAGGTTGTCTCTGGTACATGACATTGTGTCTGTCTGCCAGGCAGTTCATGAAATTATGGATATACATTTGTATTGGAATATTATACTGTATTAGCTTTGGAGTTGTCCATACCAATCACATACTACTTTATGTGTTTCAGCTTTCTGCCCATGATGCATTAATATTGTCACAGCCAGTTTCTACACCATTGCCATTAAGGTATCATTATTAACGCTTTAAATGTATGCTACTTGAAAAATTCAGAGGCAAATAGGAGTCAGTCATAGAAGGAAGTCAAATATTACTGCAGTATCATTAAACATTCTAATCAGAAAGTTTAGTATGCATTTATAATGTTATAGAGTGTTGTTGTTGTCTGGCATAGGTGTGTCCATGGAAGTGTAATATCACTAATTATCCTGAAATAAATATGAATTACCAGATTATTGTAGGAACTATGAAGGAATAAGAAGGTGTCTATGAGGAAACAAATACATGTATTTAAAGATCTTGTATTTCAGAACCTGTGTAGTAAGCAATTTTATTTTTTTTAGTAGTATAGAGACTGTTTTGGTTTTTTTGCTTTTTTGGATCCAAGAGAGACAATTACATCAAATAGTTAGGGGAAATCTTTGAAAGTGCAAATGCAAACATTGCAGAAATTCAAAAGTACACCTAAAAATTGTATTTGTGATTGAAGGTTGATGCAGTCTCTGTGGATACTGCCTGCGTCTTCTGGGTTGGAGCTCCCTATGATAGTGACATGAGGTTTTGTTTCAACGGTTTTGTTGATTTTTGGTTTGTCTTTAAGTTAAAAACCAAAATATTCTCCCTTTTTGTTCTTCCTACCCCAAAACATTATTGTATAATATTCTTTATCATATTTAATTCATATTCATATTTAATCACATCTGTTGCACAGGTACTTGAGTGAGAAATCACAGCCAGCCACCAAATTGCAAAGTAACTTGTAAGCGCTTTTCTAAGGACAGATTTTACACCCCTGTGCTCTAATAGATGTCATTGCAATTCATAAATGCATACAGTCCAAACAAATGAAATGGAGTCTAAACTGTAGAAACTAAAGGCATTTTGCTATCAAAATGGTGGATTAATTTTGCTTGACTCATATTAGAATTCGATACTGTTATTCTAAGATCAGATGGATACTACAGTTCATGATTTTTGCCTGAGGTAACCCATCATATGAAACTACTGGTGTTTGTCTTTGAATTAGCTGTTAACCAGTTGGATGCGTTTAACTGTTATGAAGACAAGATGCCTGGGTATCTATGAGAAAGAGTGCCATAAACAACACAAATTCAGCAGTAGCATGGCTTAGTGTATCTTTCTTTAGCAGTAGAATTTGAATTTAGGTTACTTTGTGGTAGTATAAGTCTTATAATGACGTGAGAGCTGTTAGTTAGTTAGTTAGTTAGTTAGTTAGTTAGGTGTTTGATGTGTGGTAATATTAGTACAATTCAACTAGTTGATTCCAAACAGTTGTCAGAAGTTCAATAGAAGTGACTTTTTTTTTTTAAACCCGATAACATTCTTCTTTTCTTCCCCTTTCCCATGCACTCCTTAGTGGAGCAAACTTTAGCACTCTGCTTATGAATCTTGGACCAGAGAACTGTGCCACTCTGTTACTCTTTGTATTACTAGAAGGCAAGATCCTGCTCCATTCTCTTAGACCAGCTGTGTTGACAGGAGTTGCTGAAGCTGTAGTAGCTGTAAGTACGAAGTGTTCTGTACAGCAAGGAGAGAAATTGGTTTAAACACCACAGATGTTACAGGGCTTTTTAAAGTTAAAATTACTGATGTACTAGATGGTAATTTTTCCCAGCAACAGCATTTAATTCAAGTGCTGTAGCTAATAACTATTAGAAAGATCATAATTTTTGCATATCTCACTAAGAGATGTGCTGTATATAAGTGATCAAACTTGGGAACATTTTTCTGACAGTGTTGCAAAGCTTTTAGCAATTTCATTTCGATGTGCTGCATATAACTTCTTGATTTTTATTGTACAGATTCTGTTGTCTTGTTTTAATGCGTTAATTTAATTTTTTTCTTCAGATGATATTTCCATTTCAATGGCAATGTCCATATATCCCCCTCTGTCCTTTGTCTCTTGCCACCGTACTCAGCGCACCAGTTCCATTTATTGTTGGAGTTGATTCACGATATTTTGATCTGTACGATCCACCGCAGGATATTGTGTGCATTGACTTAGACACAAATATGGTGTACATGTAAGTTCTGTGGAGATTTTACGTTTATCTGTAGATGGAGAGATTGCTGAAATGCTCAGGAGATAAAATTGTTAAATGATCTTTTATCCACTATGGTTTGTTTCTTAATGTCCCCTGTTCTTTTTCTCATTTCTAATGCTTCATACCAAATTAAAATTTACTAAGTCAAGGATCAACACTTGGTACTTCCTGTAAAAATGTGATGCAGATGTTGCTATAAATTTAGTAACAATGGTAAGTAACTAGGGAAGGGATTGTCACCCTGTACTTGGCATTGGTGAGACTGCACCTGAAATCTTGTGTTCAGTTTTGCACCCCTTATGACAAGAAAGACATTGGGATGCTGGAGTGAGTCCAGAAGAGGGCAGTGGAGCTGGTGAAGGGTCTGGAGCACAGGTGTTTTTGAGGAGCAGTAAGGGAGCTGGGGTGTTTAGTCTGTAGGAAAGGAGCCTGGGGGAGACCTTATTGCTCTTTACAACTGTCTGAAAGGAGATTGTAGTCAGGTGGAGGTCAGCCTCTTCTCCCAAGTAACAGGCAGCAGGATGAAAGGAAATGGCATCAAGTTGCACTAGATAAGGTTTAGATTGGATTGTAGGAAAACTTCCTTCATTGAAGGTCAGGCATTGGAACAGAGTGCTGAGGGAAGCCATTGAGTCACCAACCCTGGAGGTAGTTAAAAGACATGTAGATGTTTCTTGCTTTAGTGGTGGATGTGGTTTCATGGTGGGCTTCACAGTGTTGGAACTTGATGATCTTAAAGGCTTTTTTTCCATCCTAAACAAACATGAATGCTTTGGGACCCTTCATGACAGATCCTGATGCTGTCTTGCACTTGGACTACTTTATGTTAGTGTTGAAGAAATTTTTCTCAAGTTACAAGGACAAGTTTTTTGTGAGATCAATCAAGCAAAATTTGCTATCTTAATTCTAAAATATTTTCACTTAATTATTAAATTTTTAATACTTTCCTTAAATTGAAAGTATTGCATGAACAGCTTTTTTGCACCTTCTTGAGGAGAGGTTAATTCAGAGTCTGGTTTTCTGTAATGTGAGTACAAATAACTGAGTTGAAAATTTAGTTTTTTCAGGTGTCTAGTAACTTTTATTAACTACCTTTCTATTTTAAATTAATAAGATCATAAATAGAGGTATCTGAGCTAGTGCAAGATGAGGGTGAACATCATTAACTAAAGTACACATCTTTTCTCTGTGAAAATTTAGTTTTACTTAATCTCCCTTTTTTAGTGAGATTTAAAAAAATAATTAATTAAAATGAAAATTTATTTAAATTTAATTAATTTAATTAAAACATTTAGTTTTACTTAATGTCACTTTTTAACTCTTGTCTTTTACTTTTACTAGCTTGGATTAGACTTATTCATTTGATCTGTAGGTCAGTGGAATGCTTGGTTTCTGTTGTCTCAGAAAGACCCTTACTCTATTGAAGCAAATATTTTCTTTATATTACTGAAATGCTTTGTTTTATTAGTAACATTACAGGAAATGGTAAACAGTGGAGCAGAGTGGTTTTATGTTTTTTATTTGCTTTTTCTTCTGCTTCCCCTAGGTCCCCGTTACAAACACTGCAAAAAGCATTTTCATCACAGTATGGCCCAGTTTGGTATATTTGGTATTATACCACCAAAAGAATAATTATAGGTGTTGTGAAAGAGGAATGCATTGAAGAAAGTCAAGGAAGATAGTTTATTTATTTGAAGATATTTGCAGTGAAAAATACTTCAGTGTTTTTCTTCATAAGTAGAATGGAAGTTGAAGATTGGGTTGCTGAAAAATAGAATAGAAACAGGAAATTTCGCAGGCAGATAAGGATGCCAAGATTCTGTTGGGATGACTGTTAGAAAGACCAAGTACCAACATTATTTGGATTGCTTGTTGAACTAAAAGTCTCTCTGAGACAAACTGGAAAGAGTTTTGCACCTTTTCTTTTACTGTTTTAAAAGTCCATTTCTCTTTCAATAGTCAAGTGATCGTTTTCTTTTTCGCTGCCCATTTTGCATTTATCTGTATGACGTATTTGGCTCCCAGAGGAATTTGACATCTGTAACATTGGACTTAGGCAAATGTGAGATGTTGGTACCTTCATTATAAAACTTTTTTAACTTGGAAATTAGTGTATCTTTCAGTTTTGCAGATGTGTTAATAAATCCAAATGTCCATAAAGCACTTTTTGTTGAGGATCATAGAGAATTCTGAAATACTGTGTTATTAGTGAATAAAGATTAATGTTTCATTCAGTTTTATCCACATCTGTTTCTGCCCCTTTTTATTTCAGTGGCAACGCTGCTTGCTTTTTTTTTTTTTTTTTCCATTTTTTTATATGTAAAAGCATTTAACAGCACTGTTGCTGACCTGGAAAGACTGCTTAATAGAAAAATAACTTTTGAAAAATGCAATATTTTCTGGTACATCAATCAGTCTGTGTCTTTCTAGAGCAGGTTTGCTGCTATGCTGAAAAATACTGAAGGACTTTTATTCATTCAATATCTTCCTTAATGCTTTTTTAAATTTTTTTTTCAACTATCTCTGTGAAAGTTAACATTGATAGTTCATTGAATAGCCTTTTTAGGGCAAAGGTTTGATAGCAGGATTTTTTCGTGACATTTTTGGAATGGTACCACTTAAATTATTTATAGGCATGCAATTATTGCAGGGGAAGAATGGGCAAAGGCATCTGTAAGCATGCAATTTTTCTTTAACTCCTGAAATTTTGGCTTCCTTCCTAAGATATTCCTGTGTTGATTTGCCAGTAGGGCAAATAATAATGGAACAAGGATCTCAAAAATGCAAAGTGCAAAACCAACTAGTGACAGTATCAGCTTGGATAGTAAAAACTGATTTGGTCTTATGGCCACAAGATTTGATGTTCTCTCTGTAATAGAGATTCTCCCTCATCTTCTGCCTTCCAGAAAGAGGTGTAGAAGTACTTGGGATTTACTCCCTACTAATCTCACTTTATATCCAACTGCTTGAAGGTGGTCTAGCATTTTATCTGCTGTTGTTCTTAAAGAAGATGAGCATCCCTTTAGGCAATTTACTCCATTGTTTTATCAACCACATAATTTTCCGACTATGAACTCAATTCCCAGTCTTCCTAGACCTTTTGAAGATGGGACTGAGTTGCCATAAACATGTTTCAGTGTGCCGTATGACCATAAAGTTACCAAATTATCTTCCAGCATTTTGCCGTAACAATTTCATGTTGCATTCAGAACTGCCTTTTATTTATACCAGTAGCAGTATGGCACATTAATGGTAGAATAGACTTTGCATAGTAGTTACGTATAGTAACAAGACTGATAGAAAATCATCTGAAAGGTCTAAATCAAGTCTTAATCCACATATTCCTTACAGACTGGACAAAACTACTCATTACTCAATTTACACTGTTCTGTGTCTGAGGAAATGAAATTCTGAGTTATGTCACTCCCGTTTTTTTTCTTTGTAACAAATAGAGACACTGACAAAATTTCAAAATAATGTTTTTTAGGTACTGCCTGCTGTAAATGAAGAAACCTAGGGCTTTTTTATACTAACTGTATTTTATATGTCCATTTTTTTCTCTCCTGTGTTACAGATCAGATGATAAGAAGAGCACCAACTGGAAGCAGTTTCCCAAAAAGCCATGTAAAAGTCTGCTCAGCACCTTAAAGAAACTGCACTCACAGCTGGCAACAGGTGAAATAGAAAAAATAAAATGAATTGTAATTAGTATATAAATGTAAGGACTTTCTTCTATCACATGAGGTGTGAATTTTATTTTTTAGACCCTTTTTTTTTCTGTGACTTCTTAAAATTTAATCTTTTTTTTTAGCCTTTACTCATGGTCATGTCCAGACTCCCATCCCCCAGCACCCCCAAGTCCTTCGCAGCAAACATCTGTTCATCCTTCAGCCTGTATTGGCACTGGAGGTTGTCCCAACCCAGGTTGCAGCATCTTGCACTTGATCTTAGGAGGTTCCCATGGGCCCACTTCTTGAGCATGGCCAGGTCTGGCGTCCTGTCCTTCAGGTGTGTCAACCAGACCACTCAGCTTGGTGTCAGGAAAAAATCTTCTGTTCCTCTGCCTGTGTCATTAATGAAGACCTTAAATAACACTGGTCCCAGTACAGATCCTAAGGAACACCACTTGTCACTGATGTCCATCAGGACTCTGAGCTGTTGACCATTACCGTCTGGATGCCACCATTCAACCAATTTCTTACCCATCTAACAGTCCACTCACCAAATTAGTCTCTCTCCAATTCAGAGATGTTGTGGGGGACCATGTCAAAGGCTTTACAGAAGCCCAGATAAATGACATCTGCAGCCCTTCCCTTGTCCACTGATGCAATCACTCCATCATATAAGGTCACTAAGATGGTCAGGCAGGACTTGCCCTTGGTTAAGCTGTGCTGGCTGTCTCACATCACCTCCCTGTCCCCAATGTGCCTCATCATGGCTTCTAGGAGGATCTGTTCCATGATCTTCCAAGGCACAGAGGAGAGGCTTCCATGGAGATTCCAGGGTCCAGTACTGGTGAATTTCTTAGATAATGACTTTTCTACGAGAATAGTGGAGTAACTAAATTTTGACAAAGTATTTTGGCAAAGTAAAAACAAAAACTGACCATCTTCAGCCCAATGACTTGGACAGATAAGGGCAAGGTTCTAACTGACCTAACAGTTTTCAGCTATTGCTTCTTTCTTACTGTAGATAGGTTCTCTCAGGTAATCTGGTTCACGGTGTGTTAGGTTACATCATTGTGGGGAAGGAGAAGATGATAGCCTCATAGATACACAAGATATACAAAATATACAAAATTTGTAAATTCCAGAAGCAGAAGATAGTGGTTTTAGTAATAAAAAGTGTGAAACTATCATTTTCAGCAATACTTGTTGCTGGTTTTTTTTAAGAATGCAAGAGCAAACTCTGAATGTCACCTTTTTGTTTCTACCCTTTGGTGCCCTAAAATGTTGGAAGAATTGTTTTGGATGTACAGTCTTCAGAACAGGGAAAATGTGGTGTCACAAATGAGTGATTTAGGTCACTTAAAGAATGACCAGCAAAGGTATCAGTAAAAGCAGGTTTAATATAAAATTTGCGAAAGCACAACACATTTCAGTACCTAGATTCTCTTCATTACTTACTACATGGATAAAGCATGCAAAGGAAAATCGGGTTAGAATCAATGCAGAATGATTTTAACAGGGACTGTTAACTGGCAATGCAAATGAGCAAGGGAAACCCTACTCCTGAGACAAGAGGTGCAGAGAGGATCCCCTTGCCTTCTAAACTCCTCCTGGAGCCTAGGTGCAACTGAGTCCAAACTTACCCCTTGACTAAGGAGCTGAATCCAAGGGCCCAGGTTTATGTCTAAATGTGTTAACAGCACTTAATCACTGACTAACATTAACAAAGTTATTTAATAGGATTTACTGTAAGCACCACAGTAACTTAACTACAGATCTGAGATGGAAATACTCATACTATACTTGCTGTTGGGTGTT
This sequence comes from Lepidothrix coronata, assembly GCF_001604755.1. Lineage (NCBI taxonomy): Eukaryota > Metazoa > Chordata > Aves > Passeriformes > Pipridae > Lepidothrix > Lepidothrix coronata. Next base: position 1,345,303 of record NW_016690194.1, read on the forward strand.
TAAATCCCTTCACACATGCATTCAACAGACACAAAGAACTGTGTACAAAGGTATGTCTACCTGTTAAAAATTCACCTTGAGTTTAGTCAGATACTCAACGTTGAATGTCTTGGCAACCCTCAGTGGGTGACAGGTTGAGCCTTGAGGAGTGTAGAGGTATTAGCCCAGATCCTGTCGGCAGCTTTTGACTGTGGTCCTCGGACTGTCACGAACTGGAGAGCTGGTGAGCTCCGAGAAGTCCCACTGAGAAGGAGGTGCTGGTGCAGTCGCAGCGGCCTAGGAGACCTCAGAGGGATTGGCTTAGTTATAATAATATCGTTCCGTTCAGGCTATGAGTCAGGCAGATAGTGTTCCAAGGCTTTCCATGAGGCAACAGCTGTTCTTTAGGCAGCAGCAGTTGCTGAGAACAGACAGTGTTTCTGATAAGCTCAAGGGGAGCTTAGCTGCTCAGGAGTCATTAATCAAGGCCAAGGCCTAAAGAGGCCTGAAGAGGAGACTGAAGATTGTAGAGCAGCCCAAGAGGAGCTGCTTGGGTGCAGGGAGGGGACACATGGTGCTTTAAGTTCGTGTTGATTTATTACTGAAAGACTACATTCAGTTGGGCATAGAATAACATTAACTGAGCTGACATCCATCCTCCTTTTATGTCCCAAACTGCTGCATGAGTTAGAGAAACACACAATCAGCTCTTGAAGTAACCTGCCTTTTATATGGACCAGTTAAATTGAGAAATAATTATAGGAGTTCTAGTGCTTGTCATTTCTGAACATGGGCAAGTAGAAAAAATTTTTTGAATGGACTGAATTTTTAATAAAGGACTGTACATGTTGTTCATTGCTAGTTCACAGGAAAACTCAAGAAGGCTCTGCAGTGGAAATGACTCCTATAGAGGCAGATTTCTCCTGGCAGAAGAAGATGATAGAACTCGAGATGGAGATCCAGGAGGCTTTTCTCCGGTTTATGGCATCTATTTTAAAGGGTTACAGAACATTCCTCAAGCCAATCACGCAGGCACCTTCAAATAAAGCAACTGCTGCTGATTCCTTGTTTGATCATCAAGGTGAGGGTGAGGCAAACCATCTGCTGATAGTGTTGGCAGTGTTACAACTTTAGGGTTGAGGAGCTGTGTAACTTTAAAAGGTCAAAGTTCCGTTTGGTTGTACAATCCGTGGCAATATTTAGAATTGCAGCTGTATGAAGTTGAACTATTCAAAGTTGATTAGAACACAGATACATATACGCGTAGAAGTGCAGGTTTGCACTAGCTCTGGAATTAGAAAAGTTTTCTTTGGGTAACATGATGCCCTGTCTTCATGGTATGTTTTTTAAGGGCACCTCTTGGGAATGGAAGAATATTTCTCAGTTTCACAGAGATGAAATATTAAAAGCCCAGTAATGAAGAATGAAGTAATGGTCTTGGTATAAATGGGAAAATATTAGAAAACGGGGCAAAGATCTAAAACGTAATAAAGCAATAGTCAGCAAATGTAATTTTCCTCATCACTGTTAACTTTTCAGATCTGTTCATGAGTTGAATGCTGCATAAAATGTCACAGGTGTTTTGTTTTGTATGTGGTGGTGTGAGTTTTCTTTCTTTTTTGGTGAGATTGATTTTTTTTAATTATTGGATGACAGATTTGAGAAGAAATTTTAGTCAATGGTTTGGAGAGTCTTAAATATTATCAGGCCCATTACCTCTTAAGATATCATGATATTTTTTTAGTATTTTTTTAACTGTTAGATACTTTTATATGAGGTCATAAGCTTTTTCTTACACCAAGAGTCAACAAACACAGTAAGTGGATTACATGGGGGTGATTGATTGTGTTGTTAACTGTGGTAAAAAATAGTTTATTAAAAAAATGCTATTATTTTAATCTTCCAAATGCAAGTAGATATAAATAGTTGTTTTTATTGATAAAGCCAAACCTTAAATATTTTATGTGAACAATTTATATGTTAATTTCATATGGAACTCATATGGAACCTGTATGGAACTGGTATTTAGTTGTGTGTTCCCTTTTATAACCAGGGTTTTTAAAAAGCAGAGACCGTGCGTATACCAAGTTCTACACGCATCTCACCAAAACGCAGATATTCAGCCGCTTTATTGAAGAGTGCAGTTTTGTGAGTGACAAGGATACTGGATTGGCATTTTTTGATGACTGCATAGAAAAGGTGAAAAATGTAGCAATAAGTTTATATACTTCTGTTCATTTCATGTTATTGTCCTGGCTTTTAGTTGAGAAGGTAGATACCCTTTGCAGGAAGTGTTTGAAGGGATTGGAATTCTTGGTGGTTATTGCTTAGTCATGATTTTCATCTTCTTGAATGATCATAATTTTCTGTGTTATTGCAAGAAGCTTTGATTAAAGTCCTGTAGCATTTCAATCCATAGGATAATGCAAGAAATACCAGTAGCTGACATTAGCAAAATGCCATCTATGTCTTCCCTTTAAATGTTAATTATTCTCTTTCTAATATGGAATTACTACTAGTGGTCATCTAGTAGTAATTGTTGTTTTTTTCACACAGTTTCAACTTAAAATATGCTCCAACTATGGTCAAAGCTGATTTATATAAGTAGGTTCCCTGTTCATTGCATGTTTGTTATAGGAGAAAGATTGCCGTATCCCATTCTTTTTTTTTTCTTTTTTTTTTTTCCTGAGGTCTCATCAGTATAGTTCTGGTCTAGATGGGTCATGGAATTTACAGCTTCATTTTTAAAATGACAAGTTTGCAGTGTAAAAATTAGGAGCTAGAGAATTATATTTATTTTTTAAGGTGCATATATATGATTCTTTCTGGGCAGAACCTTCATTTTAATACCAAGTTCTTATAGACTGAGTCTTTGATTCAGTATTGATTCTAATCAGATTAGCACTTGTAAAAAACCAATAACATAAGTATTTAAAAATTTATTTGCCTTTATTTTTCGCTCTCTGCTAAGTATGGGGTATGCATCTAGAGAATACTTAGTTAATAATTTGATATTATTGCAGGTTGTCATATTGAAAATATCTGCAAAACAGAAGTTTCTTTCATCTAAACTAAATGAAAGTACTTTTTCTTTGGTAAATTTAGGATTTTGTATTTGGTAGATAATGTCAACAGATTGAACGCATGCTGAATTCTTGGCTGAAGTATTTGAAAAACAGTTTAATTGCTTCTACAATAATATGGAAATTTAGTGTTTCTTCTTTAATATTTGAGTAAATGACACAGCTTTAATACAATTATTTAGGGGGGTATTTTTGAGTTGAGAAGAAACTCTTTTTTTTTTTTTTTCTTTTCCCAGCTCTTTCCAGATAAAGGAACAGAAAAAGGAGAGAAGGTACTTCATCCTTCAGAATGTTTAGGAATATCTGATCATGAAATAAAAATGGAAAGACAAGGCTGTGGATTTGGTGTTTGAGTAATTAGAACAAGTATAACTTTTATATCTAATCAAATACAGCATGTATTAAATATATTTTTACGTATTCTAACATAATTAAAGTTAAAGAGGACATTTCTGTTACAAAGCCAAACTCTGTACTTAGTGTACAAACTCTGTTTTCAGTTCGATGTAGATTCTGTCGAAGATGCACGGTTGATTGAGCTTGATGAGTCACTAAAAAGTGAACACACAGTGTTCATAATGCCACCAGAGCCCCCTGCTGATGATGGACAGGACCGAGAGCCAAAATACAGGTACCAGTTAAACAGCCACATAGAGTGAAACTAGAATGCTTACAATGCATCTGCAGGGCAGATGTTCCATGCAAGTTAGTGCAAGACTTGCTTTAATACAGTGCTTAGAAGAACCCTTAGAAAGATAGGAGCTGCCAAAATTCTGGTAAGTTTCTGAAGTTCTGGAAGTCTGTGTTTTTTGTGTGTATATTTGAGGGCATGTGGGTTATGGTATTAATTTTTCAGTAACTTCTTGCCAACTTCATAGTAATACTTTTCTACATTTATTCAGTGTCTTTCTTCCTGTTTGAGCCATTTATGTGTATTTTGTAGCTAGTGCTGTGCACTTTGTTCCAGGTTGGGAACAATGAAGGGTGGGTTATGAACATACCCAGTACTATTGATCTGCAGATGATGAACCAAAATAATAAAACATCCGCTTTTCAGATTTCTTGAATTCAGTCTTTTTCAGCCCTGTGCAGAAAGTATGGAGTTTCAGACACTCTGGGTATGATTTTTTCCTGTCTCTCTTGGAGATCACGAAGGTTCTGTTTTCAGCTGTTGTCCTTGTTGATCATTATTGTCTGTGCTTCCCTGACCTTCATGACCTGGATAGCAGTCTGTTTCTTATTTCCATTGTCTCTGGAGATTTTATATCCAAGGCATCTTCTTGTGGTAACTTTGTGAGTAAGGCTAAAAAGAGCTTGTTGTCTTCTCTTTTCCCCCCTGATTCTTTACTCTCCTGTTTGTCAGTTCTTGCCACACCAGTGTCTTTGTATGGCTTTCCTGCTGTGAGCAGGTATGTGAAAATATTTTATTTTTGTTGTTTTTTTTTTTAATCATCTATATAGCTATAAAAATTTCCCACGACTAGATTTCAAGCTCTTTGACAGGCCACAGGAGCTCAAGCTTTCCTTCAGCAGACACCCAGCTGGAAGTAGCATTTCAAATAGTCCAGCACTCATGGCAAAGAGGACAAAACAGGTCAGATGAGTCTCACTGTAATCACTGTATGAACACTGAAAGATAGGAACTTTTTGGTAAAACTGCCACTACCTATTTATACTGTAAGTTAGTGTTGTTAGAGGTTTGGTCTTTGTAACTCCTGAGAATGAACACTTGCAAAAAAAAAAAAAGAAAGAGAACAGATAAACAAATTAGAATCTGAGATTACAGTTTATTTTGAAATGCGTTTTTAATCTTTAGACAGTAATATAAAATTAAATTAAAATTAATGCTTTAATGGGGAAAAAAAAGATTAATCTTGATGCTAGTTTTTGCTTGCAGAGAGTCTTAATAAGAGAGTAGTAAGAAGGGATCTTCCATTGAATGTGTGGATTGTTATTAAATGCTTACTCTTAAGAAGCCAGTATCTGAGTTAGTAATGACTTCTAGATTCAGAGTGTTGTATCTTTTGTCTGCTTTTTTGTTTTGTTTCTCCCTCACAGGAGATAAAAACAGCCCATAAATTAGCCAAGAAGTATTACGTAAACCCCCCACAGTGGGCTAAGTGTCTCTTCAGTCACAGTTACAGCCTATGGTTTATTTGTCTGCCAGCCTATGTCAGAGTTGCACATCCCAAGGTCAAAGCGCTGCAGCAGGCATATGATGTTCTGATTAAAATGAGGAAAACCGATGTGGAACCACTAGATGAGGCAAGTGCAAATAAAAAAAAGCTGCCATGAACATGGAGTAGGGCAGAAGGTGCAAATACAGTCTGTTTCACTGCCACCACCAGGTTAAGGTTTGACCTTTCTTAAAGCCACTTTAAAATCATCTCAAATAAGTCTGCTTAACTAGGGCAACTGGAATTTAATTTCCTTTTTCATCCCCAGCATAGTGTCAGCTGGGTTAAATACTCCAGCTTAGTGTTGCTTATCATCTCTCAAATGACTTCCAGAAGAAAATTCTTGAGTATCCCTGTTTTTAAAGGCACTTTGATTTAATGCTTTGCAGCCATATCACACTGATGGGATAATAGGTTTGTGTGCAGCATACTATTCTTTCAGTAGAACCCACAGGCACACAGCAGCAAGTTATCCTGATCTTCTCATGGGTGTTTCCCTACTTCCTTTTGTTTCTCAAACAAAAGAGCCAAATGGAAAAAAAAAAATCAGCATGCCCAACAATGTGACTGCCGATGTTATTTCAGCTCCTGTGATTTCCTCTTTAATTTTTGCTCCCTCTTCAAGTTGTGGGGTGTATGGACGAAGTAGTTGCTCTCATGTGGCTTTCCCTTTCAGATGTGTAAAAGTTGGACATAAGCAGTTTCACAGTTCCTGTCATCAGTTCATTTCTGAACTTCTCTATCTTGTCAGGTCTGCTACAGAGTAGTAATGCAGCTCTGTGGACTGTGGGGTCAACCTGTTCAGGCTGTGAGAGTCCTTTTTGAAATGAAAAATGCTGGAATACAGCCAAATGCCATCACCTATGGTTATTACAATAAGGTAAGGGACCAGTATCTCTCTTGCTATTGTCACTCCCAACGTCCTGTAACACGTTTTGAACATTGTTTCTTAGAGGTCTTCACTTGGATTTGCTGATTCTGTTGGTCAAGCAATTCTTTTGGACGTACTTACTGTTGACTAGATCTACATGGCATGATTTTACACTGATAAATTTATATTCCTGTGCTGTTTGACTAACCAGAAATTCTGTTGAAATATACATTTAAAGTGTTTCCATTTGCAAGTTTTGGAACCGTCTGGTGCTTCAATGTCAAATACATCTGTTCCAAGGTATATTCTTTAAGAGAGCAAGATCCAAGATGGATGAAAGCTGGAATTGGGCTAGTGGAAGTAGCCTGCCCCTCTTTTCTTTGCTTCCAAGTTCCTGTAATATGCTGATGAAACTGCATTATAAGCTATGTGGTGCTGTCAAAATATATAAATAAGAACAGAGCCCACTGTGTTTACTTAAAGAAATCTCGATCCATTGTTTATTTTTACTCAGCGCTTGTATACTGAGCTGTGGAAGGGCTCATAAAAATTAAAGTGTTTGTCCTACTTTCCATGGTTTACAGGAAATGTGTTTTTTTGATTAGGGAAAAGAACCTGCTCACTGTACCATGTTTCTTCAGTGTAACTTTCTTACTGTTTTTGTTATTACAATGTGACTTTTTGTAGGCGGTTTTAGAGTCTTCTTGGCCTAGCAGTAACCGCAGTGGCATATTCCTGTGGACAAAGGTACGAAACGTAGTTCATGGCACAGCACAATTTAGGCAGTGCTTAAAGAAATCAACACGGAGCCCACAAGTGCCTGTGATATCAGGTAATAAGTTAATTGAAATGGATTTATTTCTGCTGAACAAGAGCATGATGTGCTTTCTGAGGGATTGCAGCTAACATTGTGGCTTTTTAAAGTGGAAAATCTTTCCTTAAGTATATAGAAATTGATAATTGCCAACTTGATGCTTTAAACAGTATTAGAATGTCCTTTGCACAGTGAAGGGTTAATTGTCTGAATTCTGTTGCTAGAATTTCATATTCTTATGTGTGCAAGCAGAAGTATTTACTGTTGTCTGAAAAGGTTAGATTTGTTTAAAAACCTGAGAAGTTAAATCCTCTCTTACTAACCAGCTCTCATTCATCTCTTTAGCTCTGCGGAATCCCACAGGTGGAAGTGATGGGGACATGGTGAGCCATGGTAGCGTGGATAGTTCTAATGATGCTAACAGTGGGGAGCACACTCTCTTCGTCAGTGACTTAGTCAGGCTTGATTCCATTGATAATCACTCTAGCACAGGTACTAGATTCTGCTGGGTTTCACTACTAACAGTTCCCCAAAAGCCTAAATTTTTTTAGTCTCCTGTTGATTTCCCCTCCATAACTAAAACCTTCCCCTCTTGAAGCTCTAGAGACTGAAGCATGGAGTTAACTTGTGTAGAAAAGAAATACATTGTTGTTGAATATTACTCCTTTTTTGCAGATCATGTTTCTTATTAGAATGAACCATAGCAGAAATACTGTTAAGTTAAAATAAATGTCTTACTGTGCTCTCATATACCTTGCTTTTTGTGTTAATCTTCAGAAAAGGTATGAAGCGGTTTAATTTTTGCCTGTTGTCATTTATTCGTAGAAGTGATAGTCTGGGTCAGTAAAATCTTGCTCTGTGTTAAAGGACAGGAATGATAGTTGTTGAGGTGATAAGAAGATAACGCTTGAAAATGTTTCTCCTTGATGTTATTCCAGAAAGGCCTAATTAGCATTCATGGAATTAGTGTGTTATGTTTGATTATAGTAAAATATGCTTTTAAAGGCCATATTCAGCTTTCTTAATGGTAGTTGCTAAACTTTGAAATAAATACAGAAATTATCCGAACCTTGTAATGCAGTTTTTATGAGAAACTATTAGAATGGAAAGATGGGATAAGCTGCAGAAACTCCACCTTAAACATGGTGTGCCCTCTTCCAGATAAACCGAATTAAAAAGAGTGCACAGAAAGTTAATTATTTGAGATGGCAAGACAAAATGCATGGTTCTTCATATTTGCTTTAGTACTGATCACATCCTACCTGTGCACAGTCTCAACTAAACTTCCTTTCTGTGTGTACTTCAAAACTTAATGTACAGATGGTTCTTGCACACTCTTCATGTTTTTAATATCTTGAGCCCTTTGTAAAAAGGACTGTGAGTCTGATTCCTGTGCTTCATCTGATATGTCTGCCTAGATTACTGAACTTCCCTTCTCTCTGCTCTTTGTTGCTCTGCTTTTTGCTCTTTGCTGTCTCTTGGGTGCCGCATTTGTCCTTGGCTATCACGGTGTGGGGTGCAGACATATGGTGTGAAGCCTTGGATGCACGTGTGCATTATTTCTACCCTTGAATGTTACTTCTGCAGGTAATTCACCCATTTATTGATAGGGTATTTTCACTTCTGTGCAAAGCAGGGATACTAACATTATTGAAATTAGATAGAAATTAAGAACCAAAGAAATTCAGAACTTAATTTTCTATATAAAAGGTTTTTAGTATAGTAGCAACTGTATTAATTGATGTCTGCTCAAACTTATAATTCTTTTTTGCCTATTTGTTATTTGTTGGTAAAATAAACCAAAAGTAATACATATGGTAAATAAATTACGTCTGTCAGTCAAGTTTTATGGAGCTTCCTAGTACCTTTCACACTCAGTGACTTACACTTTGATCTTTTTTGGTACAGTAATGTATTCTAATAGGTACTTTAAAGCATATAAACAGTCCTATTTAACATGTTGCTGAGGGATATGTCCCATATAGTATATTTGTCTTTTTGCACATGCAGCAGCACTTCAGATAAAAATAGCAGAGAAAAAAGAGTCTTTCTAGATTGTTTCCTGTGACTGACTTTTTGGACTACTATAAACTTCCTTTTTTTTTTTGAGTGAGTGAGTTAGAGGTGTCAAATTACTGGTATTGTGGTAGAACAGACTTGTAAAAAATGTTTACATTTTTGCTTTTTTCCTATTACAATTTATACTTTGCCCTACAGTACAAAGATATAGCACAGTTTATGGTACAGTTTTTTCAGGACTGTATTCATTATTAGAAGCTTGCTTAATTACTGTTGTGCTCATCTAAATTTCTTTTGTAGGTGCATTTGAGAATTTAGCTTGTCCAGCAGTTAAATATTTCATGCTAATGAGATAGGAAAGGAATGAAGGGGGATACAGTGCATTAAAAGTATTTAGTCCCCATAATGTTTCTGGGGGAAAAACTGGTCTTTAATTTAATTGGAAAAGTAAATTTGGATTGGTATAGAGTAATTATCTCTGCTGTCATCATCACCAAGTAGATCTGTCCACAAATTAGGCATTTTGGAGATCTTACTATGAACTTTTCTGGAGAAACAACATGTGGAACAAAATAATTTCAATTCTTTTGTTTTCTTATTGAAAACAAATTTAGGAAAGAGAAACAAATTTGAGGTACGTATTTGTATTTCTTCAAACAGGTGGTCAGTCAGACCAGGGTTATGGATCCAAGGATGAACTTTTAAGAGATGATGGAGATAATCTTCCTGCAACTGAAACACCACTAAACAAAGATATTTCTTCTAGAGCTGGAGACTTAATAGAAGGTTAAGTATGCATGTTTAAGTTGATGAAGGCTTTTGGTAATAAATGGGTTTCATGCATTATGAACCAGCACAAATACTAGATGTATTAGTGATGTTACCAAGCTCAAAATATAACTGTATAAAATCTCTTGTATTACTTCTGTGCCCTAAATAATGGCAGTGGAATAAATACAGTTAGAAATAGCTTTTTATTAGACTAATTTAATATAGATGGAAAAATTGTACAAGTGCTGTACAAGTGCTGGGGTACACAGTATTTTACATTTTACATTGCTCTCATTTATATGTTTGAAATCTTGACAATTTTTTTATCTGTACCAGTTGACCTAATAAAAGACACTACTTTTTCTTACGAACTCTTCCCAGCTGTAGATGACCCTATGGTCATCTTCTGTCTTCTGTCCAAATTTTGCCCTTAGTTTTCCTGTATTGTATTGTTTTCAATACTGAATGTGTTTCATACCTGGGTTACTAGATCCTTTATGTGAGTTAAACTTCTAAAGCTTCATTAAAGAAGTAGCCCTGCATGAAAATGTGCGAACTGCTGTTCTTGCTCTACTTTGATTAGTTGAAAAAATACCAAGGGGAGAAATTGGCAAATGCTGGAAGCTTGTGAACAGTTAAGCAGTCTCTGTATAATACTGGTGACTGTCACCTTCCTGGATATTACTTCCAGGAAATGCTCAGTACCTAGTAGGACTGATCCTTTGGACTGTTATTACATAAGGGAACAACGTTGGAGTTTGTTTTACCTAACAGTGCAAATGAAATTATTTAGTTAAATCTAGTAAAGTTGACATTCTCTTTCTTACAGAGGTTTCTGCAGAGAAATCTTACGAAAAGCAGCAGCTGAATACAGAAATTCTGAGTCCAACTGATCCACCTGCTTGGGGTAACAGTATTGTGAAAGTTCCATCTGGCATTTTTGATAGCAGTGGAAGGAATTGCAGTGGGGGTAAGTCACTGGGTGAAACAGAGCTTGCTAAATCCTGGTCTTGTTGTGCTACAGCGTTTTGTAATCTGTTTCATGTTATGGAAGGAAACAAAACTTCTATTCAAGGTACGGATGCCTCACACGGCATTTGCATTCCACCTTTGCAAGTGACTTAGGAGGAACCTCTTGATTCTAAGGTTGAAAATCACTATTGAGTAGATCAAAATCGAGATTTTTCCCTGTCCCACATTGAGTGTTTCAGTAATGTTCTGTGACAAAGAGAATTAAGTGTCTCTACTCTTGGATTTTGTCATCTCAACCTTGCTGATCTTGGACAAGTCTCTTTATTCATGTAGCTTACATTGCCCATGTATAGTGTGGGAACAACACATATTATCTTTGTGTTGCACAAAATCTTTTTACTTATTTGGAGATTTACGATGAGGAAGATTTATGGATATATAAAAGCCAAATCTTGGGGCTCAATTTTTTTCTGCCTTTGTGTCTGTCCTTTACTAGGACAAGGTAGTCCAGTTTCAGTCTAGCTTGATAGCAAAGAATTGAGTCTCAGGTACGAAGTTGCCCAGAACTTTTTTGGCAATTGTAAGAACTGGTGGCTAGCCAAGAAGCAGCATTGATGTGAGACTCAAACATCCTCCAGGACTGGATATGGTACAATGAGTCCTCTGCTGAGATCCTAATATGGTAGAATTTCCATACTTATGGAAGTTTTTACCTAGCTAGCAGAAAGTTATCTAGGCAATTAATATTCCCAATTCCCCTGAGGAAATAGGAATATTTATGAGATCAGTTTATATCTTCCACATGCTAAATTTAATTGGTGTTTTCTAAATATACTGCTCTGTCATAAATGAAATAATGCATCTACACTGGGCAAAAACACATGATAGTTTTTTTCAGAACTTGAATGAGCTACGAAGTTTGATGTATAGATCTATGACTATAGCTCTTGGGGAAAAAAACAAACCAAACGAAACAAAAAAACCCCACAAACAACTAGAGCAATTTTACTTGGAATTTTACCTTCCTTTAGTCCATGGATGTAGTACCTCCTCTTTGCTGGACGTTGGCACAGGGAAGGGAGGTAGAAGCTTAAACGGCTTTGACTCCAAAGAGTAGATTGCTTTTGATCTTCAGGATGCCTTTGCAGCTGGTGAAATAATTTGTTAATGCTAGTGTAACTTCTTAATGGATAGCTTGAGACTGTGGTACTCACAGTTGTCTCACTGATAAGGAAATAAAGGAGATTTCACATGATTTCAGAAAATAAACATTTTTGGTGGCTATGAATACCATATTAATGCATTTTCTCTTTTAGAAACTGTTTCTAGCCCACTGTTTATAACTCAGGATTCAGTTGAAGATGTAGTCTTTGGTGATGTTCTTCCTAAGAAAACAAGTGAAAAAAGACAGAAGAGGCAGAAACTGTTTTCAGAGAGAAGCTGCAGTTTCAGCAGTGAAAGCAGAGCAGGAATGCTGCTGAAAAAAGGCAGCTTGGACTTGCATTCTAAAGAAATAGCAAAAATGATGGGAGCGGATGCCAAGATTCTAACAGCAGCTTTATCAGGAGCCAAAACTTCACCCTGTCATATGAATAAATCCCAGAGCTTTGAAAATATTGTTGACCAGCAGGTTTCTGATATAAGTGGGACTTGGAGTTGTGTGACTGAGACTGTTTGGGAACTAGAGCATAAGTCTTCACAAGTGGTGGAAGAACCTGGGGAAGGGCAGGAGCATCTTGAGAATGGAAGAGGTGAAAACGTGACTGCAGTGGAAGACATGAACCTTGAACAGTCAGCTGAGTCCAAAACCCAAAAACCAGAATCTGAAGATGCAACTGCCAAAAGAAATAGCTTTTATGGAGTGGTTAAGCCTATCGAAAGGGAAGATGTTGAAGTAGGCTTGGACCCTTTATCTTTGCTAGCTACTGACAGCACGCAGCCAAGTTATCCAGAACCTGGGGAAAAGTTGATATCACCAGTTGCAGCACGTAATTTGGCAGATGAAATAGAGAGCTATATGAATTTGAAGAACCCATTAGGTAGTAAGTTTCCCAGCATGGAACTGCATAAGCCAGATAAGGAAGCAGAAGCTTCTGGTACACTTGGTCACTCCCAAGAAAGGAGGTCAAGCCTACCTTTGGATCCTGTCCTGCCATCGCCTAAGTCTTATGAAAATCGAAGAAGTCCTTCTGTCTCCAGATCCAAAACATTCACTGAACGATCAAAGCAACAAACCCATCCACAGGTCCAAAAGGAGCGGTCTTCATCTTTGACAGGACTGGGTCGTTCTTCTCAACATGGCTCGTTAGGAACTGTCGTAACAACTTTATCCAATCTGAAGTTAGACAATATACTGTCTGGACCAAAAATGGATGTTTTGAAATCAGGCATGAAGCAGGCTGCCAATGTAGCCAGTAAGATGTGGGGAGTTGTGACTTCGGCATATAGTTACTCAGATGATGAGGTAAGTGTTTTTCAATATGACAAATTTGGAGAGACAAAGTTAGAGGGATAACTTTTGTCTTCAGACGATTGCTTCTCAAGGAGGTGTTTTTTATTAAGTATTGACTTAGATTAGCTAATAAAATTATGCTTTATCCATGGTATTTTCCCTTGCCATTAAAAAACCCACATTTCAGACAAAAGCAAATTAAGTGGTCTTGGTGCAGAAAGCTTGAACTTTTTGTTCTCAACATTCCTCCTATTTATTTATTTATTTATCTTTATATTTAAAGAAGCTGAGCCAAGAAACCCTAGTAAGAACAAAATTGTGTTACCTTAAATGATGCCACACTGCCTGTCTTATTATACAAAAACTAAGGTTGTGAAAACAAATCACAAACCTAAGAAGTCATATTGGTGGGAATCAAAGTTGAAAGTCGTACGGTACAGCCTGAGATCTAGTAAACTTACTTGTTGGGAATTTGGATGCTAAATGTTATGGTTCTTGTGTGACTAACAGAGTCATTTTTGGAGTAAAACATTTCAGAGCATAATTACAAGAATGAAGGAGGAGATAGATGGATGAATATTGTAACTTCCTCTTTTCTACACGTGTTGTTGTTGTGGCTTCAAACAGTTTTCTCTACTTAGAAGGACCTCTGCTTGATCCAGTTAACCCCTCAATCTGGTGTTTGGTTTTAAGGCTCTTTTATCTCTCCTCTTCAGGCTGATAAGATTCTTGTTGCCTTTTTCAAATTCTGTCTTCTTCGCCCAGTGTTCATAAAAGGTGGAGAAGGGGAAGATAGCTGTCTGGCTTAATTTCTACATGAAACAAATTTAACTTATGTTGCTAATAGGCTCTCCAGTATTAAATAAATTTTAAAAAATTCTAATTTTGTTTTTACCTAGATTTTGCCTATGACAGTGAGAACTCAGTGCTTTGCTTTCTTTCCTGAGTTTTTTTTCCTATGAAAAGGTGTCTTCTGTGCCTTTCTATTACACTGACCTATTACATAGAATTTTGTTGAATGGCTCATAATTCCATTGATGTGACTTATTCTACTTTTCTTCAAGCATCCTTTCATTCTCTCCTATTTTATTTCTTTAAATCACTTTTTTTTAATATCCTAATTATTGGTCTTTCTTGCATCTTGTGTCTTGGTGACTGTGTTAATGCTGCATCATTTCAGCTGATATGTTTCATTCCTATTTTCAGTTCTCAGAATGTGACTTCAACTTGAACCTTTTTTCTGACAATTCCTTCATTTTTTGTAATGTCTATCAAATCACAGTTATGCGTAATTTGTCCTTTTTCTCCTGTAGTGAATAAGTTTATATCCCTGTAGTTTTGTCACTCAGTGTGATCCTCAGCTAAAGTATTTTTGTTGTTAAAGTCTGTCATTTTTTCAGTATCTTCCTGCTTCATCCATTATCTGCACTTTTTGAGGTTACGTAGATTTATCTTACATTTAACAATTTTTTTACGTCAGGATTTAATCTTAATCTGCTAGTTTAATTATTTATTCTTTAGGATAAAGATAGAAGTCAAATAATGGATGTGGAAGTACTCAAACCCACTATTTTTCTTCTTGCATTAAAGGATGAAAGCAACCAACCAGACTATAACTTCCCTGTAGGTTTTGAAGATAATATTTTAGGAGATAATCTGTCGTCAAGAATTGGAGCCCCAGGGCTAATTACAAATGAGCTTGGACAAAGCACTACTAGCCTTGGCAGTAGCAGTAGCAGTGGAGATGCAGGAAGACAGCATTACAGTGCAGGTGAGATTAGTTGATTTTGTTTTCCCCATAACTTGATTATAATACAACAAACAGGGAAAACTATTGTATGTGAAATCATTAAAACAGTGAAAGCTATGCTAATCTGAAATTATTTCAAGCCCTTAAGAGAATTATAAGCATATTTTTATTTCTGTTCTGTACTCTTCTCTTGCATTAGTAAATATTTAGCTAATGTTTCTCTCTTTGTTGGATGTATAAAAAGCTGATACAAAATGCAGGAATTTAACCATAAAATATGGTTATTATGGTTATTATTATTTAACAAAACAAATATGGTTCTGCTGTGTATGTGATAGGAAGATTCCTAACTAGTTATAGCAAGAAAGACCTGCTCATTCATGTAGTCATAATACCCTGAAAGTTCTTGAAATAATACAGAAAAGACGAGCAGTTCAAGAACTGCAATAGGTGCATAACTAAAAGACAGATCTTTTGAGGGGGGAAACAAGCAAACAAAACCAAACCAAACCAAGAAAACTAACTCCATAGCCTTAAGCACACAAAAAATCCAAAGCAAAAATTTTTCATCTTTACCATGGAATAGGGAGTGTTGGATACATACTTGATTTGAAGTTGTAAAGGTAAATAATTGATGACTATATACCTATTGCTAAATTGTCCTCCCCTCCCCACCGCCAGATGTAAAACTGGATTAAATAAATATAATAATTTTCAGTTCAGGTTTGATTCTTATTTTGAGAAAAAAGATATGTTACTGAACCAGCTCTGAGGTTGATTTAGGTCTTTTTGCAATACAAAAATGATACAAATATTGTAAAACTGTCTGCATCAGGAGAGGAATAACTGTCTTGCAGACGGGAGATAAGCTGGCCCTGTCTCACAAAATCTTGAAAGATATCTTCTAGTTCCAGTTAGTTAGAAGGGTTATAAGCGCTAACTATAAAGAGTGGCAGCCAACAAGCTATGTCAAATTTGTTCACAAACATAAACTTGAGCTGAAAAATCAGAATAGCCTTCTTTATAATAAGGGAATGCTGGTAGTATTTTTTTTCAGTAGAAAAGTTTGGCCTTGTAAAAAGTAATGCTGATAATTTTGCCTCCTAAAGCCAATTTCACTGTTTTCTTCTGGTGAATATATTACAACTCCTTTTCCCCAGACCGAAACTCATAACCCTGAAACCAAGCCTTACCAAAGAAGCGCATTTGTTTTACTGCAATGTTAGCCAGGGAAAACTGAAGCACAGTAATGGCATATTTGGTATCGTGCATTTCAGCTGGTACTATCCTTCTCTTTACAATTTACATGTGGACATATTGTTCAAGAAATCATCACCAACTTTTTAGAGTATATACATTGAGCAGTCTTACTGCTCTTTGCCAGTCTTTATTTTTTGTGTTTTTCTTTTACTAATCTGTGATATATTGTGTTAGAAAAATAACCTTGAAATGTTAATCACAAGCATTATATTTATCTATATTGTAATCATAATGTCAGTGAGTTACACATACCTTTGGACATCTTTTGGTACAATTTTCTTGCCTTGGTTAAGCAGCAGTTATTTTCTTTGAGAATGGGTTAATTACTATTTGCTTGAATACAAAACAAATACAAAACAACTCTTTCTGTGCAGGTGAAGTTTCTTTCCCCAGAAGTATGAAAGTTCTAGATTCTGAGAGATCAGAGCACAACTCTTCACATAATACTAGTTTATCCAGCATTTTCCAGAACTGTGCAATGGAGGTAAGATTAGTACACTCATAGATGAAAGCTAAAATCATTAATTACTGTATGCATTAATTATCTGTTTAGTTGGATTGCGATTGTTTTTTTCAAAACATCTTTTTCTTGTTTTTACTGCAAAGATGGTTAATACTTTTAGCCTGGGGTATGACATTTTTAAAAAAGAAGAGTGTCTTAAATGCTTTTATGTATCCTTCATATGTAGAGAGAAAAGACTGTTGAGGGAAGGGTCAAAACTTGTAGTGAAACAGAAGTTAGAGATGAAACAGACTTTTTTGTAGGGTTTTTAAATTCTTTTTCTGCATGAAAATTATTTTTTGTTAGTAAATAATTGTATGAGTTTGCCACAGCCAGCAGGAAAGTCCTCACACAGGTATTTGCTTACTCCCCCTTCATCAGGATGGGGAAGAAGATTGAAGGGGCAGAAGCAAGAAAAAGCTTGAAGGTTGAGATAAAGACAGTTTAATAAGTGAATTGGGGGGAAAAAAAAAGGACGGAGACACAACAAAAAAAAACAGCAATGCAGTTATCAGTCAGCACCAGGACACCCCAAGGAACAGCTGTCTTGTAAAAACAAACATATACAGAGTTTTATCTCTGAGTTTGATTTTATAGAATATCTTTTGGGTCAGCTGTCCTGGCTGTGTCCTCTCCCAGCCTCCTTGATGGGTTGGGGACGTAATGAAAAAGAAAAGTCCATGATGGTGTATAAGGCACTGTGCAGCAACAACTAAAACAGTGGTGGAGCTGGTGACCAGTCTAAAACACTGGACTATAAGGAATGCTAACAAGAAAATTAACTCTGTCCCGGCCAAACCCGACACGATAATGTTTGCCTCTCTGTTTCAGTTATTGCTTCTAGATGATTTCTGATATGTAGGCAACGGTCACTGTGTTTGCCTTGGACACTTTTCTTTCAGCTGTAGAGTTATTTTGCTAGGTCCTGTGTTGTTTTCTTTTATGTTTGATCCTTGTGAAACTTTTGTACTGCATTATGTAAGGGGCATAGTATAGTAAAACAAAAATGTCATTGGGCAGATATCTAAAATATTAGATGCTGTGTTTCATGGCAGGATTTTGGTTGTTTCCCATGCAAGTGAAACAAGTAAGAGGAAGCCGAAAAGTCAAGGTGTACATCCTATTCTTCAATTAGTACAGGATTAATTTTATCATATATTCTCCAGTTCTCTATCTAGTTTAGTGATGAGACTTTTATTAGGCAAAGACCACCTTTATGGTTTTCCGTTTGTAGTGAGTTTGCATGGCAAGGTTTTGGTACTGAGGAGGCTGCAGGGGTGGCTTCTATGAGAAGCTGCCGGAAGCTTCTCTCTGGTCCAACAGAGCCAGTGCCAGCTGGCTCCAAGATGTACCCACCTCTGCCCAAGGCCAGGCTTGTCAGTGACAGTGCTGCTGGGATAGCATGTTTGAGAAGGGGAAAAAATGCTGTTGTGGGAGAGGAGTGAAAATACATGACAGAAACAGCTCTGCAGACACCCAGGTCAGTGAAGAAGGAGGGGTAGGAGGTGCTCCATGCACGGAAGAAGATATTCTGCTGCAGCCTGCAGTGAAGACCATGGTGAAGCAGGATGTCCCCCTGCAGCCATCCCCCCATGCTGGAACAGGTGGATGCCCAAAGAAGACTAAACCTGTGGAGGGGAGCCCGTGCTAGAACAGGCTCCTAGCAGGACCCGTGACCCCATGGGGAGAAGCATGGAGACTGTCTCCTGTGGGAGGGACCCCACACTGGAACAGGGGAAGAGTGTGAGGAGGAAGGAGCATCAGAGAAAACCACAATTTTCCATTCTCTCTTTCCATGCACCATTTCAGGGAAGGAGGTAGAGAAGTCAGAAGTGGAAGTCAA
The DNA here is from genome assembly GCF_001604755.1 of Lepidothrix coronata. Classification (NCBI taxonomy): domain Eukaryota; kingdom Metazoa; phylum Chordata; class Aves; order Passeriformes; family Pipridae; genus Lepidothrix; species Lepidothrix coronata. The sequence goes on from NW_016690194.1 coordinate 1,363,796, forward strand.
ACCGAGGAAGAAGGGAGGGGTGGGGGGAAGGTGTTTTAAAATTTGGGGTTTATTTCTCATTACTCTACTCAGGCTTTTAACTGGCAGTAAATTAAATTAATTTCTCCTAGTTGAGTCTGTTTTGCCTGTGACAGTAATTGGTGAGTTATCTCCTTGTCCCTATCATGACTCACAAGCCTTCTGTCATATTTTAATAGAGTGGCTGTGGTGAGCACCTGATATCCAGCCAGAGTCAACATACCACGCAATTATAAAACTTTCTGTTGTATTTGGTTGCTTTAGTTTGGTTTTGGTTTCTTTATTTTTTTGGATAAGTAGGCATGCATTTCCTTATACAATTCAAAACAATTCATATATGCTGAAGGCTTCAAACAGCAAGCAATTGCAAATGCCAAATTAGTAACCTTTCAGGGTAATGCTTTTTCCAGGTCAAAAATAAATTACTAATATTTTTATTTCAAAGATAAAAGTTATGTGAATGAGAGAACTCTGAGGACGATGAGAAAGTATTGGTGAATACAATTCTCCCCATTGGCATTCTGATACCTGTTAAACTCTGGTGGATAATAAGCCTATAAAAAACCATTATAGAAGAACCCTGAAACAAGATTGATAATACTCATTCTTTGCTGTTCTAGGTATTGATGTCAAGCTGCTCTCAATGTAGAGCTTGTGGAGCTTTGGTTTATGATGAAGAAATTATGGCTGGATGGACAGCAGATGATTCAAACTTGAACACTACCTGTCCTTTCTGTAAAAGTACCTTTCTACCTTTGCTTAATATTGAATTTAAAGACCTACGTGGCTCTGCAAGGTCAGTGTGTTTTATAGATACTGTTTCTGCCTTTGCACCTGTACATGGTTATGTTTTTTTACAAGAGGATCTTTGATACCTCTCCCAGTCTAGACTATTTGACAACCATGATTGTGCTGAGGGAAATTATAAGTTGCACAAATTATCGAGATTCATTGTGTAACAGCCAAAACCCAAAGAATTGGTTGCCTTTTTACCAATTTTTCTTTTCATACTTTCCATACTTTTTTTAAGCATAACTGTACAGAAGGCGTAGGCCTGTTTTCATTTTGTTTAGATTTTAAAACAAAACCTATGGATCTTGAGCTTTCTAAAAGCGTATGAAGAAGTTTTTAAATCTGTAGGCAAAGAATTTTTCCCAGATTAAATTTACTAACAGCTTTTAGTTACACATGCCCTAGTTTATTGTTTCTGCAGTTTTAAGCTTCTCTGCTTACTATTTTTACCTCTTTTAGTTGCATTGTGAAAACTGGAACTTGATTTAAATTTCTGGTTCTCACTGTAGTGGTTATGGCTGTGAAAAAGAGCTTCCATTAGTGTTCTCTACTGCAGAAGTTGAATATCTGTAGCAGCTGTAGAATGTGTAGTTAAAACTTAGCAGATAAAGTCACATTCTTGTTATCTTGTGCCTGTAATGGTGTATGATCACGTATTCTGTTGTTGTGGGGTATATGTTGATAGGTCTTGGTCTGTGGAGAAAAGAACACACACACACACAACACTGTGATGAGACAAAGGGATGTCCCCTGCTCCAGAGAAGCAGCAGCTTTTATTCAGTTCACTCGCTTCTACTTTCCCACACACACAGAATATAAACATATTCTTGCAAAAACACCCAGGAATGTAACACCTGCAGCCAAACACAGCCAAACAGCTTCGCCCCTGTACTCCTTAAAACTCAGGGCTGTGTCCGTGGAAACATCCAATTAGCCTCACTCTTCTCATGGGAAAAGGCCTAACTCTCTCTAATATTTTAAACTCTTCAAGCCCCATGGATTTCGTGGAGCTGCCACTTCTCCCCACAGTCTGTAATGTCACATTACAATAGCAACCATTTTCAGTGATGAATCAGCTATTGATACACTATTTTTGTTCTTGGGAACCCTGTCAAACTAAGATCATTAGTAATGATTTATGTCCAGTGTAGGATTTCTTCTTTCGCAGATCAGATCTCTCTGTGTTCATTTACTCTGCCTATATAAGTTTTATGGGTGAGAGTAGGATGAAATTTGTGTCCTGTTGTCAAGCTTGTCCATGTTTTATGTCCTTGTTTTTTCTACTTTTGAAAAGTAAATGTGGAAGATAGGAACTTTACGACTTTGTACTTATATCTTAACCTTGATATTTTTCTCTCCTCCCATTCATGTTGTAACTTAGCTTTTTCCTGAAGCAAAGTACCTCAGGAGATAGTTTACAGAGTGGTACCCTTCCGTTAACCACGGATCCCCTGGAGCAGAAACTGTTGTCCAGTCCAGCTGTCGCTGACTTGATCAGTTTTTCAGATGACCTGCAGTCCAGCCACACCATAGCTGAAGAAACTAGCTCTGCAGCTGAGCAGAGGTAGGTAAAACAGGATTTTGGGTTCTGTCAGAAATGTATCAGTACTTCCATACTTCTAAAGTGAAGGTCGGCTTATATACCAAATTCGATAAAGTACAATTTTAACTTGATGATCATCTGCTTCCTCCCTTTCTTTTTGCATGTTTTAAGCATGCTTATATCAGTTTGAAGTACACTTATTCCACTAAATGAGTAGGTTTTAGAGATACAGCTATAGAAATAAAACTTCATGTCCATCTGCTATTGATTAATAGGTAAAACCTCTAATTGTTAAAACACAATTACCTTTTAAAGTCACACCAAAATCAAGCATTATTTCTCCATTCCTTGTATGTATGTTTTAAAAAGAGGAACACTGCATTATGAATAAAAATAAGTCAATTGTCTGGAACAGTTTTATTTGAGAGAAAGCTCTCAGAGCACTGAACAATTTTGCTGAGTGTGTTCTGTGACAAATAAAAGCTATGTAAAACTGAAACTCCAAAAAACAATACCACCTTTGAAACAGTTTGAGGGGGGGGGAAGCATTAGGGCAAAGGTGTCATGATGAAAGAGGGAAGAACTGAAATAATGCTGCTATGAATTGTGACCTTTCTTCTGGGATTGGTTATGTTTTGTTGTAATAGTTTTTTTTCGAAGTCATTACTCAGTTTGGAATTCTGGAGTATTAGTCCCTGGGAGCTAATGAGGTGATGCCTGTGTCAGATAATTAAGACTTAAATGAATGTAGTATTAATACACTAAAAGTGAAAGGTGGTATTGCTTATGTTAATGTCTTATTTTGATGACATATATTTTTAACTAAAGTAAAACTTAAAATGAAGCTCACCAGTAAATTAATCTCTTCCCTCTCTTTGGAGATTATTTGAAAGCAGACACTTTCTGTTTCTATTGTTTTTTCTTCTTTATTGTAGTTGAAGTATTTTTATCCATTGTTTCAGTTATAAGGAGCACAAAATGAAGATTCCCAGATCTGCAAACAGCTTGATTGCATGGGTTAAATCTGACAAGCTTGAGTTTGCTTAAATTATCTTGCTGGATGAGTTTGACACCATTTTTTTCGCAATTATTTTGGAATGCAATTTATAAATTGTTTTCTGTTATATTTTTATTCTGTTTATGATGGAGAAAGTAAACATAAAGGGAAGACGATGTAAAAGTGAGCATAGCCAAAACAAGACAATCTTTGTAGGTTGGCAAAACTATATATTGCTGTTTTTCTAAGCAGGGTAAGGCTGTACCAAGGAATGGCACCTGTACAGAATTGCAGTGCTTTCAGATTTGTGTCTTAGGTTATACCTGGCTGCTTTTCTAGAGAGGTATTTACACCATTTGAGAGGCATTTTGTTTTGTGTTCTTTGTGATTCCTTATCAGTAGAGAAAATTGGTTTGGGATCTTTACTTGGCAGCCTTTCTTTGCTTCCTTCCTGTTGCCATAGAAATGTCAAATAGTTTCATATTAGCATATTTTCGTCTAAATTTCACACAGTGATGTGACAGAAGAACAGACTACAGATCCCAGAACCATGAAGACATATGCCAGTAATCCACCAAAAAGGGGAGTGTCCTTGACTAGGAGCCACAGTGTTGGAGGTCCACTGCAAAACATTGATCTTTCCCAGAGACCATCTCATGGCATTTCAACAGTTAGTCTTCCAAACAGTTTGCAAGAAGCTGCGGTAAGTTTAGAAGCTGCATATTCAGTTGACAGAAAACCATTGAATACAGTGAACTTACTAATATTCTACTACTAGCATTCTTGTCCATTTGGGAAATGGGAATGGCCAAGCATATTTTCATGTTCTTACTTCTGAAAAAAATCTTGGTTCACTTAATCTAAAATTGCTTTTTCGATACTTTGTACAAATGGTTCTGTGTGATTTGAAATGTTCTCTCTAGTGGAATGAAGCCTAGTCTTTGTCTTTCTAAACTGGACGTTTGTTTTAATAACGAAGCAGCTTCTACAGCAGACTAAACTCAGTAGTATGAACAACCCAATGTTGCAAGAGTGAAAGTTCATTCCACTTCTGTGCATTTACTTCCACTGCTACTGTATATTCTGTTAGGCTTACCTGTTGAATGGTTGGGAGAAGGTAAGAGGCAGTACCGAGGCTCTTACATTATTCTTACTTGTGAAACAAAGCGTTTCCCCTCTCTTGGTGCTTTTTATTGTCCAGAAGCTGTCTTAAAATGTGAACTCATGATTCAATTCTGCAGCTGATATAATTGCTGACATTTTTCTGTAATTTCCAGCCACAGGGTTAGTACCAGCTACCAGTTTAGATAGCTTGAAATTGCGCAATCAGGAACAAGTTCTAACAAATTAGCATTTTTTTTCTTGTTTACATAAGAGAGAGAACCTAGATGATTGTTCTTCACAGTTAAAAAATATCACAACAGTGAAAACTGCTGCTACTAAAGTTATTGTGTGTTCATTAGTTCCAGAGATGTCTTCCAAATCTGAAAGGAAACTGCAATGAAGGTTTCCAGAGCAAGTAATCTTGAAAAGTATTTCTGGGAAAAAAATCTTTGATTTTGTAAAAAATAAAATTTATGTGTGGTGTTCTGTTTTTAGGATCCTTTAGCAAAAAGACCTAACCCTCTCCCTGTATCTGTACCCTACTTGAGCCCATTGGTATTGCATAAGGAGCTTGAATCACTGTTGGAGAACGAGGGAGAGCAAGTAATCCATACATCTAAATTCATCAATCAACACCCCATCATTTTCTGGAATCTAGTTTGGTATTTCCAACGGTTGGATCTACCTAGCAACTTACCTGGACTGATTCTAACATCTGAGCACTGTAATGATGGAGTGCAGGTAAGTGGCTTCCTCATATTAGAATGGCAAATACTACTCTAAGTTAAGTTGGAGAGTTTGGTTCAAAACAAATGGGTAAGTAATTTCTGAATAGCTTGAATCTAGATTCTTGTTTTTTATAACAAGTAGATAGGTTTGTTTTCCACAAGGAATCTTGAAGGAAGATGAGTGAAAACTGCCTTCAAATTCTAGTCAAGCTGGTCTCTTTCAAAAAGCTGGAGAGTAAGATTCATTAAAGATAAGGCTGATATGCAGAAAGAAGCAAGATGTATCTGTGAAGAACTAACAAATAACAATATATGGCAGTACACAATACAGTGGGTTACATACTTGAGTTTATAACCTTTTAAGTTATTGGGCAGTATTTTTTGTTCTCTTCCAATAATAGGTTTTGCTATTCAAACTCCACTGAGTTTCATTACTATATGACTAGAACAAAAGCTGTAGAACAGATATATCTTTTTAGTGTTTTGATTTTCTCATTTTAAGGAGTAGATGTTTTTCTGTAACCTATATAATTTGTGTACATAGGTACCACATTCGATATGTATTTGTATATAATGTATGCAAAAAAGGTAGTATTTTCCTATCTGCTTGTATACACTTCAGTTTTAAAATTCTTTCCCTCAGTTTTCAAAATAACACCCACCTAGAACCAAGAACAATTTTTCAAGAAATATAGTTGAAGACAATACTAATGAAGTCTAAAGCGTATTGGAAAACCACAGTGCATTAGCAGGAAAAAGCACAAGATGGGACATAATGTCTCCTAATTACTATTTAAATAGACACACTAAGTGGTAAATTTTTCTTCTCTGGTAATTCTCCCTCCCCCAGAGGGACTTAATGTTATAAAATAATTACAGAACTATTGTATTGACTGCCATATATTTTTAATGGAAATAAATAGTTCATATTTTTATACAAATAAAGATTCTTTTTGCTTTTTGGAAAGGCCAGCACATAGATATGCATACCAAATCTTCATCAGGTCAGAAAATATTACAGTATAGTATGGTAAGTAGTACAAATCAAGTAAAGTGTTTGGTGCACAAAAAATATTTCCAGATACATAATCAGAAATATTTTCTTCAGATGTCTGTAGAAGACTAAATGTTCTTCATAGATTAAGATAAACTGGAAAAGGCAACTAAATGTTGCAGTATTTGTGACTGCTCTGGTTGAGTGCGGTTTACTGTAGAAGATATTATCTCCTTTTGGTTAGATTTTGTTAGATTGCAAAATGAGTAAAAGAGAATGTTTTTTTCAATAATGTAACACTGTACTGATATTTTCAAAACTTGTTTTCCATTTCCTCATGTTTTTCAGCTTCCTTTGACATCTCTTGCTCAAGATAGCAGGCTAGTATACATCCATCTACTGTGGGACAATATCAACCTCCACCAAGAGGCAGGGGAGCCCCTCTATATATCTTGGAGAAATCTCAGTAAGTTAAAAAAATGTTACAGAAATCAGAAGGAGCAGAGGCTATGGAAAGAAACAGTTGTTTCGTAGTGTATGAAGCGTATACAGCCCATCAGTTTGAAAGCTTTTTTAGTATGTGGAACATCTGCAATCCCTTAGCTACTTGACATAGTCTAGATATCACATTAGATGTGAAAATACCTTACTGATCTGTGTGAAAAAGTTTAATCTGTTCATTGTATGTCATTCGCTTAAACAGGGTGTGTGAGAAGTTGCTCTAGATGTGGTGCTTAATAAGCTTCACCTGAATTGAATGCTTCACTGCATTATCTGGTTATAGCTATGCAGGCTTGTGAGCTAACAAACCATCACGGGCAACATCCAATGCTGGGTGCTCTTCAATCTGTTGTATTTCTCTGTCATGTGGGAGTTCTTGCACTTGGATAATTGATGTATCCTGTCATTTTGTATAAAGTAATTTTTGCATGAAGACTATAAGCAGACACAGTCTTTCCATTTTAACAAATGTCTATAGATTGAGTAGAGGTTCTCTATATGTATCTCACTTTTTGAAATACCTTCTGCTTATTAAAGTAAAAAAAAATAGTCACTGCTTTAATAGTCTTTATGCTCACACTTCCTAGATTCTTCTGAAAAGAGACCCTCCACACTGGCAGAAGATCAGCAGGCAACAAACACTTTGTTAGAGAACATCAAACTAAGTATTCAACACAATGATGTTGTTAAGCCAATCAACCTTCTCCTACAGAAAATTAAGCCAGATGTGAAACGACAGAGGTAAAGGGGTAATCTCGTACTATTTTCTCCCCACTGAAAATCAAACAAGATCAGACTGTATATATTTCATAATTATAATTTCATAAGGACCTCTGGGGAATATTCAGTTTCATTTGTGTCCACCAAACACCATAGTTTTATTTGTTTATGCCCATGTTTACGAACAGGTGCATTCTGTATCCCTATGCATAGTACATCCAGATCAAATGGATGAATGGGATTCTTAAATCAAGATGGACATTCTACAAATGAGTAAGAAAAATGCAGATGTTAACTATGCAGATTTTAGTGTTAATCCAGATGTAGTAAATTGAAAAATACAAATGTAGCATACAGCATACTGTTGCAGTGTGTGGAATATTCTCCCTATTTATATCTATTGAAATTCTAGCAATCTGCAGTATTGGCTATGAAAAGAAGATGCAGCATGATCCACAAACGGAGACACTTAAATAATCCTTGTATGGTACATTTTGTCACCTGCACTGGAATTCAAGGGCTTTGTACAGAAGAACCTCTAAGTAAATTACCATGTTTGAAGTCTGTCATGCTAAGTCATCTCTGCTTCTGTGTTTTGTAGTTACTAAAAAGAAGCAGAAACTAATCTGCCTAGAGAAACAACTTTACGACTTCCACAAGGGGAAAAATTAATATCTGATTATTCATTTTTACCTAATTGTGAGACAGATCCTGACATTCTGAAACAAAAAAAACCAAAATATGGATGATCTGAAATAAACCCACACCTAGCGCTTCACCCTCAGGCAGGAACAAGTTGTTAAATAATAAATAAGTGGTGATTAATTTCAGATTTCTTGTTTCTATGAAGTTTTTATGGCATGTTTGGCAGGGGAATTTTTCGTAGAAAATGTAACTGCTAGGATTTGGCAACAATGTAGCTTTCTGCAATAAGTCAAAGTACTCAGATGTTAGAAAACCTAAAGCTGGTAGTCATGTAGATCGTTCACTTTTTAAACAGAACAGTTGCAGAAACTACATAACGGAAGATCAGCATCTTCAGTAATGACTTTGTAGACTTAGGACAGTTGGTGCTTTCATTAACACAGCCTTCAAAATATTCCCCTAGGAGCTTTTACAGGGAAATTCTTTTCCTGTCTCTGGTGTCTCTTGGGAGAGAAAACATTGACATTGGTAAGTAAAAAAATACTCTGAAATGCACAGTGCCTGTGTTATGGAGTGTATTGATATTTTACACAAAAACTAGGGTATAAAACTGACTTTTCATCCATGAATTTCTAACTTTCAGTTGTGATTTAATGAAAAGTACTTGACTGTCAGTCTTCAAGTAAGAGTTGCTTTTACGTAAATGTAATTCAGATGGGGCCATTAATTTTGACTTAGTTTGAAACCAGTAATCAGTTATTTTAAACAAAGAGTATTATCTTGAAGTTTTAATTCCTCATGTATGAAAGCTTATTTCCAGTCTTGTCCATCTTTCTCTGACCCACATATTAGACCTGTGTCATCTAACCACCTGATTGCCCAGGCTCTGCTGATCTGCTCTGCCCTGTCTTCTGTTTGGTACTGTGTAAGCACAGTGACTCCCTTATGGGATGTAATAGGGGAAATACAGGGAAACTGAACTGTGATAGAAGCAGTAGGTATCCACTGTGATGTATTGTGATGCCATACATATTACAAAGATGCTTTTCAGGTCCTGTGAGAAGGTGCATTTTGGAAAAAAAACAGCAACTAGTTAGTGAAGATAATTTTGTTACTATATAGAAACGACCAAAAGCACTTTATAGGAACAGTAGTGCGCACTGTACAGTGTTTCTTAAATAACCTCAGCTATGCTTTTTCTGTTTCAGAGGTCTTTGATAGTGAATACAGACTTGCACTTAAAAAACTACCAAAGGAAGTTCTTGAAAAGATGCAGAAAATAGATGCTCCACCAAGCAGCAGGGTTGAGTGTTGCAGGAAGTGCTTTGGAGCACCTTTTATATAAAAATGAGGAAGACATGCACTAAACTTCAGAATGACAAAAGCAGAGATGAAAAAACCAGAAAAATGGTGATATGTACACTTTGAATCCCAAATGGTGGTAATTGAGCAATTTGTCAAAGAAATTTCATTGAGCTGCATAATGTATTCTTGTCTTTCATGAGACACATTGTAAAGTACATCAGAATGTTTTAAAACAATATTAATAGGGTGATTTTTTTTTTCAGTGGTTGATCTTTTTGCCCATTTATATTCTTTTTATTAACTCAGATTTTTCCCATACAGTATCAAGTTGTTCAAAAAGGTGATAATTAAACAGCAGCCTATGGTCTGTAACTTTCTTAAGAGCCACCAGTGTTTGTGTATTTTAATGAATCACCTTTCCTGCCACAGAATATGTAGATTTTTTTACTGCTTCTTTAAAATGACCTTTACCTAAAGAGGGATCTTTTTGTTAGTGTGAATGTAAATATTTGAAACCTTGAATTGGAAGCTGCAAGGCAGGGCTTTAGTCAGATCACAGTACCTAAAATAGCTACCCTTCTCCTGGCAGTTGTCCCAGTTCAGTATTTTAAATTATCTTTGGCTGACCTTTTCATAATGTATGTCTGTAGTTTTGAAAAAACAGAAACTTAGACTCAATTTTCCTTATTCTCTACATAACATAATATAAGATCCTGTAAATATACTGGCCTCTTTCTCCAAAAGAAGGATAGGCTTCTCAGAAGCAGCTCAAAAATGGATTTCTTTTCTAAAGAATTAAATAAGAAGCTCAAATGACATTAGGATACATATAAGGATTGCAACAGATACTGTCTGAAAAAAATTATGCTTTTACTATATGCATGTATGCTTAAAAAGAGTCTTCCTTGAATTCTGTATTGCCCTCTCCCCTAGGTTTCATGCTAGCCTGTGGGTTAATTATTTTGCACTGATAGTCCAAATTAAATATTTCAATTAAAATGTATTTATAAGTGTGGTCTTCAAGGTGTATATTAGCAGAAACGAAGGGCTTACGTGTATGGTCTGAAAAGATGGATTCATCTGTTGGGTTGCTTGTAGTAGGTAAGGCACTTCCTTACTTCACATATTTAACTGACTACAGTAGACATAGTCTTAGCAAGGAGAGCCTGGATGTTTAAACTGTCAGCAGTTTAAATGTTCTGTTACTTGAAGAATATGATGAGGTTTATTCCAGGTTTTTGCTGAAATTTAACGGTTTGGTTTTTATGGTGGAATAATTCTTAGAGGGAAAAAAAAGAGAAGATTTGTAGCATATAAAAGGAGCATAGCTAAAATATTAATTTTATCTGGGTATGAATGTATTTACTTTATACTACTCTGTTAAAAATTTTCATTCTTGAAAATGATGAGGGATGAAGATCTGTCTGGAACAGCTTTTATATGAAAAAGTAAAATCAACTTTTATTTTTTCATGAGATAAAACAAAGGATTTGCACTATTTGGGACAAAATACATTTGCGTCATAGACTGATGCCTTCTATTTTATCTATAAGTGCTGATCCTAAGTTTATATGGGGATATTACCTGGACAGATTCTCTCCTGATGAAACTGTTGTGTTTTCTCAACAATTAAAAGTGAGAAAGCATACACTGACCTTTTTTTTTTATTATTCTTTATTCTTTGGGTTTATGCATAGTTGCTTGCTGATATCTGACCTACATCACAATGGAAGAGTAGGCCTTGATTCTTCATCTTTTCCTGTTGCGTAATTGACTTGCATGGTTCCGTCCTTTTAAAGTAAAAGTCTGTCTAAAGCATTCATCCAAACAACTTAATACTTCTACAAATCAAACGAGCACGTTTTCCTGTATAACTCTATACTTTTAATCTTCAGCAGACAGCTACACAAAGACAATTTTTTAGTGTTAAATGGACAAACCGTGTGATTTTGTGATGCAGTGTGCAAGGAATCAAGTTGTTGTTACCCTTAAATTATCCCAGCTCATAAAATTACGAGGAAAATCTGTCTAGTGAGTGCTGTTTTAGATAATTGGTGGCATCCAAATAGTTTTAAAACCTAGTAAATAATATTATATGAACTAAATTCTGTGAACACATCACTTTCATTTCAAAGCAGCTTTCTCATCTGTTGCTGAAAATACAAATTTATCAGGTAGTAGAGTTGTAAAGACAGCAAAGCTGATTGTTTCATAACGTCTAGTGCTAAATATTACATTTCCCAGGTATATACACTAAAAAAAGAAACAAAAAACCCCAACAAAACTAAAGCCTGGGGGGAAAAGGACTGAACTTACTTTGATTTGCTACTGCATATTGGCATTTTAGTACACTACAAATTAACTTTTATTCCTGTTGTATGCATGTGGATTTCAGAGTGGTAGAAGTCCTGCATGAAATCATGAATCTGCATATTGGACTTGATTCTCTAATATAGAATGAAAAAAGTAAGAGCTTACCCCTTTTAATGGGGAGTTTTTAATGTTTATTTTTTAATGACTAACTAATCAGCTGGTTCTTGAATGTAGTCCATAGCTCAAATGAAAAGGGAGATCTCTGAAAGTGATTTATTAAGTTTCATTTCAGAAGATGCTTTTATCAGGGGAAAAAAAAGTAAGAGCTCATAAAAATTTTAAAGAATTTAAGAACTGATTAGTTTTTTCCTAATTGATTTGTTGCCTTTTAAATGCATAATGGCACTTGCTGGTTTTCCTGACTTTTAGGTCTCCTGCGAATAGGTAGAGACTGCAGGTTTTCCTACACAAACTTTCTGAGATGTAGGCTTCCCTAATTTGAATGCTGAAGGAACTGTGAGTTCCTTCATAAGAAAAGGGCATAGAGTAAAATAGCTCGGCATGGCTCAATATTCATATAGTTGAAAATCTGGCCAAAAATAAGCAGGGAAAAGTTTCAGAAGTTTTTTGTGAGTGTATTGCAAACACTTTTGTTTTTCTGACATTTGGGCACTAAAGGCACACTTCTTTGCAAGTTAGTTGACAGCATGAACTTCTTGGGCTTTGTGGAAATGACTTAGTTACCTACAAATGCTTCTAATGTGTTTGACATCTCACTCTTAGGAATCCAGATTTATCTCAATCCGTAATACGTGACTGATCTGGGCAAAGTATTGTGAAGGAGGGGTAAGGAAAAGCTTGATTTTTAGTTGTGTTTTCCATTGTTTTCCAGTAGAAATACTGTGTGTGTATTTTGGAATTCTCACTTATAACCTGAAGAAAATGTTTCAAATCACCATTAACTTCAAAACTTCCAATGTGTGCTCAAAGTGAGGATGTAAAACGATCTGATTACATATGTGGATGCAAACAATGAATTTCAGGTCTACCCCAGAACTTAGGAAGTTTATATTGGAATAACAATTACCAAAGAGAAGCTTCCTAGCATTGTTGTTCTAAGGATGTTGAACGGCAGTCAGTTATGCTGAGAACATTCTCTCTTGCACCTTTCACCCAGCTATAAAACACTTACATATGTAGCTTGTGTGCTCATGTGAAAATAGCTATTTTTTGTAGAATTAAAACAACAAATGAGTGTTTAAAATCAGGATTCCTAAGTTACAAAGTTCTTCTTTATGAATTATATGCTAGTGCATCACCAAAACCTAAAAACATTGAAACCCCCTTAGGTACAGGAGACTGATGTGGCTGCAGTATTGGCACAGTAATTGGTTACAGCCTTAACATGTTACTAGAAGCATCTGTATGTTACTTACAGTCATACCCTGTCTTCACATTTTATATAAATCAATACAGTACAGTTATAATGGAAGATATTTTGTTTATTATATGTGTTTCAAACTAATTTAATTTGTTTTGTAAGTAACTTAGTCTTGTTCCTGGCAGAATTTCACATTAGTTTAAGCTCAAGCTACATTGCACTTGTGAATGAGTAATTTTATTCCATTTTAACTGTGAATTAATGGCTTTTTGTATTGCTGCAGCTAGAAGAATATACCTTTCATTGAGTTTACTGCTTTCCTTGAATAACTGCAACATAGGGGATATTTTCAAAATGTATATTAAATTAGATCATAGAAATTATATTTTTAAAACCAATTGTTAAAATGTAAGTAATTCAAGAATCTACTCAGTAGTTTTGTCTTTTTAAAACTCTTAATTAAACCATTATTTCAATGCAGATAACTTCTATTTCATCAAATGGTAAGCACGCCATCTTATTCACATAATTATACATTTTCAACAAAGGCGGGGTTTTTTTCTTTTAACCAATATAAACCTTTAAAATGCATTCTGTATATCAGCTTTTCATTATGTTTTTAAGAAACAAACACCCTTGTAACTTTTAAGTGTTGAAACTAAATGGTTGGACTCTAGTTCTCTGCTCTCCTGTGCTGTATACTGTAATGCATACAATGAGAGAAACAGATGGCGTTTTTATTTGTTCTTTCAGTCTGCATCAACCAAGGGTGCAAATAAAAGGGATTGTTTGCTGTTTTTTAGAAGCACATCAAACTCCTTTTAGGAGCTTAGATTGTATTGTAGTGAGAATGAAATGATGTAGTGTGAATAAATTATGAATTTATTAAGTGAGCTGGGAAGTTTAATGCTATAAAATTTGCACTGGTTTAGAGACTGTTTTGAACTGTTGAAAAATGGCATCTATTTACTGTGCTTTAATTAACAACTGTTTCTCTATAATGTTTTCTGTACATTTGACAAAAAATTTGACTTTAAAAGGGCACTGCATATTCTGAATTCTGTGTATTCTAAACTAAGAAACAATTTTTAATGTATTTCCCAAAATAAAATATGTATGTATGCTGTATAAAAAATTTCAGTTGTTCATCTTTTTTTTTATTGGAACTTACACGCCGGACAGAATTTAACCTTAAATGCAAATTCAGCCTATAGCTGGACAAAAGCAAAGACTTTTGACTGCCTTCTTAAGTCATTGTTTCACAGTACCTCAGTGACTTCTGAATGGTGGGAAAGCACAGGGGCAGGGGGAGAGGGAAATAAAAGATGGGATTCATTTGTGGAGATTTGGTTCATGAGAGTGGATGGCTTTGTGGCAGCTTAAGCAAGCAGTGGGGATCAGCAGAGGTAACAAGAGTCAAAAAACAGGCTCGGGGAGACAGAATCCATGAAGATCTTGTGTATAGGAAAGCTATGGCCCCTGGCATCCTGCTGCTGCTCTCTGGTGACCAGGAGAGGAATTGTTAGTCAAGGGGTGTAGGAACAGGTTGCTTGTTGAACTTCACAGTTCTGTTTTCTGAGGGACTTCATAATGGGGGCACAGAGTGGTGCTTTTAGTTGATGCATCCTAGCTTGCAACAGTGGACCTCCTGTGTCATACTTGCAGGTTTACATGCAGTTTCCAGGATATGTTTTTAAATTGGGCAGGGGTGGTAACAGGAGTGAGGCTGGGACGAAATTTTAAGCAGGAGGAATTGCCAGTTACAAGTGCTTCAGGCCTTCACGTTCACTACGAGTATCTTTTAAACTTCCTCATGTATGGCAGTCACTTCATTATTCTGGCAGTAAAAATAAGAATACCAGACCCTAAAGGCTTTTTGTTCTGAAGAAACTGGTACACATAGAACAAACTGGTACATGTGGAGAAGACTCATAATAAATTCATCTTTTCAGGCCTGTTTTTAGATAGAGAGCTGAAGAAGTTAAGTCTTTTCAACTTCAGTAATCTTGTCAGCATCCTGCTGACTTTCTGTGTTTTCCTCTGCTTTTCTCACTGCAGTCCACTCAGTAATGCTGATTGCTAAGAATGTTACACCATCTTTGAATTTGTTACCCTTCATGTGGCATATTGAGGGAGGAGGCTGAAGGATGCATTTGAGGAATCCCCAGAGAAGCACAAGCAGAGTTTGGGTTTGAAGCTGTAGAGGACGGAACTGCCACCTCGTGTGCCAGAATCAGGTGGGAAATTTGAGGGAATGTGGTGGTAAAGGGCAATAGCAGAAGATGCTGGCTTAAGGAAGCTCTGATCCTTCACATGTGCAAAGCTACTGTCAGAGTACTCATTAGTGGTAGTTCTCCCTGCCTCTGTAACAAACTTCTGCTGTCTACAAGAGGAGTAGAGAAGGGTCACTAACTTGTCAAGCTGGAGAACTGATGGGGTCTGCAAGTAACCACAAAGGTCCTGCCTCTTTGTAGGAATAACCTCATGTACCAGAGTAGGCTGGGAGCAGACTGGCTGAAGAGCAGCTGAGCAAGGAAAGGCCTCATGTTCCCGGTGGACACCAACCTGACTTCACAGCAAAGCAAGCCAAGTGTCCTGGGTGAGCTAAACTAGGCACTGCCAGCACATGGATGGTGATCTTCTCCCTCAGTGCTGGTGACACATCTAGGTCCTCTGTCTGAGTCTGGACTGACTGAACATATATTTTTAAGTTAGAGCCAAGTTCCCATTACCCAATACTGTCTGAATATATTGAGGCTACTGTAAAGTTTTTAATCTTTAAGTGAAATTTCTAAATTTCCTTTTAGCTGCTGGGTTACTCATGCTCTGGATCAATTTCAAGAGCAGAATGGTGCAACACCTACAAAATCCTAGACTACCTTGAGTTGGCACAGACATGTAAGGATAAAGACTAATTTCCTGCTCCTTGCAGGACTACCTAACACTAAACCATTTGACTAAGCATTGTCCAGACATTTCTTGAACTCTGGCAGGCTTGGGGCTGTGACTATTTCTGTGGGGACCCTGTTACAGTCAGTCAGAACTGCACTTCATTCTGCCAAGAATCAGCTGGAGGCTGTAAATTTCACCAGTCTTACACTCAGTATCAAAAGCAAGGGGCACACTTTTCTCATATGTAAACACTATCCTGCGCTTTGGATGAAAAAAACACCAATAAAATACCCACAAACCAACCACTCAACTCACTAAGTGCTGGGTTACTCATGCTCCATACTCACTAAGTGAGTTGAGTTCTGCCCACAGCACTGTTGAACCATCATGCAGGATTTTGACACTGTAGGTATATCCTACTTGTAATAACATCCACGCACATACACAAGTTGATTACGAACCGGAACTTCCCACTAAAGACAGATACAAAGTTCTCAAAGAGAATTTAATCAAGACCAAGATTTGTGATTCCAGTTTGGTCTGTGTGATGCAGTTAGTCTGAACTATTTAAGAGATGGCTGGTAACGACATGCACTAGAAAGTCTCACACCGAAAGTTAACCACAAAAAGGGTTTATTTTTAATATCATGTACATCTTTACTTCTGACTTGATTCAGACTTAGATGTAGAAGCTCTCAATGAAGAAAGCCGGCGTCTCTTTGCAATCTGCTCCTGGCGTTTCTCCTTGGCTTCCTAAAAGCATGAAGAGAGTACAGAGATGTTACACTTAATCAAGCACCTTCAAATATCTACAAACAAACAAACTAGAGAAAATACAGCTTGGAGGAACGGATTCCCTAAGTCAATAAAGCAAAATGGTCTCCCTTCTTCACAGATCAGAATTCTACAAGTATCCAAACCAGTACAGACCCATGTCTTTAAACAGTATGCATCCAAAATAATAGCTCACAACATATGAGAGGTGTTTCTATTCTCATTTCCATCTTGAAATCATGAAACTCAGTAACTATTGTGCCAAATATTCCAACAGTACTGCTTTAGCAGTACTGCAGTTTTAGGAGCAAGAGAAAAAACTCATCCAAACAAGTACCTCTTTGCCAAGTTATCTTCCATTGAGATCAACTGCTGAATCCTGTTTCTCCACACTATCACTCAAATGCTTGAGCATCTGAGTTAAACTAGGATTCATTGAACTAAAATTGCTACTGAAGAAGTTATTTTCACAGGCTGTAACTATTTGTTGTTTTCTTCAAAATAAGCTCTCAATTAAACTAATGGGCCTAGTTAAGTTCTATTGCACTAGGACTGGCAGAAATAGACAGAAATATCCAAACCCCCCAACTGACCAGCTATGTTTATACTCATGTTTAGGCACTCATATTCAAAATGAACTACGTACAGAGCACCTATAAGCATACAGTCAAGTTTACAAAATTCCTTGATTCTGGGTATGAGCTATGTATATAGCTGAATTAAAATGGCAAACGCACCTTCATTCTCTTGGCCAAGAGCTTTGCGTATTCTGCTGCCTCCTCCTTGTTCTTCTGAGTGCGTTGCTTCTTCAGAGCAATGCGTCTGCGCTTATGCTGCAGCACCCGAGGAGTCACCAGCCGCTGGATCTTAGGAGCCTTGGTTCTGGGTTTCTTTCCTAAAAAAGTATTACAAATCAGAAGTGGCAGACTATCTTCCAAAGAGGCCACAGGCCTCATCTAGCAATCTTTAGAGTAACTTCCATTTACTATTATGATAACATTATTTAGTGTACTACACATTATAGCAACTTATATGGAGTTCAGTATCTTCACAAATTTTACAGGAAAAATGACCAATTAGTTTAAGATGCAGCATTAACAATACACAGTCCTAATGCTTATGATTTGTTATCAGCAATCAAGTGTTAATTCCTACTTTCTCAGCAGGTCTCTCTGTAGTAACTCCGCTTAGACTTAAAAGTTTTAAGAGTAACGGTACTCATTATCTATCTTTCAGAACAGTTTTCAGTGTTAAAAAGCGATCTACAATTTTACACAGGTTTGACATGGTTTATCCCCCAAAAACCAGATCTACATAGTCCACAATGGGCAAAAAACCCACACCACCACAGAAATCTATAAAGTTTCACTACTCAGTGCTGACTGACTTGAGCAGTCACAAGCAAGAGTCTGATGTCCACCAGGATCACATTCTTAAACAGACAAAATAGTTCCTATGGTGCAGTCTTTTCCCCAACAAACTTACACAGCGCCCCACGTTTTATTGTGTCCTTTCTGCTAAAAATCTGCACCTTTTTCCTTTTCCCTGATCAAAGGCAAGAGAACCCAAACTTAGTCTCTTACACTACAAGAGACAGACAGTAAGCAAAGCAGTGCCCTTCCAATAAAACTTATTTCAGAGACTGCCATAAACAATGGGGAAAAATCTTACCATCTACTCTATACACTGCTTTTTTCCCCCCACAACATAAAAATGTTCCACCTTGTATTTAATCTTGTTCTAATAACAACTACTGTTGGGTTATTCTTAGAATATTAGTCTAGATTCTATCAAACATTTAAAAACAAACTGTGAGAAACTAAAAAAATTAAACAGAAGGGGAAGAGAGGGGTGAAAGAAATGAGGCAACCAAGAAACTCTTCCACAAATTGCAGTGGACAAAGCTTAAATATAGTGAGTGTAAACTCCTGGAGCTGCTATTAACTGTGCTTCATTCACTGCAGCAGGCTGGACACCCTCTTGCCAGTAATTACGAGAAACCAAAGAACTGAAGAACGGCAGTTCTTACCCTCTTTGTTCAGAGGCTTCCTCACAACATACTGGCGAACATCATCCTCCTTAGACAGGTTGAACAGCTTGCGGATCCTGCTCGCCCTCTTGGGACCAAGACGACGGGGCACAGTTGTGTCAGTCAGCCCAGGAATGTCCTTTTCACCTTGGAGAATGCAAGTTTAAACATGCCAATTACCACCACATCTACTGAGCACCAGCTTCAGTAGCAAAACCCTAAGTTTAAAATACATAAAAATTCAAGATAATACTATACAATCCTTAGGGTTCACCTGCCAATAGCACCACCCCAGCTACCCTCAGCTGGTTTAACATGATCAGATTGCTGGCAGCAATAAAAAGTCCTTTAGTGACCAGTTTTAGCATTATAAGAATGCAATGCCCAGAGGCAATCTCAAGACACACATTCACACTCTAAAGCTGGGACTGCATTTTCGTTCCACACAACCTACCAGCCACTAGCAAGCAGGCTACTGCCTACTTCTACTTGTTTCATGCAGCCTCTGACCTTTTTTCACTATGACCAAGTTCAGGACACTTAAGTTGGCATCAACGATGCAGCCACGAACGGATTTGCGCTTTCTCTCTCCAGTCCTTCTGGGGCGGTAGCAGGAATGGCCCTTGCTGAGCAAAAGGCGGACGCGTCCATGAGTCAGGACACCCTGCTTCATGGGGAAGCCTTGCTTGTCATTGCCACCGCTGATCCGGACAACATATCCCTACGACAAACAGAAACACACTTCTTAGCTGCCCTTCCCTCTATTACCTCAAAAAGTAGTAGGTATCACAACACAATGGATGCTCTAAACATGTCCCTGATTCAGCAGAAGTCACTGTTACTGCCACTGCAAACAACTGCTTTAACCAACACCTCTGCAATGCTCCAGGAATTTTACTTGAAAGATGTAAAAAATACTTCTGCATACCAGAATTTACATTTAGTGATTCCTATTCATTTGTAGTTTTGTTAAAGTTACACCACACAAAATCTTGTCCATAATTATCTAGCTTTTCTTTAATGTAAACCTATCTAAAGCCTGTTACCATCACAAACTGGAAAAATGCATAGAACACAAGACTGTCTGGAGTAGGAAGATAAGAGGTAAAAAGAAAGGCTTTTATAACCTGCCTTGCAAAGGTGGCAGCAGAAAAGATCAACTTCCTTAAATCCAGCTGCACTGTCTGTATTATCACTGAACTATTCCAAGCCCATCCACCAGGTCGAGCATGCTTTTTTCCATGTGTTAGCAACAGTTTAAGCACAACAAAGTCAGTTTCCAGCTTGTTCAGTAAAGAAAGGATCAGCAGTTTTACACTGCAGATTTAATTTGTCCTGAATACCATGACAGCATTCATAGGAAGAACAAGAAAGTACTGCAAAGGGCAACAAGAAACTCCAAAACTCAAGGCTCTGAAGAAGAAAAATGAAAAAATTTTATTCTGATAAATCAAAGCACCAGAACAGGCTAGCCTAATCACTAATTCTGTACATACATAGCAAGAGAAACTTTCAAGATAACTGCCAAATGTACAACATACAACTGCTGTATCGTGACAACTGCGTATTGGAAAAATTTTGTAATATAAGCTCCTCAAATACAACTCTGACACACCCTTCTGTGTTACTTACTTTCCACTCCTCACCAAGGGAATCAGCCAGGACCTCCGTGGCCATCCGTTTCTCATAGAATGTTCTCAGCTTGCGCTCATCATCCACTTCAATGAGTTTCTGGCAGCCAGTGGCTGGGAAAGAGATGTTGAGCTACCACAGAAAACGGTAAGAAAAAAAGACAGATACGGCTGAAAATTCTGAGGCATCTTAACAAAAGATCAGTATTTATTTACCTGCTGGTTTGATCTCGACATTTGAAAGCTGTAATTCCCACCTGCTTCCACGAACACTCACCAGCCACAGCCCATCACCACGGCACTCGGGGTGCCGAGCCAGGGAGGACTGTGTTCGGCCACTCTGGGCTGCACAACTCGTTCAGTCGCACAGAAAACTGACTATGGCAGCCGGAGCTCAATCACGGAACTGCGAGCAGAACAAGGTGAGGGCAGCAGAAATCTGTGCCCTCCTCTTCCTGGAAACCCCCTCGTAAGCACAGGCCGTGTTAGCCACTAAAAACACTTCACGAGAGCGGCCCCTGCCGTGGGTGATTCTTGGGTGATGGTGACCCCAGCTCCCCTGGGGCTGCTGCGGAGCGCAGCGCTCGAGGGGCGCATCCCGGCACTGCTCCTGAGCGCGGCCAGAGAACAGCGCATTCAGCCACTCCTCGCCAGGCCCCACCACCGGCTGCACAGGCCTCTCGCTCGCAAGGCCCTTCCGAGCGAGGAGCGGCCGCTCCGGAGCCCGGCGCTCCGCTGGCCGGTGTCGGGAGAGGCCCGGCCGAGGGAGCGGGCCCGCGAGGCCGCCATGTCGCCCGCTGGCAATCCATTCCCATCCGTCGCGCCGCGGGGCTCTAGCCCCGCCGCCGGGGACCATCGGCCGGCGGCGGCGGCCCCGTGGGCTGCGGCAGGGCCATTTGCGGCAGGGGGGCCCGGGCCCCCCACGGCGTCGTCCCAGCCCAGAGCCGCCTCACCTTCATCCTGCTCGGGCCTCGGCGCCGCGGGAAAGGAACGCACTTCCGCCCGCACTGCCCACATACACCCGCAACTCTCGCGAGAGCGCCACCACCGGCGCCCCGCGTGACCGGAGCTGCCCTATGGCGAGCGAGGCTGCGCCGCGCGAGGGGCGCGGTCGGGGGGGGGGGTCTCCTGGGGGCGTGTCTCGGCCCCGAGCGCCTCCTGCGCTCTCACCATCCTGCCCGGCCGGCCGGGCGGGGGGGGCGCGGCGGGAAGCTGGCACCTGCCCGGGGGAGCAGCATCTGAGGAGGAGACTGCTTCTTCTGATACTGCTCGTGCAGTGACGAAGTGCTCCTTAAGGACAGCCAGTGGAGCCGCACGGAGGGACTGGGGGGGTAGGCGGGCCCACCCCGGGGCTAGGGGCACCGGCACCGGGAATAGGAAGCGATATCCATACGGAACGCACCGGCTTTCCGGACAAGGCGCGTTTATTGCGCGACCTGACCAGCGTTGGGATGGGCTATCCCGGTACCCCGCCGAGGCCGCTTGTCCGGCACTTTGTGCGCGCAGGCGCACTGGCGGCCGCTCTTCATCGCGCGTCTGGAGCTGACGTCTGTGCTGTGTCCTGTTCTGGGCTCCTCGGTACAAGGAACAGAAGGGGCTACTGGCAAGGATCCAGCAGAGGGCTACAAAGATGATCAGGGGTCTGGAGCATCTATCTTATAAGGAGAGACTGCAGAAGCTGAGCCTGTTTAGTTAGACTAGAGAAGACTGAGAGGGAATTTCATCAATACATATAAATATCTCAAAGGTGGGTGCCAAGGGAATGGTGCCAGACTCGTTTCAACGGTGCCCAGTGACAGACATGGAGAAATAGCCATAAACTAAAACATAAATTTCCACTGTAATGTGAGGAACAATTCATTGAGGGTGGCAGAGCACTGGAACAGGCTGCCCGGAGAGGTCGAAGATCCTCCCTCTCTGGAGACACTCAAAATTCACCTGGACACGTTCCTGTGTAACCTGCTCTAGGTGACCCTGCCTTGGCAGAGGGGTTGGACTGGATGATCTTCAGAAGTCCCTTCCAACCCTAACAATTGTGTGATTCTGTGGTATTTCTAAGGAGTGCAAGGGACGCGGGCGGGCTGGCCATGCGGGTGAAGGATCTGGCTCCTCAAGGGCGCCGGGGAGCGGGAAAACAGCGTTTCAGCCCGCCCGGCTGGCCGGGGTCCCGCGAGGCAGACTCAGCTCGTCCCCTGGAACGAGCCTGCCGGAACTGGGCCTGCCGGCCTCTGCCCGGAGGGGCCGCCCCGCGCCCGCCCCTTGCGCGGGCGGCGTGGGGAGGGCGGCGCGGTGGCTGCCCCGCGGCGGCGCTGGGCCGGAGGGCGGGAGTGGCCGGGCGGGCGCCATGGGGGCTCTGCTGTGGTGGGACCAGCTGCGGGCCGGCAGCTCGGAGGTGGACTGGTGTGAGGACAACTACACCATCGTGCCCGCCATCGCCGAGTTCTACAACACGGTGCGTGGCGGCGGCCGCTACCCGGTGGTACGGGAGCGACAGCCCCTCGGAGCCGGGGCGCGGCGGGTGGGCGAGCGTGAGGCGGCGGCAGGGTCCGCTGCTGCCCTGGGGGCTCCTGCTGCCTGCCACCTCCGTATCCTGCAGGGTTTTCGTGGAATTGTAGCTTGTCCTTCTATGGCTGCCTCCTCCTTTTGCTTCTCCACTCTCTGACATGCCTAAAATTAAAGAAAAAGAAGAGATTTGGTGTTGCACGTATAAAATGGGAAGGTTTACTAGTCATACTAGCCATACTACTACTAGTAACTAATGTGCAGCAGGTCCCCTCCTCGTCTGTGCCGAGGGGTGGCCAAGCCCAGAATTTTTGGTGCTGGATTGTCCGCGTCTGCTAGACAGGTGGCAGCCCCTTGACAGCTGCAACACTGTGATGGGTCAAGATAAAAACACCTTGGTCTTTGGAGGCAAAACTGGATTTCACCCAGGTATGTGACTTTTCAGGAACAGTTTACCTTAAGGTTGCAGGATGAAGTCAAGAGTGTACTTTTGGGAGAAGAGATGACTGTTTAAGGAAGTAGGTGAAGAAAGGAAGGAGAGGGAAGAGGAATAATGTAATTTTTGCTTCATTCTAATAAGCTGTGGTTTACCCCTGAATCCTGTTGCACCTTCTCAATACATTTTAGCTGCTGGAAATAACTTATAAAAGCCCAGTCCCAGCAACATAGCTGGGCTGCCCTGTACCACACGTCTTGGAAAGGGAGCAATGCTCCTGACAACCTGTTGATGTAAAGAATTGGAGTCGTGTAAGGTAACCCATTGGGCTTTCAAGTACTTTGTCTTTCCATGAAAAACAGGTGTCCAGGAGCAAACCTGCAAATGTCCAGTGTCTTTTCTGTTCTATAGATGCTTCGTCTCTTCTACTTTAAAACGTGCAGGTTTTTCTCTCATATTCCATCCTTTTCTGATTTTTCTCTTTCAAGCCAATGTCTAATGAAGAAAGAATTAGGTGTCTGTCTTCACTTACTGGAGGTGAATGGGAGGTGCTGCACATACAGAGCACATAATTCCATGGTGCATGGTGTACACTGTTTTTTTCTTTTACTTTGCTGCCAAGGACCTGTGTGTGGTGGCTGTGGGAGAATTCTGAGGGGGTGTGAGGGAAACTGTCAGCTTTTTTTGTGTGTCTGATGTCACTGTGTAAGAACCAAAAACAAAGGGAGGAAAATGTCAGGATAAAAAAGGTTATTTGGAGCCAGCTATGCAGGGGGATGGGTATCCATCTGACTGTATGTGCTTGTTCAGTCTAAAGTACAGTTAATTTTCTTCATAGTCACTTCTGTGGGGTGATGTTTTGTGCTGGAAATAATTCAGGAATGTTTTCATTTACTGCTCAGCAGCGCTCCTCGGGTCAAGGCCTTTTCTGCTGCTCACCGCACCCCACTAGTGAGTGGCCTGGGGGTGCACAAGGAATTGGGAGAGGACACAGCTGGGACAGCTGATTCCAGCTGTCCCAGGGGATATCCCAGGCCATATGGCATTGTGGTCAGCATATAGAACTGGGGGAAAAAGAGGGGAACGGTTTGGAGTGATGGTGGTTGTCTTCCCAAGTCACTGTTACACGTGATGGGGTCCTGCTTTCCTAGCAATGGCTGAACTCCTGCCTGCCCATGGGAAGTGCTGAATGAATTCCCTGTCTCCCTTTGCGTATGTGTGCAGCTTTTGCTTTACCTATTAAAGTGTCTTTTTCTCAACCCACAGTTTCTCAACCCACCCAATTTTCTCACATTTACCCTTCCAATTCTCTCCCCCATCCTGCTGCGAAGAACGCGAGTGAGCGGTTGGGCAGTGATTAAACCACTAAAAAGTTGCTGGCAGGAATTAAACAACACTGTACTGAGCTGATTAGCCGTGGTATAGAAGTTTGCAAAATGCTAGAACCTGCAGCTGTGTCCAAATGAATAACTGAGGTTCCAGACAGACACAGAAGAAGGTTTGCCCTGAAGCCGGTGAGAAAAAAGAGGCCGTGTCAGGGTAGTCGTGTTTAGCCTCTCTTCAGTAGTATAGAGTCATTATAAGGGTTTGATTTTTGTATTAGCAACTTCTGAAAATTAAAGCAGTGACTTGAAGTGGATTGATGCAGTTGTGCAACTGTATCTGCATAAAAACTGATGCTCACAAGACAGTTGGGAAATTTTGGCCTTACTCTAACAGGGATCTTAATTTTATTCCTTTTAGGATGGTTCAGTTCTGACTGACTCAGCCAAACCTCTTGAAGTGTCAGGAACTGTGGCACTCATTATATGGGAAAACTGTTGTTTAAACATGTCTTAAAATGGCTTTTGGTGGTCTCTTTGCAAAGACACGTTTCTTCTTCCCAAGACCCCCCAGGGTAGTGTTATCTCAGGAATGTCCTGGGAAGATGTCCTAAGGTGTTTCACTGGACCTTGTTAACCCCTTCCTGTGATTGGGTGTTCCTGTAAGCCCCTTGAGACTTCTAATTGGTTACTTTGTGATTCTCCCTAAACCCTATAAATGTAACAACCCCCAACAATAAACCCTCTCTTGCCTCCTCTCCACACCGGTGTGCGGTCTCTGTGCCTGCCATGGGGCTACGTGGGTGCTGGGGGGAGGGGAGGGCACCTCTCCCCTCCAGGCTCGGGGCCTGAGAAACCCCTGGTGCTGGAGTTCCCTTTCCCCATCCCTCAAGACGTCGGAATGGTTCTTCAGATGGAGATGGAACTAGAACTGGGCTCCCCCACGTCGTGGGTGGGGAAAAGGATCCAGAAGGAGCCATTCTTCAGCAAACCTGAATCTGGTATTTGGGTCGTTAAGCTTTAGATTAAAACCTTCCTAATCCACATTTTAAACTGTCACAGTTGAGGTCAGAGTTGTGGTTAAGGTCTCACGCAATATTCCTGTAAGCACAAAACTAGAGCAGCTTATCTGTAGTGTATTTGTAAAACATTTATTTATTCTGGTGGGACTCAAACCAAAGCACTCAACACACTTAAATCAGTAGTAGAGTATCTGTTTATAGGTTTTGAACAAATTGATCAGACTAATTTTTTAAAACATACACATAGGCTGATGTGATTTTGTCTAGCTAGAGTGATTGAGGACATACTTTTTCAGTAAAGAGGCCACGAAACACTCTGGCTCAAATTGAAAGTATAGTTATAGGAAAACTATCTTTTTTTTCCCCCTTTTCTTTCTGAAATGAATAAAGTAATGTGTCCTGATGCAGTATAACCCTACTCTAGAACATAAACAAATGCTTCCTCATGATCAAAATAGTTTACTCTCTGAAGAAATATCTACAAAAAAAGCTGTTGTGTTTTAAACACCCGAAACCAGTATTTTTCTCCTGTTGTTAGCAAAGTCAGTACTTAGCAGTTCAATATGTTGCATTCAGTTGTGCTTGTACTTTCTTGCCAAATTTCCATTTAAGAAGGGAATTGCCAGGGTTTTATTTCTCCTTTTGTATTCCATAGTGGCATGGAGATAAAAGTGTTAAAAAGCTGTAAAGTAGTCTTAGGAGTGTGAGAAAATGCTTGTACCTTCTCTACTTCATGTTTTTTATCACTGAAGATTTTTATAGTGTTTGTGAATGGCATGCTCATGTACTGGGATATAGAAGATACAAACTCTGATCTCACTGAGAGCTAGTTCAGTTCACTTTTGCATTCTGCTCACGAAGAGGTAGAGCAGTAAGTTTTCCTCTGGTGGTTGAATGCTGCAGCTGCTGTCTGGGAGATGTAGCTGATAGTGAAGAATACAGGAGCTTTGGTAGGACTGCAGGAAACATACTGTGTCAGGAGTGGCCACATGTAAGTGAAATTCTGTGGTCATGATCTGAGCAAGCCTCTGGCATTCTCCCTGTCCAACAGGCCTATGTCCTGTATTCTTATCATGTACTTAATTAGTTGGAAATTAAAACTAAAGGTGCAGAATTATATGAAGCCAAAGGATGGACTGTTACTGATGGGCTGCTTGCCTTTTTTCTAGAACTGTAACTTTTAATCATTGCTTTTTGCAGATCCTGAAGGAAATTTTCTCTATTACTCATGTCAATTTTTGCACTTAAGAGTATGAGCATTTCAATTGTACTCTATAAAATCCTGCAGGCCAATTTATTATGTAAAAAATTGCACATGCACTTTCTGAAACCATACTTTCTGAAATCATACTATAGTATTGAAACTTACAGTACGAAAATTATTTCAACTTCTAAGATTTTACGAAATCTTCCTGCTGGCCACTGCAAAGATTACAAGTCATGATCAGGCTCCAGTTTGCAAGGGTTTTCCTGCAGTTGCAGGCAGGACCTTAGCATGAATAGTAATTCAGTGCCAGAGGAGCACTAGCATAGGACTGAACTGTTCCCTTGCTGGTTCATCTTTAGTGTAAATCTGCATTGCTACAGCTGTGGTAAGCAGATCTAGTGGTTCCTTTGTTGTTTTACTCCTAGGCAGAATAAGGACTTTCTGGCCAAACTTTTATAGACTGTGATTGCCTGTTCTGATTTTCCTCATTGATCATTTTCAGCTGTAGAGATGGAAAAGTTGTCTTCCAATCCACTTTCTTTATAACCATCTATTTTTGCCTATTGACAGCTGTCTTTGGCCTAACTGTCTCTAAAAGCCAAAAATGCATAGAGCACTCCCAGGCCCCTAGAGGACTTGTTCATATTCCATCATCCCCACTGTCACCATGTATGATTCCTACCTGCCTTGGGGTGAGGGGAGTCTTCCTGCTCTATGCTTGTGTCAGTACTGGGATCCTGATCCATGACTGTGTTCCCAGGATTGCTACATGGAGTTGTGTGTTTTCTTTTGTGAATGGAAGATGCTCAAGTGAGCCTCTTTCTTTGAACATATAGGTTGCTTTACATGGGTTAAGCAAATTGTTCTGCCTCTTAAAATCTGTTCTCAGATTGTGTTGAATGGTGGACAACAGTAGCTGAATGAACAAATTCATATGTCGTTCTTGAATTATTTCTCCACTAGATTTTCATTAATGTCAGTAAAAGTTTGTAAGTCTGTGTGAAGAGGTGATCTTTCCTAAAGGAGTGCTCTTGCCTCAGCGTTGTTTTCTACATCAATGTTATGGAAATGTTGCCGGGGGTGTTATTTTTCTTGTGCTGAGGCTAAGCAGGCAAACGTGAGAAAGCTGAGGCTGGAGAACTCATTCTGTCCCCTGCCCCATTGTGAAGCAGCAGTAGAGTCTTTTCATAGCTACTCAGTTATAGTGCCATGCCTGGCCCTCAGCAATGGCAGCTCCTTCTGGGGAGAACCAAGTGATCACTACCAGTGTGACAGCTCCTGCTAATTGCCAGTAAAGTATTTTCAGTCTTTAACTAGAGAATCATGCTTTAGGCTGTTGGTAGGCAAGACAAAACATAAAACGTGTTCAAATCTTACATATTAAATTACAAAAACCTCTAGCAATGGTCTGGATTATCAGCTTTTTCACCTTCCTATAGCTAGTTTCAATTCATATTCAGTTGTTTCTGTAATGGAGAACCAAGAGAAAAAAATGAAATGTAAAAGGACTTAAAGCTCCAGGCTCTCTTTGCCCTGCACAAAAAGGGTTCTAACTGTTAGCTTAGTGTCGTATTTCAGACCTTCCTCATAATAGCTATTGCTCAGTAAATTGACTTCCAGCTTGACTAGATCTGTCTAGTGCCAGTTCTTCTAGTACTTTTTCCATGCTAGGCTTGACAGCCATTGAGAGGACAAGTCGCTGGTCTGTACATCCTGTTCCTCAGCTGCTTGCTCTTGTATGCCATCTGAATTGCAGCAGTCTTGAATATTTGTAGATTCTTAATAAAATTCCTCTGGGAATCAGCTTGAAATGTAGTTTAAAGATGAGTAGCCGCATTTTATGTTGATTAAAGTTTTTATGCTGTTATTTGTTAGTGATGTTAAACAGAACAAATTGATGCTTTTGCAAAAACAGCTAAGCATTGGAAAAAACAGAGGGCCGTAGTTTACCAAGCTAGGGCTTTACTGGATGCCAAAATGTTGTTATTATAGATGTCTTAGAAACCCTATGGATATTTAAGGTTTGTTTACTTTCTGTCTTTGTGAGACTGTGTTATTTTTTTTCCTAGATAAGCAACGTCTTGTTTTTCATTTTACCACCCATATGTATGTGCTTGTTCCGTCAATATGCAATCTGCTTCAACAGTGGAATGTATTTAATATGGACTCTGCTAGTCGTGGTTGGTAAGTTGATTAGTCTGTTTGCCAATTTATGTGTGAATTGAGATTGGAAATCAGTTCTTATTGCTTGCATTTGATTGTTTTGCAAAATAAAGCAATCTTGACATGTACAGAAGAGTTTGCCTGAACCTGCATAAAGCTGAAACAGCCATAGTTTCTGAAAGGAAAATGCCTTTTGCAATTTGAGGTTGGTGGGAACTTAGGCCATAGTTCTGTTCCCTTCCTATCTTTTTGCATACTTTTCTTTTTTCATGTTTGGGCTTACCCCACAACAGTGCTGACCCTCCTTCCTATGTTGTCATTTAAACGAGAGCTGAAAGAGCCAGTGCAACTTAAGAGGGTAATAGGTTTTGCATTGTATTGAGAAGGGCCAAAAGCTGAGCTGTTTTGTAGATGTGAGATTCTGAAGTGTGTTCATTCCTGGGGGCACTTTAAAGGAATAACCAGAGCACTCCGGGGCACTGTGACACTTTCCACCTGTAAACCTACATGATCAAGTAGTCATCAGATGCTGCTTTTTATCTTTGTCTTACCTATTCTTCTGCTATTGAGAAAATTCAGAAGCAGTATTTGGCTTGTGTTCCTTAATTGATTTTGCATTATACTTTTCCACATGATGTCTCTTCATATACATCTGCGTTTTTAGTAGGAGCTGACATCTTCAGCTGCTACTTTTGTGAAGTGTTTGCTTTATAATTAATGAGAGGCCGATGACCTGGATTGCATCTTAGGAAAGTTGGCACTTTTTTTCAGGTTTTATTTTTTAATAATCTTTTCTCGACCAAATGGTATCCACTATTTTCTATGAAGTTCTGAGCATGAGCAGTGTGTTTTGGTCTATTATGGTACTGCAACTATTTATATTGTCTTTTGATTAATTCTTCCAGGAATTGGATCTGTTTATTTTCATGCCACACTCAGTTTCCTGGGCCAGATGCTGGATGAGCTGGCTATTCTCTGGGTCCTGATGTGTGCTTTTGCCATGTGGTTCCCTAGGCGATACCTGCCCAGGGTTTTTCGAAATGACAGGTAATCATACAATCATGCATGTACGCTTTCAAGTTTCTTGAAACTTGTTGTGCTAACACCTAAACCTGCACATAATGGCACTGAGTTATCATCCAGCCTTACCACTGCTGCTGCTGTCTTTTCTCACTGCGTTCTCTTATGATTGCTTATATTTCAGCCCATTTTTTTTTTAATTCCTGAGTCTACAGTTGCTGATGGCAGGGTTTGCACGCTGTAACTTCAGGTATTGGGATGAGGTGACTTGCCTCTGGAAGAATCTATTCTTGTTTATTCCAGGGAGACCTTGACAATGAGTAGTTTATATAAGTTACAGCTAATGTAAGAGAAGCCAGCTTTCACTCTTCCTTTTGTATATCCTGAAGTGTAAATACAAGTGGACTTATGGAAGTCAGCTGAATGTTCATCTGAATATTTAAGGCAGTGGTTAAGGCAGTGATTGTTCTCTCTGAAGATTGCTAAGACTGGTTTGTTTTTTTGTTTTGTTTTTTTTTCCTTGACATATGCCTTATTAGAAGCTGCTAATGGAGGGTGGGTGAAGAGAAGTTTGTTGCCTAGATTGACCATTCCTCAAAATAGCTTGCACTGGGAAGAGTGTACTTTTAATTACTCTGTACAGCGTATGTGTATGGCCCAGTTCTCTTCAACAACTTCATTAACAACTTGGACATAGAACTTGAAGGAAAACTAAGTAAATTTGCTGTTGACACAAAACTGGGAGGAGCTGTTGACTGCCTCGAAGGCAGGGAGGCCCTGCAGAGAGACCTCAACAAATTAGAGGAGTGGGCAATCACCAATTAGATTAAATTCAACAAGAGAAAGTGCCGTATTCTGCACCTGGGGCAACCCTAGATGGTTGTACAGACTGGGGAATGAGATGCTGGAAAGCAGTGCCATGGAAAGGGACCTGAGGGTCATGGTTGATGGCAAGTTGGATATGAGTCATTAGTGCCCTGGCAGCCAGGAGGGCCAGCTGTGTCTTGGGGGGGCATCGCCAGCTGGTTGAGGGAGGTGAATGTTGTGTGCAGTTTTGGGCACTGCAATATAAGGAAGATATTAAGCTCTTAGCATCCAAAGGAGGGCAACGAAGACGGTGAAGGCCCTTGAGAGGAAGCTGCATGAGGAGTGGCTGAGGTCATTTGGTCTGTTCAGCCTGGAGGAGTCTGAGGGGAGACCTCTTTTCAATCTTCAAAATCCTCATGAGGGGAAGCAGGGAGACAGGTGCCAGTCTCTTCACTCTAGAGATCTGTGACTTCAGACATAGAAGAGCCATTTTGGGACAGTAACTCTTTTATAAAGCTATGGACCAGTAGTTGGAAGGGCAATGTGATGATCCTCTGTCTGCCATAATCCCCCCACAGACCGGAAATGGGTTGCTTAAAGTCCAAACTTGAAGTTTAAACAACAGTTAACATATATTTAACTTAAAAGTTGTTAGGCTGTCTGCACAGGGCCCAATTCTGATTTCATTTATGCTAAGAATATACCAAATCCTAGTCTTATAAAAGAGCATTTTGGGAATTGCTTACCTGCTGTTGAATTTGATTAAAAGAAATGTTCATACTTACCATGTGTTTTCAGTATCTTTTAAGGCTTAAAAGGGATAAAGGAAAGCAGACTGTAAGATGACTGTAGAAGCTGGGGCATTAACAGTAACAAAATATTCTAAAAATCCATGTTAAAAGCTTGAAGAATGATGACACAGAACTTTTTGAGGAAGTATAGTGCTGTGTGCAGAGATGGATTTGTTCATAACTTATTGTGGGAAGAGGAAGACTGGACTGTGGTCTTTGTTTTGAAGCCAGTGATGAGTGTGTGTGTGCACACATGTGTAGAAGACCACTGCCCAGCAAAGGTTTGTGTATATGATTAACTGCATTCACATGCAAGTCTGTGTAAGATCCACATCCACTCTATGCGTGTTGTCCTTGCATCTCCTAAGCACAACTAGAGAAATCTAAATTTTGTAACATTATTAAGATAATTTTAAGGTTTCTGGTTTTAGCAATTATAAGCTTTGAATTAAGAGCTGTCTTTCTGCCCCATAAAAACCCTATTCAGGAGCCGTTTTAAAGCTGCTGTGGGTGTCCTGTCTGGAGTTACCACCTGCCTTGCCTTCATTAAACCTGCCATCAACAACATCTTGCTAATGAGTCTGGGTGTTCCCTGCACAGCATTGCTTATTGCTGAGTTGAAGAGGTGAGTATATTTCTCCTGAATGCAGCATGATGATACACTAGATCTGGCTTCAGTGCTTGTGATAGCAGATCAGAAATGCTTCTTCCACATGCAAGAGCAGATCTAGTATAAACTTGTTTAGCAGTTCAGACATTTTTGTCAGAGATTTTTTTTTTCCCCTAGGCCATTACACTAGGTCAGTCTTCTGTCTTCTTGCAACATACCTCAAGCTGCAAACCGATCTAACGCAAATCTGTTTGTTTATTGTAGAATCAGAGCAAGGGTTTCACTTCATAGACAGCATTTCTTTTGTATAGTGTGCATAACGGTGAGATGGTGGCATGATTGCAGTCTGAATACTAGTGGGAATGTGGAGCAAAGCCCAAGCGTGTGTAGAAGATGTTCCAACTCTCAAAGTTGTACTGTGAGTCTTACAGCACTTCATCTTCTGCTATGGAGAATATGATGGAGTCAGACTGACAGAGATAAGGTTAATCACCAAGTTTTGGAGGATAGCTATCAATCAGTACCTTAGAAACCATAAAACCAGAATGCAAATAGAAAAGAACCTGAGACTGATCTTCACATTTTAAAGAGATCTTCCATAACACTGATACCAGGAACTGTCCAGAAATGTTTTTTTTTCATCTCTTCAGCCACTGCAAAAAGGACTAGAGGAGTGCTAGCATTCAAACTTGTCCTTTTTCACCTCTTCTCCAGTGTCTGAGAAGGATTTCACAACTTATGTTGGCTCTTACATATTGCATATGTCCATCAAAAGAAATGAGTTAAGACCAAATGTCTGCATTCTGACTGCTTCTGTTAGAACAAAGATTTTAATGTTTGCTACATTACGCTGTTCTGCCACTGCTTCACTCTACAGTAGACGCCTCTGCTAACAATGTTTCGTAAAGGTGTTCATGAGTCTTTTCTCATCAGACATCCTACTGTGTATTTCTGTGGTCAAAGACACTTGGGAAACAGCACCAAAATTAGCTGTAGACAAGAAGGTCAGTAGCTGAAGAATGTTGGTGGTGTCTCATTTTAATGACAGCACAAAGGAACTATTGACAGGGCCTAGGGACATCTGGTTATGGCACTGGATGATCCCTGTGAATTTTCTGTCAGTTCCATATGAGTTTTGCAGGCATGAGCTCCTGAGAAACTTAAAAAGAAAAGTAGCTAGTGTAAATACTGTTGTGTTAAATCTAGGAATTGTTATGCCTACAGGTATTTGTTTTTTAAAACTCCTTCTGAAAGGTCATATGTTATTAAAATGTGTCTTTTTTTTAGAGAATTAAAAGAAGATAGACCTTTTTGAATTGATGATTTAAAAGGGACCTGAAGTGAAATTAGAGCCCTCTCTAATTGCACATTGGGATGATGTAATACCTATGATATTTTTGGATGAATTCCTAAGTGTAAAAGCCAAATAAAAAGGTTTTATTTTAAGCTATGCTGATCCCTTGGAAATTTAAATGAGATACATTCTTTTAACTCCCGAGGTGAGGAGTCAACTCATCTCCCTTTGCAGGAGAAAAATTAATTTAAGCATTACTTAAAATGCTTGCTGTTTTTCCATTCTGTTCTGCCATAGCCAGGAGGGGACCACACAGACAAGTCTTGTCAGGCTGCGGTGAAAATTTATCTTTGAAACAGGTATTTGGGGAAGAAAGGAGAAGTTTATTCTGTTCCACACTGAAGTTTTTGGTGTTTTAGACCAAAACTCACTCTTGTTATTCCTGTCCTAGTCTTGTGTCAATCTTTTACAGAATTCTGGTGTGTTTTCAAATGAGTATTTTCTTCCTCATGTTTATCTTTGATGAGGAGATAATATTGTCACAGGAGAGCATTATGTTCTTAAATGCAGACCTGGTATGCTAGGCTAGGAAGGTCTATGGCTAGGAAGTATTGTGGATAAGGGGTATCAAAAGAACAAAAGGTAGTCAAGTGTCCTTGAAAGACAAAAGAATTGTTAAACTTTATTCTCATTTCTGTCACAACAAATCCCTTACTGTATTTCTTTAAAAAAAAAAAAAAGAAGAAAAAAAAGAAAAATCTCTCCTAGGAAATGGTATTAGTGAGAAAGTGAATGAGTATCCTTTCATTTGCTAGTCCAATCCCTTGAGATACAATGTCATCAAATTAGTAGTGATTTAGTGAGTCATCATCATCAGGCATGTAACTACCTCCATGTGCAGATAGATGCTAGAATATTGTTGCTGAGCTTCTGAGCCTTGAGCAGTGAAGGTTTACCCTAGCTTCGGGTTTGAGGGTTTGACCATTCATATTCGATTTTTCTACTAGAAATCTGACTCTAACTGGAGCCTTGCTTCATTATCGTGAGTTGCTCACACTTCTCTTATTCCCTTGACTAAAATGTTAAGCTAGTTAGAAGTGTTAAATATTCTTTAGGATAGAAAAGGAGATAACTGTGTTAAATTGAATCAAGCAGTTAATCAACATCCCAGCAAATTGCACTGGCTTGAAGAAAAGCTGGTATGCTTTTTTCAGGGTTCCAAGATGTTGGAAGATAATGCTGCTGTATACCTGCCCAGTCCCTGAAATAGCAAATGACTGGAGCACACCAGTGTCTGCAGGAACTCTGATATTTAAATAACTGCCGTTTGTGTTAAATAGGGAACACCGTGCATTGTGTAGAAAAAAGGTGCAAATGGAAGTGCAATGTTTGTGGGATCCACCAGTGTCTTTCAGATTAGAGTAGGATAGGAGCACGCAGATCTGTGCACAGCAGTGGGAACATGTCTTTCAGACCTTCTGCTAACAGCCCTCTGTTAACAGGGGCCTCTTTCAGTGATAGTTTGTGTGATCAGTGCCCGTGTCTATTGATAAATAAAGGAAGGCTACGTTTCTATTGATAAATAAAGGAAGGCTACCTTTCCAGATGGTATTTGCGTTACGTCTCTTCGTTGTATTAGAAGTAGTTGCTTTGCAATCCCCTGCCTCCTCAGCAAGCATGTCCCCAGCCCTCTGAAGCACAGTTACTGCAGGAGCTGAAGACTCCATGATGGATGATCACAGAAAACCCAGGAGTATTAAACAGATCAGACTCTTTTTGCCCTAAGGTAGTCCTTTGCAGAACACCCTGCAGCGTCTACTCCTATGTTTATAAAAATATATTGCAGTACCTGGTGATGGTACTGAGCAAACCTCTCATAACAGTCTGTACCATTTCTATGGCTGATCTTGTGTTGGGTAACTAAGCGTTCACTTTTCCTTTGAAGCCTTGAATTCTTTGAACTGTGCAGATTAATTGCACTCTGCTCTTGGTATTTGAGCTGTGCGTTTGAGGCCAAACCTCTTATCTTAAATGGAATGCAGTGGCATGTGTTTGTTTATGTACTTCAGACATGTCCAGGAAAGCCTTCATATTCTCCATGCACACACCCTTTCCTCTGTCAGAATGCACAAGTACTCATCTCAGTAGTGTAGTTTTGTCTGTCAAATGTACGAAATTGATCCATACATGTATCTGCTTAGGTACATGGTTTAGTGTCGTGCTCTTACGAACAGTTGTACATCTCAGTGAAGACTGTAAATGTGCCTTAGCATTAGTGGGAATCTATATAAAGTGCCATCTATGAACAAATCTGAGCACTTGCTGAATGGCTGGTTGTTAACTGACAGCATGTGTAACTAATCACTAGTTGTCCCGAGTACCCCTCCCTAGATATGGAAATGGTTTGATGTTTGCCCACCATTTGCACATTGGTGTTACAGACAATACCCAAAACACAGCTACTGATAAAATGTTTGTTTGTTTTGTTACCTCACCACTGCCTTGCATCAAAGCCAGATTTACTGTATGTGAAGTTCATCTGTTAAGGACACTTGTGGTGGAGTCATTTTAAAGATGGGTGTTTGGCATTGTTTTATAACAACTTATGTTTTTCTTCTCAGGTGTGAAAACCTCCGTGTATACAAACTGGGTCTCTTTTCAGGTCTTTGGTGGACGCTAGCACTTTTCTGCTGGATCAGTGACAAAGCATTTTGTGAGATCTGGTCCTCCTTTAATTTCCCCTATTTGCATTGCGTATGGTAAGTGTTGTGTATAAAGTCCAAAGTTTGATTCAAATGTAAATCAAACTCACCACATTACTGTGCTGCCTTGTTGGCTATTTGTGGTTAGTTCTAGACAGAATTACTGGTAAAATTATAAACCCAGAGGAAGTCTCACACTATTCAATGTGGCAGATTTAGGAGTCTCTTTGCTCTGATCAAATTCTTCAGACACTAAGTTCATTAATTGTAACTGAATTCCTTGCCATACTGATTAGTAAAAATCCCACAGCGCTGCTCAGCTGAAGCTGTGATTACGAAAACGTAGATTTCCATCAATAACAGTGATGGTAATCCTCATGGTGAATGAGGATTAATGATTAATTAATGATGGTGAAGTAGAGGAACAGTGAAGGGCTTTGACGCCTTTTCTCTTTTACTACCCAGCAAATTGTGGTCGCTTACTCAGGGGGCTATATGTCAGCGTTTCTGCACAGGTCTGTCAGGTGCAGAGAAGCCAAAAAGCAGGAGCTTGTTTAAACCAGGGATGGGCTACAGCTTTGTAGTTTTCTATATTCTCTATATTTCTTTCCTTCCATGCAAAGGACAGGCAGCAACCCTATGGGGAACTTGGGGGAATATGGTGAAGGACAGACTGATTTTATAGTGATCTAGTTGACTACTTTACTGAAGTCATGTTACTGATTTTTTTCTTTCTTCTCCTCTTTTTTTGTTTGTTTGTTTGTTTTCGTTTGTTTTGGTTTGGTTTGGTTTTTTGTTTGGTTTTTAATGTTTTGCTTGTTTGTTTTTGGGGGGGGGTTGGGGGTTTTTTTTTTGGATGTGTGGGTGTCTGTTCTCAGGCACATTTTGATCTGCCTTGCGGCATACCTGGGCTGTGTCTGCTTTGCTTACTTTGATGCTGCCTCTGAGATACCTGAACAGGGCCCTATCATAAAGTTCTGGCCCAGTGAAAGATGGGCATTCATTGGAGTTCCCTATGTCACCCTCCTCTGCGCACACAAGAAGTCACCTGTGAAGATTGCATGAAGTTGACAATGGAATTGACAATTGGGGACGGATTTTCAATTTACATTCAGGCATAGACAATATTTAAATAATGATAAATGACCAGTGTTTTT
Organism: Lepidothrix coronata; assembly: GCF_001604755.1. Taxonomy (NCBI): domain Eukaryota; kingdom Metazoa; phylum Chordata; class Aves; order Passeriformes; family Pipridae; genus Lepidothrix; species Lepidothrix coronata. The sequence goes on from NW_016690194.1 coordinate 1,401,196, forward strand.
TTTTCTCTTCTTGCTAAGATAGGCAGCACTTCAGATGTCATAGGAAGAGGAGGGAAGTGTGTTCTTTCCTCTCTTAAGAGGAGAGGGGAAGCAGGAACGTGGAGGCACTTGAACACTAAATGTTCACAAATGGCTTCTCTAGTTCGCTCTGTTTTGCACTGAATGTTTTTGATGTAGCATTTCTCTTGTTAAAAGCTCTTTCCAACTACCAGCGTCAAGGAATGATGTTTCTGCAGTAAGTCACCCGTGGTGCTTGAGTCACTTCTTTTGTAACTGGTGGATTAAGGTCTTCTTTGTGAAAGAAGCCAGTCCAAGAAGCTTATGTGTCATCCTGTGTCCTTCATAGGCTCTGATTTTGCTGATAGCCACAAGAGTGTGCTTGAAGCCCTTGCTACCCCCAGCCTGGTGTGGCACATGGGAAGTCTGGCTGAGCATCACAGTGGATCACAGGGTACATGATTGCTTCCCCAAGTACAACAGGAAACTAGTGTTTGCAGCTGGGTAACTGTGTAAGTGCAGTTAGGCAGTGTAGATGCAGAAGTAGCTGACACAAGTCCCTAAAACTAAATAGGAGTTCAAGGCTCTACTGTATTTCCACTGACCTGTGAACATTTAGATGCTGCATATTTCCTTTTTACAGAAATGCCACAGAAATCCCTCTACCTCTGCAGACACTTTTGGTCTTGAATTTGGCTTTGAAGCACACACAGAAGTGTAGATACTAACTTCAGTAAGATCTTAGGTCAGCATGGATTGACAGTGTGATTAAACTGCAAAAACTTGTAGTTTTGTGCCTGGCTGCACATGTCATTTGAGAGGTTGCTTCTCACCAATGCATTGCAAAGTGATGTAAAAAATAGTCCACTGGTCCACTGATTATACTTAGGAAGAAAGTGGGTAACTGCTTAAAAACCAAGCTGAAGACCTAGATTTCAGTGAGCAGTGAAATGGGATATTGCATCTCGCATTCTTAGGAAAGGACAGATTTTCTGTTTATTTTCAGCCTGTTTTGTAAAGATAAGGGATGTCTAGGTTGATTTAGTTCTAAGATTAGTGGGGTTGAAGTTTAGGAATTACTATGGTTCTTGTAAGCAATTTGTGCTAGGCCTGTTTAGAAAACAATGCGAAGTGCAGGCATGTTTTCCAAATATTAGCAATTGTAGCTGCTAATAGCTGCAGTTTTGGAGAAAAAACGGTCTACTCACATTCCATCAAACTGTAATATCAGAACTGTAAGTGGGTTAAGGCTTTAAATGTACAGTGTTATTAATAAGTGTTATTTTCTTTTTTGTATTAGACCAGGAAATACAATTTCTTCTTTTGCTGACACATCTAAAGCTGTACTTGTTTTTTATCAATGTGAAAATGTACTCTATACAGTATGACCTTTATGAAAGTGACTTTTAGCAATAACTTTGTGGTGAATTAACTTTCAAAGCATTTTTAAAAGCTTTTGTACTCAAGTTTATGCTTAGAAAGCAACAACTATGTTGTATGCTGATCCACTTAAAGCAGATTGCTAGTGGAAAATATGACTGCCTTCTTGAGACCTTCAGAGTGGGTAAGTAGAGTACTGTCAGATGACTGCCTGATCATAAAAGCAGCAAAATCTTTCCAGTGGAACAGTGCATATTTATACCACTTGCTAGTAGATTTGAAACGTCTTTTTTAACACAAAGTGATACAATTTTTGTATGTAACCTGTTTGTAAAAATTCATGTTGGAATGTTTGTTACTCTTTGAAACGCAGCTGCTTTGTCCTTTTCCTTTCTCTCTCCCTGATTATGAAATGTTCAGTTTCAAACACTTCTCAGGTATTAAAAGTTATATTATTATGCAGATAGGATTGCTGGCTGGAACCCAGCTAAGGTTTCTGATGCCTAATATGGCCCTACTTTGAGTAAGATTTTTTGATATTTTTTGCTAAATTATTATATAACAATAAGTAAGTTATTTTCAGTATTGCTTGGGAATGTAATAACTGCAGACATAATGTACTATTCAAAATGACTGGAGCCTTCTTATGCAATATTTTGTTTGATAGCAACCTCTGACTCAAAGGGCTCTAATCAGTCTGCTATTAACTGCTGTTCTGCTCTGCAGAGTCTACTGCTCACAAAGAAGTAATTTCATAATTTAAAAAATCTCAGTGCATTCAGCTATTGAAGAGGTAAATGAATACAGATACAGGCCAAGAATCATCTGTATTTTTAGTAACTAACCTCTAGCCTTCGTATTCTTGATAGGAGATTCTGTGAACAAAGATCACTATGTGTTATTCAAAGCTTCATTGTAGAACTAGTTGGCATATTCCACTGTAGCAGCAGCTCACCACTTTTAAATGTAGCTACTGCACTTTACATTAAATTAGTATTAACTTCTATGTTCTGAAAATAGCTAAATTTTTTTCAAAGAGTTAAAAACATGCAGTTTTTACATCTTCACAGGTTGCACCTTCAGGTTAACATTAGTACCCAAAAAAGTGTGTGTATGGCATACAGAGGGGTTTGTGCACTGGCTCATACAGATGAATATATATATGCTGAAGTAGCTGTATCATGTTGCAGCAGTATAAAGTGATGTGTATGCACCTGCACGTTTTAAAGCCTCAGAATGCTTTATTTATTTATTTAGTGGGATGCAGTTGAGCATATTGTAGATACTGGCATGTGATATCCATCATTCCTTTAATGTTAAACTTCATGTTTTTTAAGACAGGATGGTTAACCTTCCATGGTGGCAAACACTTTCCCAATTCACAGTCATTAAAAACTGAATAAATAGTATGCAAGGAATGGTGTTGGGCTGGGTTTTCTTCCTGTCTCTGTTGAAGTCTGTATGCTAAATGTTTGTGAAAAGCATGTAACACTTTGCAGCAGTAATCTGCATTTGGAGTAAATATCGTTTGCTTTTTCATACATGATGTTTCTGGAGAAAAAATGCAGCTGCTAGTATAATTCCTTGGAATATAGTAAGGATAACTTCTCCCTTACATGGATAACAGCAGTTCTGACTCATGGAGGAGGAGGGAGACTGCATTAGATATAAGGCAATTAATTAGTGAGATAGAGATTACTTTGCTTAGCAAACTGGTTCTTGCAACCGGAACAAATACTTGGAAAACTGCAAGCCCATGAAACAACAGGGATGAGTAGCAAGAAATGGCTAAAAATGAATGGCCTGTTGTCATACTTGGAGATTGGCCCCCCCTGAGAGTCGGGGGCTCAGAGGTGATTGGGTGCCAGGGCAGTGTTCCCTGGAGAGCCAGTCACCACTCATCTTGTTCACTTCTGCTGAAAAATCATATATCACAGCACCTGAAGCTGTTGGTATATTTTCTCTTGGTGTCTGCTGCGTGTAGGTGGAGAAGGCCAGGGAGTGGCTGGGCTCCTTCTTTCCCCCCACTCCAGGGAGGGAGGGGGGCCCTGTGGCTCCCTAACTCTGCCTAGGCCAGAGTTAGAGGCAGCATTTGGAGTATGTGCTGTGAAGGAAGAGATTCACAGCACCTGAGGTAGGAGGCTAGGCCCTCTTCCCCCCCCCTGCAGCTGCAGGACACTTGGGACAGTGTATAACTAGACCAAGCTGCCTGTGGCCAAGGCTAGGGGGGGTAAAAGCCCCCCCCCTGCATTGAGGCTGGTGGGGGGTGGATTTTAAGGCTTGGCATTGGAGCAGAGCCAAAGTGGACGGGCTAAATATAGCTCGGAGCCAGGGAAAGGAATCCCAGGTACAATTGGAGAGGAACCGAAGAGAGAGGCCTGGAGGATGTCTCTGCCGTGATTTAAATGCAGGACAGCCGAAAACCTGGAGGAGGAATCAACATTCCAGGATGCGTACATTGATAAGCTACACTACAACAGCCTATGAACCGAGGTATGAGACTGAGAGAGACAGATCACACAGCAGACCAAGGAGAAAGGACTTAAAGCTACTTTCTTGGACTTCGTGAGGAGAAAGACTTCAGTAAACAGCTGAAGGTTGGTTAAGGAGTGTTCAGGGGCCCAGAACACTCCCACGAGGGAGAAACTGGTTACTTCCCAGCCTGAAAAGGCTTCTCCTGGACTAAAGTTAAAGGGAGGGGCTTAAAAGGACTGATAGAAATGTAATATATATATATAGTTGCCTTTAGTTTGTATAGTATTTATTTGTGTAAAATAAATGTATATACTTCCCCCTTCCCCTATAGAAGCCTCTGGCCTGAAAGTTTCTCTCCAGTGTTGGGATAAATTGCGGGAAGGGGTGGGGGGAAGCCTGGAAATTGGATTTTGGATTTCTAATGGGGCTCAAACTGCCACACCTGTATTTCCACAAATACAGGAAACTGGGTCAGAGTGAGTACATCTGGGAGAACAAAGTGTGGATCTTCAGTATAAGACTGTGCTCCCAATTTAAAGGAGTGAGATTATGGCTGCATAGTAGCCTTGCAATTGCCCCTCCCCTCCTATTTCCCTTTTACCATAGTTCCTCTTGCTTCATGTAAAAGACAATTTTTGAGACATTCATGGGTCCTCATAAGCAATTATAATCAAGCTTGAAATAGTTTTTGTGTGAAAGCACAGCTGTAATTCAAGAGTGTTACTCACTCCAAATTAATATCTGTTTCTGTTTAAGAGTCAAAAAGCAGCTAGTGGCTTAGCTCATATACTATCCTGTCACTCAGTGTGCTCTTATCTGGAGTTTTATTGACATGGTTTCCCATGGAGGCTAGGGAAACATCATTAAACCATGGCATTTCTCTGGTAATTTCAGAGCTCCAGGCTCATTTTGATGAAATCTGACAGAGGGAAGGCCTTGGAGACAATTTCCTACAAGCTGTGCAAAAGATGGTCAGATAGGGAAGCCAGGCCACTGAAACGAGCTGTTGTTAAAATAATGGAGAACTTACCCAGGAAGGAAATGCAAGCAATGCCCAAGTTCTGGATTGTCTTGTGGTTTGTACCAGCTGAAGCATCAGGAGCTACTTACACTTGGAAGAAATTTCACAGTTCCAGAGACAGTTCCAGAGATAGAGGAATCACTTGCTGTAACACACACAAAGCAGAGGCAAACCCATTCATGGGATAGTTTTTGCTCAAGGACCAGGCTGCATTTGGTGGATAATGCAGGAAGATGGAGAAACATGGTGTATACCTCAAGGGGACCTCATCTTTGGGTGAACTGTCCATAACACTGTGCCTGTATTTTTATGTAAATATTTGTAATATGTATATAGTTGAGGTAATGTATGTATGTATATAGTTCATGATAAAGTGTGGCAGTACGGGAAAAAATTAGGGGTGGATAATGTCATAGGTTTTCTTGTTTGTAAAAAAGGGGAAAAAAATCCCTGCTTGGAATTTTTTCCCTTTACCGCTGTGAAAGAAAAGTGTTAATCAAGGGAGGGGGAGGAGGTGGCTAGAGTGAACACACACACAAAAGGACTGGATAATGGGCCCACATTCCAAGCTAATGGGCCTCAGAAGACTGTGGGAGGAGGTAAGTTTCTTTTCCTCTGGAGATGGCAATTATTTTTTTACTTTTGCTCCGACTCTGGGAGGGTGTGTCTGTAGAGAAAGAGCTCAGGGATTCTTATTCTTTTTTTTTTTTTTTTTTTTTGGTTTGGTTTGGTTTGGTTTTTTGTTTCTGAGTGACTAACTTCTTCTGGCCCCAAGGGACGTCCCAGTTCATCTCCAGTTCCTCAGGTCCTGCTCTGGCTGGACTTGCCTCAGATTCATCAGAAAGCCAGTGCCATCTGCAGAGGAACCTTTGAGGGGAAAAGCTCCTCCTTCCCTGAGTCAGCAGCAGCTTGCACCCATCGATGAAAAAAATGGGATCCCAGCCAGAGCCAGCCTTTGATAGCAGGGAGCTTGTGTCCATTGACGAGGAAGAGGCAGTCACCAGTAACAGTGTGAGTCAACAGGAAGACTATCTTCTCCCCTTCTCCTTTCCCCTTCTGTTGGCGGGGGGGGGTCCGCATTCGGCTGCTCCTGCGCACCGGGCCCCACATGGTGGTGGCCAGAGCTCTGCCGGCTGCTGGAGAGCAACTGCAGGCTCTGCTCCTCTGGAGATCCAACAGCGCCCCCTGCCAGTGGTGGTTAGAATTGTGCCAAAAGACGGAAAGTACTTAACTCTTTTTGGTGGGAATTTGGTTGCAGGATTGTGTTTGTTTGTTTTCATTCTTTTGTTGTGTTACCTATACATATATTTTTTTTAATTATTGGCTGTTATTTTTTTTCTTTTCTCCACATTTCCTCAACTGAAGCCCCTTAATTTTGAATTTACAGTTGCTTAGAGGGAGGAGCTTAGTCTTCTTCATAACTCACTCTCCTTAGCGAACACGTCTGTCTCGTTAAACTGAGACAATAACCTTGGAATTAGTGGCGAACATGGAGAGTTCAAGCAAGCTAAAGAATCTGGAAGTTGTCTCTGAATGACTTTCATGGGACTGGATAAAAGATAAAACATATTTTGGTCAAGAAAAAGCAGTGCAATACTGTCATGGCGTGAACAATTCAAGTGTTAAAAGACACATCCTAAGCAACCACATTAGGTAAAAAATGAAAGCAAAAGCAATTAGATAAAAAAGTAGACATTATTGTGAAAAGATAAAGGTTGTTCTAAAATACTAAATACACTCAATATTTACATTATTTGCTGTAGGACTTCACTATGTAATGTATCATTTCACAGAATCACAGATTATGCTAAATTGGAAGGGACCCGCAAGGTTCATTGAGTCCAACCCTTAGTGCTACCCAAAAGTCATGCCATGTGCCTGAGAGCATTGTCCAAACACTTCTTGAAATCTGTCAGGCTTGGTGCTGTGATCACTTCCCTGGGGAGCCTGTTCCAGTGCCCAACCACCCTCTGGGTGAAAAAGATGTTCCTAATATCCAACTTAAACCTTCACTGACACGGCATCAGGCCATTCCCTCAGGTCCTGTCACTGGTCACCAGGGAGAAGAGATCAGTGTCTGCCCCTCCTCTGCCCCTCAGGAGGAAACTGTAACTGCAGTGAGGTCTGCCTTCCGTCTGTTCTTATCTGGGCTGAACAGACCAAGTGACCTCAGCCTCTCTTTATACAGCTTCTCCTCAAGGCCATTCACCATCTTTATTGCCCTCCTTTGGACTCTTTCTAAGAGGTTAATATCTTTCCTGTATAGCGGTGCCCAAAACTGCACACAGCATTCAAGGAGAGGCACATTGTGTCAGGTGCTCTTTCTCCATGGAGAAGGAAGCTACAACACATTGTGTCAGGTGCTCTTTCTCCATGGAGAAGGAAGCTACAACCCTTGCAGATGCTAGTTTACAGTGCCAAGTGAGTGACATGGCCTGTAAGAAACTGTTTTCTGAAAGAAAGAAAGAAAAGAGTGCGTATTTAAACAATGAACCAGAGGGCAAAATTTGCACAAGCATGGATATTGTGTTTGCACAGAAAGGATACCCATTACTGACATTAACGACTACTTGGAGAAATTACTTAAAAGATGAGATGCTAAACAAGTTGCCTTGCTAGACATCTGTGGCAAAAAAAGGGCTGTGAGATCAGTTCAGGGAAGATGTTCTACTGACAAGAGCAGACAGCTGCTTAGGGAGAGACTGGGAAGGGAAAAACCTCAAACCAAAAGTGGGAGTTGCAAGACGACTGCAGAGAAGGGAAGATGACCTACTTTTTGTTATGCTGCAGTGTGATTCTCCATGTGAACACATTTTGGAGTGATACACTCCTTATATGTCTGTCTGCAGGGCTATGGTCTGCTTCTCAGCTTGCAGTGCGCTGAACAAGGACTGCAGTGTCCTAGGCAAACAGATAACTCAGTGTTTCATATCGTACTGTCACAGCTGCATGTATCTCTATAGAGAAGTGTGTTGTAGTCTATCATGCTGACCCCAGTGCCTGAACTGCCTTTGGTAATTCCTAGTCTGTTTTCTAAAAGTAAAGAAGTTGATCAAGACAGCAAAAGCAATGTATAAAGTTTTCTCTCATGAAATTATAGCAAAACAAGGCTAGAAAGGTTCTCAGGAAGTCATGTAAATCACTAGCAGCTCAAAAGTAGGCTCAGCCCTTCAAAAATGTCTGAGGAAGATTTTTGTCTAGCCTATTGTTCAAAACTTCCAGTGCTCCAATACCCACATTTTCCTTCTGTTCTGATCACACAAGCAGAAGGGACCAGTGTGTAAACAAACCGCAAGCCTTTTACTACCAGCACATTGGTACAGTATGATGAAGAAAGATGCAGTAGGGGAAGGGTCCCTGCTGGTCCTACACTCACATGTCTGGCTGAGCCAGGGCTTTAACAGCACAGAAGCATCCTAGTAACATGCCAGCTAACTGCCACCTTTGTGAACTGCAGACAAAGGGTGAGAAGATGCTACCTTAGCCTTCCCTTCTGAATTAAGCCATAAAAGAAACCTGAAAACCAAGCAAACAAAAAACCAAAACCCACAAAAAACCATGGCAGAAGTGACTCATTAAATTAGTGATGCATATTATGTCTTACTGTAAAAACAAGTGTAATCACATGATTTTACTAATCCACTTCTGTAATGTGAATAAGCCCTGATCTAGAAAAAGGGTTGTCTGGTAGCTATCTTTGAAGTCCCATTATGTTATTTGGAAAAAATAAAGAGGTCGTGACATAAAAAGTAGTTTAAATCAAAATTTGGACTGAAGCAATCTGGTTCCAGAACCTGCCCTTGACAGTTTTATAAAATGCGATGGTTTATCTTGGTTTCTGTAAACTCTTGGATGTTACTAGGGCCACTGAAAGACTGAAATGTTAAACCCATGAGCAGGATCATAACTTGCCCTGCCCTGGTGTTTGCCCCTCATATGAACTGGTTTTAATACTTCTGACTTTTCTCAGAAATCTTTAGCTTTGTTACTTGTGATGTCATTATACCATGTCCGGAAGTGTCTCAGTTTAATGAGACTGAAGTGTTTTGCTAAGGAGGATGAGTTATGAGGAAGACCAAACTCCTTCCTCTAAGCAATTGTAAATCTGAAATTAAGAGGCTCCAATTGAGGAAGAATGGAGAAAGAAAAAAAAATAACAACCATTTATTAAAGGATATATGTGTACTGGGAGAACAACAAAAGAACACAAAAACAGCTAAACAATGATCCTGTACCCAAAAGTCCCCTTCAACAAGGAAACAGTTCGGTACTTTCCTTCTTTTAGCGCGATTCTAACCAGGGCCGGCAGGGGGCGCTGTTGGGTGACTGGAGGAGCAGAGCCTGCAGTTGCTCAGCGTTGGCCGGCAGGGGGCGCTGTTGGGCTCTGGCGGTCGCTGTGTGAGGCCCTGGAGCAGGAGAAGCCAAAAATGGAGATTTTTTTCCCCCCACCGAGGAGGGGAAGGGGAAAGGGGGAAAAAGGGGGCTCTTCCCCACAAAACTCACGATGTCTGCAGCTGGCTGTGGCCGGGATTCCCCCGCCTTTCGTTGATGGACACACGCTGCTGCTAACATGGGAGCAGAGGAGAGAAAGGGCAATCTGCTCCCCAGAAGGTTCCTCTGCAGGTGGGTCAAGCCTCTCCGATGAAGTCTGAGCAGATCTGGGCTGGGGGCAAAACAGGGCACAGGAAGGCGGAGGCAAGCCGGGAACAGAAGACAGCCAGATGACAGGCCGAAAACAAAAGTGAACCTCGGACCCCTCCAACACACACCTTTCCCTGAGTAAGGGCAAAAGTGAAGTGCCTCCCGTTTCCGAGGAGAGGGAAAAAAAAACCCAACTCATCACCCCTCTCCACAGTCTTTGGAGGGCCATCAACTCGGAATGTGGATCTGCTGGTTAGTTCTTTTGTGTGGATCAATCATCCAAGGCAAACCACCCTCCCCCATTCAACATCTTTCTTTCACAGCGATGCAGGGGAAAGAAAAAAAAAATAATTCCCCCTTTGTTTTTTTTAGAACAAGTAAATCTATGACAGAATGTCTCTATCTCCAGATGCCCTAACCTGTATTTTTTTCCTGGTATTCATGAAGCTGCACTGTTATGAAGAGCTGCTGAATCGATCTTTGTGGCTGTGTTAAAGTGCTGTCTGACTTTTGAAAGTCAATGGAAATCCTGCCTCTGGTAGCATGTAGTTAGGGAGAGGGTTCCAATGCCTTTAAAAGCATACCACAATACCACATACCAAGGACTGCTCTGGCATACTCAAATATGTGTTTGTGTGAATCCTCTGAAATGCTACTGTAACCATATCCCATACTTGCAGAGTCTTGCTGATGTGCTGCTCTCCAGCTTTGGCTCACTGCTCGCAGGTGACAGCGACACTCTCCTGTGTGTTAGATATCTGAGGACCAGGTATGAAGTCAAGACAGGCAGGAGCTATATAGGTTACTGAGAGTCTATCCTCAAGATCATGAAGAGGTTTGTGTCAAAATGCTACACTATTTTAAACTTTGGAAAATGAGGCTTCTTTCTGGTGTTAGCTCACGTACTCTTGTAATGTTTCCATTCCTCGCTTTAAAATAAGTGCTACACCTTTGAGCCCAAAGTCAATAGTCCATGTTATTTTTATGAAACCAGATATCACAATCATGGAATAGAGGTATGCCATCAAGAAGTTTGAGTGACCTATGATTCATCCATTCAGGATAATGAATGAGGAGGCCAGAGCCTCTCTGGCTTGGGTATTCTGGTCTCTGGACTGTAGCATGATGTCGATTCCCAGATAGTGCATGTTTCTTTTCATGCTGTAGTGCTATGCCTTTGTCAAATGAAGGTGCACTTATAAAGGATTTAAAGACAAAGATCATTACACTGGCTTTCTACCACAGGAAGTCTTTGCTCAGTTAAGATCATGAGGAGCAAATTGGGTGAGTGGATCATGTCTTCTCCACAGGCACAAGGGAGGGGAAGAGGTTTAATAACACTGCAGCACCTTACAGAGCACCAAGGCTACATCATCTTCTAACAAGTGCTTGCTTCTTTTTTCATGGTCTGTGTTCATTTTTTGTCACTTCCTGAACTGTGATGGACAGTAGTGTGTATTACCTCTGAGGGAAAAGGGATAATTAGCCTGAGGAGGAATGAAGCCTGGTACACCAGAAAAGAGCTATGATGTGTGTTGACGATACCACTTTTAGCTTGTCTGCAGAAAGGGAGAAGTGCTGCAAGGAGTAAAATACATAGGAAAGGAAAATAACCCATGATATCATAACTAATGTTGGTGAGCACATTTGTGGTATTTTGCAATCAGAAACCATGTGGCACAACAGCCCTGTGCTTTGATTTCACTGCTTGGTGCCTTTTCTTCAAATCTTTCCATGCTGGTTATCTATTTTGCTTGTTAACCTGATAGGTACTTTCACAATTTGATATCTTTGTATTTCTCCTCTTTTCCTCTCTCTCTTAATCACTGCAGCAAATAAAACTACTGTGTCCTGGCTTTCAAACTAATACCTATGCTAGCAGTTATTCAATCTTAAGTTCTCTTTCTGTGCAACCACTGTGTCAGTGATTGCAGCACTGAAAACTGATAAAGACAGCAGAGCTACACAATACCTTCTAACCTGCTGATACCTGGTGGTACTTGGTGGCTGCAGTGTTCAGCAGCATAGAAATGCCTAAAGACACTAATATACATTGGACCTGAATATACAAAAGATAATAAATTTTAATGTAAGCCATCATATAAGGACCTTTTCACAGGGGGTGCTTTGCCTAACATGAAGGGGGATCAGCTTCTTCATGAAGACTGTGTTATCTTAATGCTGCACGTTGCTGTCATTTATACGAAGGACCAGTCCTCCATCAAACTGTGATGGATGCCTGACCTCAAATATACCTTGTAACTGGGAGCTTCAGAATTTAATTGTAAAGTGTGAGAGTTTGGGTTTTTTTATAGTATTTTTATACTCGGAAAACTGAGGAGTACAACTTAAGATCTGTCTATCCTCGGACTGTACCTTACTGTTTTATAGCTGAGAATTATCTACAATAATGAAGAATAATAAAGATAATTTAAAAATGCATGTTTTATCCTGGCCAGCAATTGGTTGCAAGGATTGGTTTCTGCTCTAAAGCTCTATGACTTTTTTCTAATAAAGCTAAGCATTTAGATAAGCAAATAATTCTTACAATTTTAATTAACCACAACTTATTTACAGTAGAGAATCTGTTAATATTACTGCTTCCTTTTGGGAAGCTTAGATATGGCATTATTAATACAGTTTATTGTCTGTGATCTTGCTGGTCACTGCAGTGATCAAACCTTATCCTAGGCAGGGCAAAGATAACATAGAGAGAAAGATAGACCAGGGAAAATCATGAAAATGTTTTCATCTGCCACGCCTGACTGGCATTTGTGGCAGATAAAAGTATTGTATCAGAGAAAAGGCCCCATATGCTGTTATTTCTAGAAGCTAAACAGCATTTAGGAAGTAGTTGTAACCTTGGAATTTCAGCCTCTTTAGTATCTCAGCTGGAATCAAAAATGGAAAGGACAGAACTGCAGTAAGAACTGCCTTTTTTTCTATATCATTTAACTATAATGGGGGGATGATAGCATCTTGATAGTATGAAAAAATACATAGAAAGAAATCCCTTGACTGTGTAAACAGCTTTGAAATCAATGACAGGTTTGCAGCTGAATGCCAGTTTAGGTACTTCATGAGAGCTCACATCAGGCTCTCTCTGTGAGGAACCAACTCTTTGTTCCTTTTTTATGAAAAACTGGCATAATGGAATATGTGATTGACCCTTAAACTGTACTTAGCACTAATCACACTGTACATCCTAATGGAAAAAACTTTTAAATATTCGGCAGTGAACTCATTTTTTTCACTGTTCCCATTGTTCCTCCCTTATCTGACCCCAAATGTCCATACTAGGAAAAGGATGACTCATACAACAGAAAACTGTCTGAGGTGAATGCAAGCATATATTGCATTATTTGTGACTGTATAAATGTGCATCTGAAAAGGTTGTACAGTTCTGGACCTTGCTCTAAAAGCAGAAAGATTTTATAAGGTCACAGCATTTAGAAAAATGGGTGAGACATTGCTTTCTGTACGTACCACAGTGTCTGAGTATCAAAATTCATGCTAGCTGATAGAGAAGATGAAACTTCTTTACGATATTTTTATCATGTAACATAGTTACTTCCTTGTTTCTCAAAGCAGAGGTTTGGGGGGTTTTTAGAATTGGATGATTTTACGCTCCTGATGGATACAGAAGTACTTGTGGTACCTCTCATCACTCAGCTATGAAAGCCAGTGATAGGGACCCTGATATAGAATGCAGGACTTCAAAAGTGTTTTTTCAATATGTCACCTTACAAAAACCAGAGGAAGTGTGGGGTAGCTGTCCATTTTGTATTAGCTGTATGGTGAGGGAAAGGATGGGACTGATAGCTGTTAACTGCTGTAGCATCTGAACACTTTACACATAGCCCAGCCACTCCATCTACTGTTCCAAAACTCTTTTTGTTAACTGTTCCCCTCCACAGTTCCAGGAGAAGAGAGTTGCTCTCTGAGAATGGGATCTTGCAGATATCACTCATGTTCTATGTTCTATGAGATATCACTGAAGAGAACAGACAAACACGAGAACTTGACCTTGCATGTGATAGAGACAGGCTGTAAAGACCGTAATGGTTTGGGTTTCTGACTAAGTGGCACATGATCAGTGGAGGGTTGAATCCAAGCAACGAGGAGGTCATCATTATGGTACTTTTGCCTCTTCATTGGCACAGTCTATTTGTGCTATGTTTATCATCAATCATATGACTGTCATATGGATGTTGTTGTTCATCAGAGAGTAAGAGTAAGAGAGAATAGTTCAGTCTGACAGACATTCCAGTTCCATCCAAATCACTCAAATATTTCATCATTTAAGTCTGTGTTGTCTTCACACGAACCGTATCAGTACAAATTACGGTGCATAGAGAGAAAATTAGAACTCAAACCTCTAGACAACAAGAACTAAATCTGCCTTCAGCTGTAAAAGGTAATAAACAATGTTTTCAAAAATACATCAACAATAAAAAGGAAGGCCAAGGAAAATCTCCATTCTCTATTGAATACAAAGGGGAACATTGTCACCAGTGATGGGTTATGGAACAAATAATCTTGAGGGTGATCACGTGGCACATACAGGAGCATGGATTTTGGAAAGGCGGGTGACCCAACTAGTGGATGAGGGGAAGGCTGTGGATGTAGTCCACCTGGGCTTCAGCAAAGTCTTTGATACTGTCTCCCACTGCACTCTCCTGGAAAAGCTGGCATCCCACAGCTTGGACTTTACTGGGTTAAGAACTGGATGACCAGGCCCAGAGAGTGGTGGCGAATGGTGTTACATCCAGCTGGCATCCAGTCACTACTGGAGTCCCCCAGGGCTCAGTATTGGAGCCAGTCCTGTTCAATATATTTACTGATGATCTGGAGGAGGGGATCGAGTGTATCCTCAGTAAACTTATGGATGACACCAAGTTGGGTGGGAGTGTTGATCTGCTGGAGGGTAGGAAGGCTCTGCAGAGGGATCTGGACAGGCTGGATCAGTGGGCTGAGGCCAGTTGTATGATGATCATCTGGGAAAACTAGCAGTCCTCCTCCCCTTGCTGCTGGCTTATGGCTGGCAGTTTCCACCAGGCCTGCCTCAGCCCCAGCCTGGGGATGCTGGGCAGGATCGTGTAGCAGGCAACCTGTGTCTTCAGAACCATACCTTCCAGTGCTCCACAGTTTTGCTAACCCACATACACTATTTTTACGACTGCTGATACAGAAAAGGCTTTAATTACTATAAAAGCCAGCCAGCCAGAGAAGGTGGACATATGGAGCTCCACAAGCTGGAGAAGTTGAACTTAGAACAGTTCTCTGCTTTACAAATTGAAAGACTTCATGTCATTGAAGTATTTGTAATGTCTCAGGCTCTTCCTCCCATGAATTCTCTGTCTAAAAGTGCAGAAGGTGATTTACATCTTTTTAAAGAGAGGCACTTGATAGCAACTATTCACTCTTCACTAAGGTAGCTGCTTCCTTGAAGCTCATGGGAACTGAATTGCTTATGTGATCTTCACCTTTCTGTCAAACCTGAGTGAAACTAGCCAATAAATAAAATACGAGAAAACGTCCTGGCTGGGAGAGGCACAAGGGCAGGCATCCTATCAAGTTTTCTAAGGAAATCATATTGGACTTCTAAAGAAAACAGGGACAACTGAAATACTGGAAATGTGTTTGCTAGTCATTCCCTGTTGTTTTGACTACAGTAGAGTTCCTAGTTCCACAATATTTCTTCATGACACCTTGGAAGACTGAGGTAATTTTCTAAAATCAGCAATTACCATTCCACAGGATGCATTTTATCCTTTTTTTTTTCCTACAGCAATATAATGAATTTGAACTTAATGTACTGCCTCCCCAGACCTTTTGTTCATGAAGAAGTACTGCACAAATTGTACCCATCTGTGTGTAGTTTTAATCTCCCCTTGGCACTAATGCATTTGTCTTACTCTTAGATCTCTTTATACAATCTCTGAAAGTAGCAGTCCAACAAGTAAGACACAAAGTCACTCCTTTAGGCTCACTCTTCATGTATCTAGTTCACCCCCTAGTGTGAAGCCCATGGAGATTTTGCTATCACTGAGGGCAAGGCCAGTCCTGTAGAGGCTGCTTAGAATGTGAAATGAGCTAGCTTGGTTGTTAACTCAGGCTGCACTACAAAATTAAAGAGAATACAGATTCCAGTGGGAGTAATGCAGACCAGTCAAAGGTGATAAAGAAGTATAGTCCTGACAGAAACAAGACAAAGGACTGTGTCATGCAGAAATCTCTTTCCCTTTTGTATTCTCTCCCTGACCTCTTCTGTTTGCAACTACAGTGTGATCATCACTCAAGCAGCAGAGCTGTGCTGTCTGTGGCTTTGATCTGAGGGCTATAGAGAGCTCTGTCATTGAAGTCTCCTGCCTGAAGTTTTCCCCATTGTCCTCCTGACAAATGCACTGAAGGTAAAGTGAATAGATTGTTCTTCAGAGCTAGTCAAGGATCATTTTTTCCCTTCCTTCTGTGAATCCTATGATTATCAGTATTGCCCTTGACCCAGATAACATCCCACAGTTCGGAGAACTCACAGCACTTCTTCAGCTTCAAGGTCTGAACATTATTTATCTGCAACAGAAATACCTTCCTTCAGTCAGCCATGTGAAACCACTGGGAATTATGGAAATGTACAATGTATTGCTTTGGGTAGGTGTCTCAGGGAGGAGAAACCATCAGTCCTCATGTGTTCTTATTCATGCTGCTGTGAACAGAAAGCTGAAATCCTTGCTGGAGCATGTGGTATCAGATTAAAGATGAGTCAGTGGCAGGAATGCTATTAGTCAAGTCACCTACCCCAAACCTGTTTTGGCAAAGTAAGATCTGTTATTTACCATATATTGCAGTGGAAAATTAAATATATGTTGGTTTCCAGTAGCATTTGATTTTTACAGTCTAAAAACTGTTTCAATCTAATAAAAACGTGTGTTTGTTCTGCTAGATTTTCATCCTGTGTTAGCTAACGCATCCCAGTTAGTAGGGTGTAAGGACAAAAAGGTGTTAACAGGGCCTCTCCCATAGGTTTCTGTATCTCTTCTTGTCATAGCCCCCAGATAACAGACACCTTATGTCAGGGGAGGGTTTTGCTCTAGACCACATGCTCATAACTCATAAAGATGAGCATCCCTGGAGGATGACTATTAATAGAACAAAACAAGTGATTAACGATTTCATAGCGTGGAGGACAAAAGCAGAAGAGGAACCTCAACCTCAGGAACTCACTGTGCTACACTTCACATGTTAAAAAAATAGGCAAGCAAGACAAGTTACACAAGCAAAACATTTACTGCATCAGTCTGATGAAGGTAATACAAGGGAAGCAAAGACATCAGCACTGAATGCCTGAAAATTGCAGCATAAGCTATATTCTAGTACCGTATGTGAAACAAGTTGCCAGACATCCTGTAACTCAGTGTCTTCTATTATGAGAGGCATGGGTAGGGGAGGCTATAAATTAAAGGGACATTGTTACAAGTGAAGGACACTAAATACAACAAAGGCCAGAAATATTTTTAATAACTATTTTTTAATTCTGGTGGAAACAAACATAGATTTTCACTATTTAAAGTATTCCAGATAGATGAGATCCTTTTTGTTTGCCATTTTGGTGTTTGCAATTTTGCAAAGTGGATTGCATTTATCCTACAGCAAATACCTCCATACTTGCATGCAAAGCCAACAATTCTAGCAACAAATTCACATGCCCTTATGTTGCCTCCCAAATCCACAGAAACTCCAGATTAAATGCACTCACTTGATTTCTCCTAGTTCTGGTTAGACTGCTTTTTCTGGAGCCAAATAAAGGTATTATCTTCTCAGATTAACTCTGCCCACAATAAATGAGAAGTTGAGGAAGAAGTAAAGTTTAGGCCAGAAAAATGACCTGTCCTATATGAATTCAACTTTCCTGTTGTTATTTCATTCAAATTAGCTGCACATTAACTGAGATTAAAACCAGACTCCAACCTAGGAGAAAGAAAGTTTCATTGAGCCTTCTCCCTTTGCTGTTTCTAGTTCTGTGGAGCCTGACATCATCCCCTTCCAAGCTTCTCAAAGACATCAATGCCTCTTTCACTGTGCTACCGACTCATTGGTGGTCCACAGAGGAAAAATCAGCAAGGCCCATGCCTTCAGATGCAACCAGTATGGACAAGTTGCTCCCTGCAGCCTGCTGGCAGGTTGCAGGTTGCACAGTGATTTTGTGTAGCTCTGAATGCTGAGCAGATGTGTGCTTTCACCCAAAGCCCTCGTGCAAGTGCAGAGACCTGCACCATCCCTTCCTCAGAAATGATGGGATACGTTCTGTTACTTGGCATACAACCAGGATACATAGTAAACAGTAGAAGGAAATCTGTTGAATTCTTAGTGTAGAAGCAAAACACAATCCATAGCTCTTAGGCATATGGTGAGGCTGAGGAAGTTCACTGTGCCAATCTAAGTGAAAAGCCACCCCCTGCGTAGTTCATTATGAAAGGCAAAGCCCAGCTGCTCTACCTGGGACTGGTGCAGGAGCCTAGAGAAACCTAGAGCTTTGTTTAGGCACTTGCCCTGTACTGGCAAGTGTAGTCAGTATTTTCTGCACTCTTTATTATCTCTATTACTGCCCTTCTTCTTTACATTCAGAATTGAAATCAGCCTAGAGGAGGATGCTTTTTTTTCAAGGAAGAACAGCAGGGATTTTGGCTGGGGAGGAGAACAGCTGCTGTAACGTTAAGAGAAGTATATATTTGGAACAAGGACACAATGAGTTATACTGCCCTGCTTGATGTGCGTGCTTGCTTGCTTGTGCCTTGTTCTCTCCTGCATTAGGAGGTTTATTATTATCTCCCTGTTGTCAGCAGAGATAATTGCCTGCAAATGTCCACAAGGACACCTGCTACCAGACACTCAGTATTAATGTAATTCCAAGAAAATAAGAACTTTAGGAACCATGCTAGCATCAGTTATTAATCCACATAAGCCATCTTTCATGCACTGAGACATGACCTGTTTGTGTTTCCATCCATCCACCTCCCTTAATATTTCCCAAGACTAGTGCCTTTCTGTGATTTCACTGTGCCCACCACTTCTGCCATGCAGTTTGTGGCAGTCCTCGTGGCTAGCAGATTTTAATGTTTTTGCCCCTTCCCAGAATGTCACTTCACAAGGCCTGCATGTTGAGGTCTGTGACTTTAGCAGCTCTAGACAAGCTCTAATAGGTGCCAAAGCACCTTTATGCCAATACATTTTTCCAACTTCCCTCTGTAAGGCAGGAGTGGTAGAGCTCACCAGAGCAGGTGCAGCAGTGAGTGCATGTACATAGCATCACCTTTCTGTTGGTGTCCAGACTTTGCACAAACCCACTGGGAAATGACTGAGGATGCCCTGCTTATGCCAGTTGCTCTCTGCTCCTTCCATGATGCCCGATGGTGCCTGCAGAGCTGACCTTGCCACTCTGTGTTCAGCTGCCACATGATACCACAGACGGTTAAAAGTGGTGTCAGTTGTGCTGCCAGCTGGGGCAAACTGGCAGCACCTGTAATGAACCTGAGGGAGCATCATGTTGGCGTTAGTCCCTTAGGCTGCTATTCTCTGTAAGCAAAACCACCCTTCTCTCAGGGGTATGATGAGTTACAAAAGCACAAATGGCCTACTGAGATACTAATTAAGATGAAAAAAAGATGAAAACCCCAGGAATATATAAAACAAAACTTCAAACAGAGAACCTGAGTTATGTCTAGACTGTTTCTTAGCCCACCAGGGCTGTGGATTTACTTACAAATGGGGGTCCTTCCTGCTGCCTGGCCCTTAGGATGGTAAAAAAGACCTGAGACCATGAAGCTCTGAGCATCACCTGCCTCCACGAGTGGGGTCACTGCTTGTGACAGCAATTATTTGGGATGCTGGGCAGTGTGAGGAAGAGAGAGGACAGGAGTATGAAGGGGACCAGGGGAGTAAAAGCAGGTCTGAATACAAGGAAGGTTTGCCTCCACCATGCTTGTCCTGGCTCTTCTCAGGACAATACCCTGGCATGTTTTAAATGGGTTTTTAGCAGGACAGGTGATGGTGGTGAAGAAAAGTTGTTCAGGAAATTTATTTTTGGGAAAATTGTATATTAATAATTGCAAACCTTAAGAACTGCTTCCTCAGTCAGGTTCTGGTAAGAGCTTTGCTGAAAATCATTGTTCTGAGTGGAGAGTACATTGGATTCTGGGGAATAATTTTTTTAAAATTGCCTATAAAATATAACAGAAAATGGGTTTATCAACGCTTTTGACAGAGGCAAAAATGAACAATACAGCACGTTAGCCTGAAATAAGCTAATGTTTTCAACACTCAAACTGATTTTTCTTGAATAGTGTTGCATGTTGTGATATTAAGTCAAACTCTTTAGAGCTAGTTTAACTAGCAGTATTTCATGGTTGCAGAGCATCAGGCTACAGTTCCTTAGTCATGAAAATGCAGATACCAAATTAGCAAGAAATGGTCATTGCCATCAGAGGCAAATTCTGACCAGCAATATGGCATATAATCAAAGCAGGCAGACAGTACATGAAGACAAGAGTAGGTCCAGAGCTTAACAGACACTTTGAAAATTCTGGAAGTAGTTTCCCTTTTTCTTCAACCAAGTTAATAACAAAGAATAGGAAATAGGCAGGGGCAAGGAGGGGGCAGTGGAAGCAGTTGTTGTTTTCACTGTTATGGAACAGTGCACTACACCATTCACAGAATCACAGAATCACAGTGGGGGTAGGGTTGGAAGGGGCCACTCTTAGGGTCATCTAGTCCAGCCTCTGCCCCCTAGGACATGTTACTCAGGGTTGTAATTCCTTCATTTTACAATACAATTATATTGGGCTGCAGAGAGACAGGAAGGAAAACACTCTATTATGTGTCCTTTTAGACATAAATTGTAACTGATAATTTTTCTGTCAGTTTTCCTCATTGTCTTCCCCTCCTGCCCTGGAGGGGTCCCTGGAATACAGCATGAAATGCAAACTCCAGTGAAGTGACGTGTTTTCCCAAGCTAGGCAGTACACACAAACATACCGTCCCACCTTGTCTTCTGCCTCAGACAGCAAGCCCAAGCCAGACCTCCTCCTCCTCTGACCCAGCCCAACTGCAGGCAATCCTCCTGGGTTGCAGAATCAGCATATGCAATTTCACACATTTATAGCAAGAGTTAGTGGAAAGTTGTAGCAAAGCACTGGTATTTACTCATCATTGCTGATGAACAGGAAAAAAGTGTTTGCAATTAACCCAAAGCTTTGTGGGACACCTCTTGTTCATTTAAAGATCCTTGTAAAACTGTTGCTTAAATATCCAGTTTCGTGTACTTTAACCTTACAGGTTGCTGTAACTTCTCTGCCTACGAGCCTCATATTTAGCTTGCAAGAAATGGTCTGGTTTGGGTTTGATGCCTCAGAGGCAATACTGTAGATTTACAACTAATTTCTTAGTACCTCATCACCTTGCTGAAAAAAAAAACACCCTTGTTCACAACAAATGTATGTTTTTCAAACCATGATGAGAAAATCTGCATAAATAAAGAGATGAAGGGATGATAAAACATCTCTTTAGACCTATAATCTGTAGTCTATCTGTCTTTACTTTCTGTAAGTTTCTGGCACAAATATTTATTTCTCTGAAATAGGTGTTAACAGGAAGGGAATTCCCTGTTTTAAAGGGAAACTCTGAAGCCTTTCCAGGAAAGGGAAGTTTTAACTGAATTTAAACACACATATCACTTTTCTTCTTGTCAATAAACACTCCAGATACAACTACCTGTAAATGAAAAAAGTAATAGTGAATGTTTTTTCAGGGACTACAGGTAAGGCAGTGAAGTACTTGCCTGTGTATGAGGAAACACATGGCAAGGAAACTTGCCTTCATTCCTCCTGTGGTGGATATTTAATATATTTTTTCTCTTTCCTCTGCTCACACCAGTCATATACCATTAAGGCCTGCTGTGGTACTGAAGGTTTTAATATACTCTACTTTCTTTCAAAAGTTGCTGAAGTTGAGGAAGAGGTCAAATGCTAGCAAGCAGTGGGTAAGACAACACACACCCATAAAGCAGAGCTGTGAATGGCTGTGTGTGTATATGTGTGTGTATGTATCCATGTTCACTTCTCAGACAAAGCCTTTCTTTTTCTCCAACTCTCTATCTCTTTGAAAGCATCTATGCTTCTGTAACTTGGAGCATCTGCCAACTTTGTTTTTTTTAGGATGTGCTTGACCTTGTTTTTCCCATTTGGCAGGCATGAATCTCTCAGGACAATCATCATTCTCAACATCTAGTCTACCTGCAAATTTCTTTTGTTGTTTCCAATCTAAAATTTTAAAGCTCTAGAATGGTTAAAGGTGAATGAAAAATCTCTGTCCTGAGATCAAACCTTTAGGGTTGGCACAATGCCTCACAAAAAATTCCTTAATTCATTGTGGAGGATGTCTTCCTGGAGCTACTGTGGGAGAAATATTAAGTAATAATGTCCATTTGCAACCTTTTAAAACTTGTGAAGATGGAAAAGTTGGTTGATTATGGGAAATTTTTAGCATTACTGACTCTCTTTTGCTTTCATTTACTGAAGATCATTACTTTGTTTAAAAGTATAATTCATTCAATGACAGACTAAAAAGAATGCCTAGCTGGCAAGCACAGCAGACTGTGCAACCTGAAGATTATACAAGGTGTCAAACTAAAGAATGGCATTCAAAACGACTTGTGATCAAACATATCAGTAAAGAAATGTTAGGGAACTTGACCCCAGACAGAACCACAGGGCTTCAGACATACACAGCTCCAGGAAGTTTGTATTCACATTCGTCTGTACAAGAAAAATCCTTGTCTAACTAAATTTTAAGCTCACTGAAACACAGATGTTTTCCTTACTCTGTGTATACACAGAAGGTAGCAGTGAAATGGCAAGAGGCAATTAGCACTGCTTGAACACTGATAATGATGAGTAGCACTGCAGATCATCATTCAACGCAGAGCAGGTAGTTAACATACTATTTTCAGAGCCCCAGCAAGTCCAAGACAATTAAGACAAAAGATAATGAGCAAAAGGACACACTCTTCAGTCTTTTTATTAGTGTTTATTGTTGTTATTGTTATTCACACTTAGACAACTCAATTACATAAAGTGATTTATATGAAGAGCTCTGTATTGTTATCATAAGGTGAGAAAGTGTACACACCACAGTGAAATATTCTGTAGATACAATGACGTAGGATCTTTGATAGAAGGGATTATTTCCAAGAGTCTATGTACAAATAAAGGTAACTTCCATACTATATACAAACTTATATTCACAGAGCATATACTGATTCAGAGATAAAAGAGTTTCATCTAGTGAATAATGATCCATACACATGAGAAAAACTGGAATTTTCAGGGCGTTGCCTGGACTTGCAAAATAAAAAGTACATGGCAATGTATTTTTTCTTTTAAAGTTTGAAATGAGTAAAGATGGGGGACTTCAGATTTTTCTTACAATAAGTTGAAAATGAGAGACTATGGAGTGTGAAAACTAAAAAGTGGAGTAAACAAGCTAAAAAAGCTGTATTAGAAAAATAGCATCTGATTGTCAGTTATAACACATTAGTATTTTCACATGACAATACAGTGTCCTGATCTTGCCATCTTAAGTGACAGAAATAATTTCAACTCACTTAAGTCAACTCCCCAGAGTCAGGATTGCAAAATTAGAACTGTGCAACAGAGATCTTGATAATGGAAATGAACACAAACCCAAGTGAAATCCTTGGCATTATGTGATTTTAACGGGGGATTAAATGAAATAGTTGATTTTTTTCTTGGATAATCTGACTCTGAAAACTTCAGGAAAAAGTGATAGAATTAACTCATCTCTCATAAACGTACTAAAACATAAGGAACTTCCTTTACTGTGATCTCAGTGGGAGAAAACATTGGAGTAGTAGAATGATTTAATTGTTTCATTGGGCCTGACTTTTTCCTGGGGGGAACAAGCATGGCAGGACTGATTCCCTGCTGCAAAGGTAGTGTTCAGCATTTTGTACAGCCCCACAGGAAAACTCAAGAGTATGAGGAGCAAACTCCCCCTGACTTACTCACAGCTTCACTAAGGCAAAACCAGATCCTGCTTTACTGTACATTTATTTGTCAGTATTTTACATTAGACCTTAAACAGAGACATGAAATTGATTCTTTACTTTAAAATTAATGATCCCCTTATTTAGAAAGCCCATACTAGTCTTCTGGGTTTTTTATGGCTTCTTTTTGCATTAAGACAACTATGTGACATAAAATAAAAATAAAAAAAATAGTAAAGTGCAAGATCTTTAAAAATGTGTACAAATTTCTTTGTTGGGGTTGTTTTTGTCTTTGATGAGTGGTAAATTTACAATAAATCTACATGAATGTACAGTACATTTACTAGTCTTGAATTACTCAATCCTGTCCTGTGCCACTTCACTTATGGCTCACGTGGGAACGATGTGGCCAAGTGTGTGTCTGGTCTACCCACACTCCAAGTGGTTATGTGGCTTCTAGGCTGGGGCTGACCTGCACCTGGCTGGCTGGAGCATGGGCTCAGTGCCATGCTAATGTGATTACATGGCTTCTGGAGAATATATGGCTTGCATCCAGTCAGGCAGGCGCATCGGCATGGGAAAGCGCAAACTAGCTGCACCCATCCAAGCAGACAAGTCCTGAGATGCCATACACTGACCTCTAGCAACACACAGCAGATCTACAGGATGACTTGTCTGGACTATGGAACTGTGATCCATAAATGAATTTTGTATCTGATGGCTACACTGAATTGTGTAATTTCAATTTGGAAGTTAGTCTCCCCAGTCCCAGTGGAAATACTGATATTCCTGTAACTGATGGCAACAGACCTAAGAAGGGTAATTTTAACATCAACCAAGAATGAAACTCATCCCTGTTGGAGGACTGGAGCAGGACTTCTCTCTATACTGTTGAGTGCACTTTCTGCAAGTATTTTTCCAGGTACAAACTCTTCAATTTCACTTTCCAGGAATAGGAGGAAGACAAGAATCAGCTGCTCAAACTATGACTCTTTCTCAGATAGTTGTGTCATTGTATTTTACAAGAAGTAAAATTGTTTCCAAGAATACAAGTGAATGCAATTTTTCTCTTTGTACATAGCTCCCAGGACAATTAGGTTTGTTAGGCAACTGCATTTGTGAAATATGGGATCCTAAGATAAATGTCTCTATCTTGTCCAGGTTAATGGTAGAAATCTGTATTTTGTTGGGCCAGTTGTTGGAGAAGGGATTATTTCTTTGTTATAAAACCATCTGATACAGACTCATACTTGATTCAGAACAAAAGTTATATGGACCATAAGATGCTATTTTAAGGAATTACTGCTGAAAGAATACTAATTAGAAAACACTGTATATCCCCTTTTTTGCAAAATACATAATGAAGTAAAAGACAACCAGAGAAATAATCCCTTAAAAAACACCCAAACATTAATAATATTTCTAAGCATCTATTTTTTCACTGTACTCAGATTAGCTACATGTTTAACTTACCGCTTTGTGGACCTTCATATCCACACACAACAGTACCATGAGTGACAGTGACCATAAACTACTTCGAAGTAGTATATGTGGAAATTACATGGTAGGTTCACTGCCATTACAAACATTAAATGACATCTAGATAAGATTCCTTGTCACCTGCTGTGTTTTTATGCTTCATGAAGTTTATGTAGTCAGCCACATCAATTGGATACATAAGCAGAAGCATACAGACACAAGAGCCTGTTTGCACTACAAGAAAGCAATACCTTTCAGTAAAAAAGTTAATTTAGAAACCACAGATCTTTGCTGAAAGATTTTTGCATGTCTACATGTAGTTCGTGAGGAGAACATCCTCATACCACACTTTCAATCACACTTTTATAGCATTTACCCTACAGATGTGACCAGGGTGGCTTCTGCAGAGGGAAGGCAGCTTTTTCTTTTTTTTATTTGTGTGAGTGTGTGTCTGTGTGTCTGTGTGTGTGTGAGTGAGTGTAAAACAGAGAATTGTTGTAGGATTCCAATGGTATTTTGTACCAGTGGGGTCCATTCTCATATTTAATTCCAATGAAGTTAGTGCAGAAAACCTTTACAATAGGTTACAATCTGAACCATGATCCTACTCAAATACTACCAGAAATCCTTTCCAAAAATCACATCCAGTATTGGTTCTGTTCAGAGATAATGGTGCCACAGAGAGTTGGCTATTTAATCTGAAGTTGCATTCTTACCTTACTTACTGTGTTGCCAAGCTAGAACAGGATCCTTATAATAACACCAATTTTTCTCTTAATTATTCATTTATTCTTGATAAGGATTATGCAGACAGCAACACCAATTGAATAAGTGAGCACAGGCATACAGGCAGGTGGAAGAGGCTTCAACACCAATGAACTCACTGTAGAATTTGGGCAGTGTGCAGAACCAGATCCCTAGTGAAATCATTTAGAACTTTTAAGAAAATAGAAACTGAATTTTGACTTCTAGGTGTGCAATGCTGAGAAATGTTCATGATCACACAGTGAAATAATTATGAACAATGAGAAACACTTAATGCTGGTAAATTTGCTGCCACTGTAAAATAGGAGTGTTGTAACAGGTGGTGTGCATTTCTGGCAGCACTGAGCCTGGACAGCTCATGGACATCCAGTCATTGTGTTGCAGCAGCTCTTGGCTGTTCACTCAGCATTCCAGCTAAAGATTGAACACCTCCTGCACAGGATAAGGGAGTAAGCTTCTCTCTCCATCCCCTTCCTCTCTTTTCTCTACCAGCCAGCACAGCTGTTGTTTTGTTATCAGAGCACATTGGCATGCAAGTATCTTTAAACATTTTACCACAGCAGCAGAAAGCTGCCTTTGTAAGTGGAACCATCTTTCACAGCCTGTTTCCATAGAAAGCACCACACAACTGAAATCTGTCCTTTTACCTCTGGAGCTGAGCTACCACTGACTGCACTGCCCAACAGATGCAAGGCAGTGGGAGCCATGAGGTGTCTTATTCTAGAGGGGAAAAACTTATTTTTAATACCTTGCAAGATAAATATGTTGATAGAGACAAGCAGAAATGGGAAAGAAATGAGATACATTTTAAGACAGTATACAACTGCCATTACAGGATACCAGTCCTTAACCCTATACATAAAAGTCTTCCTTTAAGTTGTTGATGCCTGTTGTGGACTGAAATATTCCCACTGTGTATAGCTTTCAATTAGTTACTCTCTTCTTCCTACCTGCCCCCACTCTGCAGAGTGCATCAGAGTGCTCTTACAGCTCTGAAGGTCAGGTAGGGCTTTTTCCTTTCCAGTATGGGAGTTGTTACACCATACTGGCATGCAGTAAAAAAAAAAGAAAAAAAGAAAAGGGAAGGGAAGGGTAATGAAGTAATGTCCTGAACAGAGATCAGACTTCGGACTAGTTTCTTTATTTGAAATAAGTGATCAGTGAATCTGGATCAGTGAATCTGGGCATCTTAGTATTTTGTACACTCCCATATACACAGCCCTCTCATGATCCTGCACACACTCCTTCAGATCACTCTCATTCTGCTCACTTGGGAAAAGATTGCGTGTTTTGAGCATTGTCATCAGAAATAAAAGCAATTGCTGACTCCTCTGGAATAGATTATACTGTGGAGTCAGCTCTGTATTTTGAGACACATGCTTCTTTTGAGCTCAGATATTGGTTTATAGATTTGCTTAAGCAAGGTTGCTGTTCCTGTCAGTAGAGGGCACCGCAGGTATGTAAATACACCTACTTTCCATAGTGTACACTCCCAGGAACAAATGATAAAGAGGTGGGTAGCACTATCGTTAAGACAGGTAAGGATTCTGGAGCAATGAAGGATCTTAAATACGACAAGTTTTTGCTCACAATGAGAGACGCTCACTCTAAAAAGCACTAAAAGAGCAAGAGACGTTGCAAATGTTTGGATAAGATTAAATACTGATTCCGCATGTAGGTCGGACTTAATACCTTAGGACAATATATGAGTAGCAGCCATTGTAACTCCTAGTTTCCTTCATTTTGTTCATTATTATCTCACTTTTTTCTTCATGATATCACATAATATTAATATTCCTAATATGAATTTTGTACTTTTTTCTCTACCATTGTTTTCTGTCAAGTCCTGACTCACTAACCATATACCATTACACACAAACACATATAACAGGAAAACAGTAAAGGACAAAGAGGATGAGTGAGAAACAAACAGCATAGAGCAGAGAAAAACTGACAAGACAAAATGTGCTGAGCCTTCTGTTACACAGCTGTGAGCATGGCATTGCCATTGTGAGCACAATATGCATATAAAACAATGCTGAAACAGGTCACAGAAATGCACTGAATCTTCATGAACTCTAACTGCACAAAAGACTTGAACAAACGAATGATTATTTGAAATAATTTCTTAACACCCATTCCAGTCCTCCCATTTTTAAAAAAATCATCCAAACTCCAAGGAAGATGAACATTAGTTGTTTTCTCCCTTCTTATTTTTTTGTTCTAGGTTTGGACCTTCTCCTTCTCTCAATATTTCAGTAAAAGGATGTTGCATTTTCACTCATTCCTGGGCTTCTTTAGATATTTACACTTCCAGCAATACCGAAGAATTTTCATGTAAGCTTCCTGCAGCTCCACTGTAATTAAATTGTGTTTCTCCTACCTAGTTTCAAGATTTATAACAGCAAATGTGAATTGCCCCAGCTTTGTACAACAGCTGGGAATCTCTTCCAGCAATAACTATATGTAGCTGTGAAGGTCCTTACACTCCAAGTATTAGTGAAAGCCTGTAAAATATATATTCACTTAGCAATTAGGCTGCCACTTTATAACTACTTACTTCTATTTTCTGTATAATATACTATGCATAAGCAAATTAGCCTTTTTATTCTGGCATGAAAAGGCAAACTCATAACAGCATCTGAAAGCCATTGGTACTGTTAATATTGCTGCATTAGAAAAAATGGTGTGTTCACATAGCTGTATGATGTCACTGCATGCTGCATTGCTATTAGAGAAGAAAGAGTATCCCCATTCTGGTCTTTGCATGAGAATGCAATGAAAATCTGCACCAGTTACAAAATGGTCAGGCATCGTGGCTCCTTCAGTGCCAGAGACAGAGTTTCTGGAACCTGAAGAGTTTTGCAAGATGTAAAAAACCACCATTAGCATCCTGCTGATTGCCTTTACAGACCTGTGATGCAGATGATCAAAACACTGATGAATTCACTGGCTTTGCTGAAATCACATCATACAAATCCACCCATATGAAGAGACATACAAGCTCTTCCCCATCTGTGACTCATGTACTCGGTGTACGCTTTCCATTCAGGAGTTTCAGCAGATCATCAGAAAAATCCCGTTACCAGGGTATGTGGGGGGGTGGTGCCTCCACAAAGTTAGTATCAGCATTCTCCTTAGAAGAGGAGAGCCTTAAGAACTGAGCACGCTGTGTGTCTGTGTATACGACTACAGAGAACCACAGGCTGAGGAGAAGCAGTAACTGTCACTGTTTCCGTGCGTGCGTAGCGTGTCCAGTACTGGGCAGCGAGAATGTTGTGCAGCAAAGAAAACCTCAGTGCAGCTTAACTCAGCCCTTCATGTGTAACTGCACTGTCCAGCCGCAGTCATTCTTCAGCTCCTAGATCCACCCTTTGTGTAATTTTCTTTCTTTCACTCTTTTAAAATCAAGGAAGAGGAAATTTACAGATCTATGGGTTATCCTCAGTGAAGCTTTCCACTGTGGTTTTTTTTTGGTGTCTTGTTTTGGTACACATATTTCTTCTTTGATAAATACGTATGTTCTGGGTTTTTTTTTGTCGAGCACTTTCCACTAGATGGAGACAGGACACTGGATCACTTTGTCCTCCAGGAGGACACTGACAATCAGAAACACAAAATAAAGCCCAAACATGAGGAAACCCAGGATTTTATTCATCCTCCACTTGCAGGAAGCAATGGAGAGGATGACAAAGAGCAGCATGATGAAGAGGAGGACAATTGCACAGAACAGACCATTGCTGCTGACTGCCACTGGGGCAAAACTGTTAATCACAGCATACAGGAGCCATGGAAGAGGAAGGCTGTTAAGAAACAGAAAAAATAGTTTAAAAAATTACAGAAGACCAGAAAGAGGCACTAGAAAGTTTCTGGAGACAATTCAAAATACAACCAGAGGCTTCCTGTGTAAAGTGAGGCAGGAAAAGTTTCAGCTCTTCTAGTATGTACATAAATCTAACCTGTCAACTTGGTCATAGTTCTTGGGGAGAACACATGGGATTTACGGTCCCCACTCTTCCACTAGTTACACTGGTGAACTGTATTTCCCTTGGCTGCAAATCAACTGGCATCCTATCTGTGAGCAGGAAGACCTCTTTCATTTGTTTCTGGATTTCACACCATCTGTGGGAGAAGCTATGCACACTCTCTTTCCAAGAGCATGCATGAGAGGGGGATGGGTTACATAAAAACATGTCCTTGCCATGAAGAAATGGCACTCTGCAAGACGCTGTCCACAAAATTTGGTCCTTAAATGTCTGAAATTTGGCCCTTAAATCCACATTTACTGTATAAACCTGTGTTCAAATATGAACTTCAATTGAACTTCAGCTTAATTTTTATTTCTGTGTTTGCTGTCATTGCATTTCTCATCTCTCAAACCACAGTATGAGGTAATATCCCTTTGCAAGATGTCAAGCTGAAATAAATATTTAAGACACTGACTGGAGCTTAGCAGGCTTAGAAAGCGTGAAGTGAGTTGTCAGAAGCTCACAACCTTAAAACTTCAAATAAGCTGCTCAAGAGAGAATAATTTATTACAGC
The DNA here is from genome assembly GCF_001604755.1 of Lepidothrix coronata. Lineage (NCBI taxonomy): Eukaryota > Metazoa > Chordata > Aves > Passeriformes > Pipridae > Lepidothrix > Lepidothrix coronata. The sequence goes on from NW_016690194.1 coordinate 1,431,555, forward strand.
TGCAGTACTAACTACACCAGTCTGCAGCTCAACTGTGCCATTTCTGTTGTAAATACACCAAGTTTAGCAGACTGGTGCAGGACAAAACCATCTCTATTGGCAGAAAGAGGCTAAACTTTTTTTTTAAAGTAAGAAAGCATTGCAAAAGAGAAAAGTTTTGTAATGCACCCTATGTACTCCAAGTTGGAGCACATGGTTTTCATATATTTTGCAGGTTTTCTGCATATAAATATTATTTCAAACACTTCATGCTTCTGGATTAATAGAAAAAAAGGAGCCCAGTTTTCCTATGTCTAAGGTACTGACACTTACAGATGAAGTAAAACAGACATTTACTATCTACTCCTACTTCAGGATCCCTTTTTGCACTTTGCAGTTGCTGGTATATTCTCAGCAGCAAAAGCCATGATCTCTTCTATGATTAGGCTGTTTGGCACTTTGATTATGACTAGATCTGCTCTTCTGTTTGAGTAATAGCAAGAAACAACCAAAGGCAGAGAAACTGACAGTATGGACATGATTCTCAGTACCTCTGTCTTCTAGTGTTAAAGATGGGAATGTGGCAATAAAGACAGAATATATCTGTGTACTCCCACACATTTTTCAAATACTGAGGCATAGATGACATTATTTCTGGACCTGATCTACCTTGGTCTCAAAGGGTCAAAAAAGGATTTTGAATTCCAACCTCATGCCACACATCTTAGTGAAGCAGTAAAGTGTAAATAGCAAATTTCTGTACAATCTCATGTAGCTTCACATTGTCAAGAGCTATATAAAGAGTGCTTTTTGTTAAGAAAGAATTGCTTTGTAATTTGGGACTTGCCAGGTATATATAAAAAAATAAATCACATGTCAACAGCAGCCTAAACAAGCTACTCAAAACAGTGACATTCCGTTGTTATTACAGCAAACATGTTGAATACTGCAGAGGCAATGAATTGTTCCTGATCATCATTTATAAAGAAAGCTCTAGTATAAGCAAAATGAATGGTAATGGAAAGCAAACAGCAATCTGACAAAAGCATAAAAAGCTTTGAAATTCCTTCTTGGAAAAATGCTCTTGCTCACTTTTTAAAATGCAATTCACTTGCCTAGGCACCTCTGGATTGTATCAAAGCAAGAATTGGGGAACAAATTAATAACAATTCTGTCATGCAAATGTCTATAAACTTCAGAGCACTTGCCACAGTAACATTCATAGAATATTTGTATCACTCCTTTTTAAGGATTGCTGCTTGTGGGCGACACCATGGCAATGTTCTAACAACAAAAGACTTGTTTAAAATGGACACAATTTTCTTGCTGTAGGACTTACCCCACTGTGATGTCAAATATGTTGCTTCCAACAGAACTGGACACAGCCATGTCCCCCAGACCTTTGCGTGCTACAATAACACTGGTAATAAGGTCAGGAATGGATGTGCCAGCAGCAAGAATAGTCAATCCCATGATTTCTTCGCTAATACCAATGGTCTCTCCAACCTAAAAGGGTTTAAGGAAAAACAGAAAAAAAGTGTCCTGCAGTGAAGAAACATTTTCTGCTGTAAACCTGTTTAATCAGGAATATTATCCTGGACTTGCCGACTGTCTTGAAGAATACCCAGCAAGATTGAAGAAATACTAATTTTCACACATCTCCACATCTATCAGGAGAGAGATAAGACTGTCACATAGAAGTATAAGTTATTGACAGACAGTTGGTGATAGCTCCCACGTTACGAGAATGATCAAGTCCTGTAGATAGGAGAACCACAGCTCTCTGAACTACTTTCCACTTTGTGAGTAGTGATTTCCTTCATCCATAGTTGCAACTTCTAAAATAAGGCACTACTCAGCACGACAGAGATGATGGACTCTAATTCTAAATGATCTCTCACAGTGCAAAACATAATGCGGGGCTTTTATTTTGTACCAGTATCACATCCTTACCTGGTGTGCCCACCAGACCATTAAGTAAGAAAAGAAGGCAATCCAGCTAATAGAGCCAAAAAATGTGAGAGGAAAAAATTTTCTTGATGTCTGAAACACAAACAAAGAGAAACAGTAAAAACCTGTGTTGAAGGACGACATGCCATACTCTTATTTGCTTCTCAAAATGACAGCGGCTTGTCATTTCTTCTGATGACCTGTTCTGAGCAAGTATTCTGGTCATCATTAGATGACCAAAATACATTCAAAAAAGGTAAGAAACTGAATTCCTACACTGGTATATATTTACCTATGCCTCATTCTTCCAAACGCTCCAGTTATAAAATAAGACCTCGTAACAACTTGTATGATAAATGGCAAATTTTGGGTTGTCATTTGTATCATAATTTGTTATGATGCAGTTTGCATATGTGTTTAGCTGAACAGTGGTTTGACTTCTAAGTTTATTAATAATTTCATGCTTATTCAGAATGCATGTTTTCAAATTGATAAAACAGGTACCCATACCTTTCCTTCACACATTAGTGACTTTGTGCAACACCTTTCACAATCAGTGTAACAAAGAATGCATATGGCAGAGCTAAAAACATACATACTGAAAATTTATTATGGCATTTACTTCTCTCTATCTGCTAAAAACATATTTTCTATGCTTTGTTTTGTAGAGAAATTTGTTATCAAAACATACAAAACACAGTGAGACCCTTCAATGAATTAAAAATTCTGCAACACTTAAGTAACTTAATTTTCATTTTCATTGTCTCCCTTACTAATGTCAAATTCTGAATAGGTAGTGTTCTTGCAGCCAGTGAATTGGTTATACTCAGATTAATGATTTATTTTGGTTTCTGTTCTTCCCAATCTTTTAGGTTTTCCATATTTCCTGTTGACTAACTAACTGTTACTGACAGGATCTATGTAACAAAAACAGATCGAGTTAACTACTAAAGAAAGGAAACAGGACTGCTAATTTACCTTGCTCAAGCCATGTCAAATACCTCTTTTTTAGGGAGTTGCAGAACTGCACAGCCAGCTTTTCTTGTATAACAAACACAAGAGGCATTTATATATAACAGCCTCACATTTAGGAACTGATTAGCATGGCAGAACAGGGTGGCTGTAGACTAAGAGGTCGTCAGTGAGTTGGGCTGGCCATTAATGCTGGTCAAGCAGGAATGTCATTGTCTTGTCAGCTGAACCAGAAAACACTGAGGCTGGTCTGCAGCTCAATGAAACTGTGTAGACTCTTTCTGCTGATGTAACTGGAATGAGATCAGGACATTACTGGTGGGAAAAAACAAAGTCAGCAATGGCAATTGTGCACACTCAGTTACAGGATGGGACAAATAGGAGGTCTGTATCTCTTCCAGAAGCAGGTGCAGCTGTAGTCTGTGCTACAGAATATTTATTCACTCCCTGTGTGCACTTTACATAATGCTAAATGTCCTCCTGAAACCTGAGAATGTAAACGTTGACTAACATGGCCTGTACTACTCCACAAGTGAATATACATAGGAACACATATTAAAAATGTTACAGACAATGAGCTTATAATGTTTAAACCTACTCAGATGGACTTTCAAGTTTAAAATGAAAACTTTATATGCATTGGGGGACAGAAGACCTTAGTCTGAAAAGGAACATGATTTGAAATGAACACAAAGATGACTTTTAAAATAGTGATCTGACATCAGTGGGAGTAGAACTGAGGGGATGATTCTAAACTCGTAGGGATGATTCTAAACAGCAACTTCCTTTTTTAAAACTAAACTCCTAGCTCTTCTCTTTTTTTCACCATTCTTAGTAGCCAGCTCTTTCAACTTACAACATTTTTTGTCTTCCTTGTAAAAACCGGGATTTTTTGGGAACATATATGGTGAATGACATGAAGCAATACACTTATCATAAAATCTGCACTGAGCACCTTGTAGCAATGCAATTTGAATGATCACTTGACAACACTCAAGATACAAGCAGACACTGGCTTACACAAAACTAATACAACAAGAGCTGTACTGACCAGTAATAGCTCTCTGATACTATGATTATATATATATCAAATGGTTCTTGCCCAATAAGAAGACATTGCCTATCTGAATCAGACACCCACGTAATTCAGATAGCTAAGAATTATGATTCAGTAACTTTGCAGCATGTGTACTCCTCTTCTGTCCTAGCTAATCATCTCCCACTAAAATTAACTGTTAAGCTGCAGTTCAGGATTAAGAGTACTTTAATAGGCTTAACACTTAAATTACCTATTTTAAAATGGGAACATTTAAACTCAAAAAGGGCAAAATTTGAAGCTTGTACATTTTACAGATGGTGAGATCCTCCTGGCTGCCAGGGCACTGCTGACTCCTATTCAACTTGCCATCGACCACGACCCCCAAGGTCCCTTTCCACAGCACTGCTTTCCAGAATCTCATTCCCCAGTCTGTATGAACATTCAGGGTTGCCCCATCCCTGGTGCAGAATCTGGCACTTTCCCCCCATTGAACTTCATCTGGTTTGTGATTGCCCACTCTTCTAATTTTTTAAGGTCTCCCTGCAGGGCCTCCCCGCCTTTGAGAGAGTCAACAGTTCCTCTCAGTTTTGTGTCATCTGCAAATTTGCTCAGTATCCCTTCCAGTCCTGCGTCCAAGTAATTTATGAAGATGTTGAAGAGCACAGGGCCCAAGATGGAGCACTGTGGAACCCCACTAGTCTGGTGTTAACCCATTCACTGCTACCCTCTGTGCTCGACCTGTGAGCAATTGCTCACCCACTGCATGATCTGTTTACCCAGCTGTACGCTGGACATTTTGTCCAAAAGGATCTTGTGAGAGACAATATCAAAAGCTTTACTGAAATCCAAAAAGATTACATCAACTGTCTTCCCTTGATCAGCTAGGTGGGTGACCTTGTCATAAAAGGAAAGAGGGTTGGATAAGTAGGACTTTCATCTTGTGAAGCTGTGCTGGCTTGCTCTGACCAGTGACTGTGTTGTGTTTCAGATGCTTTTCAATACTTCGAATAATCTTCTCCATAACTTTAACGGGCACTGAAGTGAGACTGACAGGCCTGTAGTTTCTGGGGTCCTGTTTCTAGAGGTGATTGTCCCTGCTCTGCTCGGTACTGGTGTGGCCTCACCTTGAACATTGTGTGCAGTTTTGGGCACCACAATATAGGAAAGATATTAAAGTCTTAGAGAGTGCCCAAAGGAGGTGAACACCATAGATGCTGCTATCTGATTTGCAGATAGATGAAAATTTAAAAAAACCATAATGAGAATGCTGATTCGTTTTCTGTATGCTGGGTTTTATTATAGAGTATAATAATAATCATGCTCGTTTTGTAACTAGTAACAGCATTCTTTTGAGATATATCTCATTGTAACTCCCTAGCTCTCTGAAATACAGAGAGCTGCCAGTTCTAAGCATTTACCTAGAAGAACTGGTCAGAGGCAGCAGACAGCAATATTTCTCTCTACCTCTTTTGGTAGCTGTTGTTATGGTTGCCTTGTAAATACAGAGTACCTAGCTTATTGCCAGTTGGTTCTTTTGTGATCCTGGTAGCAGACAAACAAGAAAAGCCATGGCTCATTCAGTTTGTATGCTATTTTCCTTTAACAAAAGAGACAGTATTTTCTAGTTTCATCGTAGATTAGATGGATTAGTACTATTCCTGTCCATAAGTAACCTTAAGGACACTTTTTTTAATACATTTCTGTATTTATTTCATGCCAGTGTCTGAAAAACAGGACTATAAGTAGAAAAAATGATCCAAATATGAAGGCTTTCTCCTAAGAGCTTGATCCTGAAAGGTAGTGAGTACTTAATAATTTGCAAGGTAACTGTCTTAATTTTAGCCAGTATTATTACCAACATCTTTAACAACCTGAATGATTCATATATTTGTCATGTTAATAAATTTATCTGCATTGAAAAGTTTGATTTTTCTTTCACACTTAACAGTGCTTAATGGATTACTCAGAACAGGCTCCTCTAACTGGATCTGTACAGGAACATGTTGTCCTTGTCCCCTTAGTAACAGTGTATCTCTGTATGGTAACAAGAGTTCATGGAAGTTGTAACACTTTGTTTGTAATGAGAATTTGCAGAGTTAAAGTGAACTCCCCCATACTCCAGTGACAGCAGGACCAGAGCCCCGATAGCCATTTTTCTGACCTGTACCGCAAAGGTTGGACAGTGGAGTAAGGTTATAACCAAAGACGTGGTGTTCAATATCTGCTCCTGACCCCCTTGGGGCACCTTGGTCACATAGTTTTTCTTTCAATCTTTCAATATCTGTTACTGCAGGAGGTGCACAGTTACACATGTGACCTTTACAGAGCCATGAGGGAAATGAGCTATTAGTACAGGAAAAATACCTGTTACTGTTCAAAACACCTGAACAAAAACTTAGGTACAAAATTCCCCAAGGGCATATGTACCTCCAGGATACTGCCAACAACATAATTGATGTTATAGTAAGGATTTTAATACATACTGGCTTATTGTCAGCAGGTGTTATTAAGGCACTAAACACATTAAAACATCTCAGCTAGTGAATCAGCTGACAGTTAGCTGAACTAATGCATAATCTACTCTAAGTATATAAAACTCTGCATATGTGTACACCAGAGCATAATAAGGCAGCAGGATTTTGCTAACTTTAGAACTGGAGACCTAGTCAATGAAATAAAATTTCTAATGCTTCTAGGTTTCATGGAGCTACATATAGCTTGATATAGTACAAGTAAATGCAAGCAAACCATCTCCATTATGTGGAGATAAAATATACATTCAAAAAGAGACTCTACGAGGAAAGAAGAACTAATTTTTTGAAAACTGGACATCCACAGAGGATGTCAAAGGCTCCATACAGTCTTTCCAGTAAGTATATATCACACAAGTGTTCACTTTATATATCCTCATGCTAATCTGAGCATCCTGATACAGAATTTTTGGTTTCTGACTAAAATTACTACCCTTGCAAATAAACCTCTGATGATAGGCCTACCTAAAAAAAACCTATTTAAGTATTATTTTAGGTTTGCTTTAACTTTTGCCTCACAGATTTAAATGAAAGTTGTTTTGTGATACACATGCTGAACTGTGATATTGGGCTTTGTTTTTATTAGGAAGGAATCAGTGGGGATAGCACACAGACATAAGTGAGAATATTTTAAAGACACACTAATGAAGCATACTTGAAATTTTACATAGTTTATGCAATCATCTGGTTAATTCTTTGACAGTAATGTTCAAAGTAAGCAGCTTGTCATACTCATACAGCTTCTTACCTCTTCTGTTAATACTACATGTAATTGCAAACTACATTTTTTTTTTTTTATAAAAAACTACTCTTTTCAGCAAATGAAGTTTTAAAGCTCTGTTGTCCACTTGCCTATCTGGCATATACAACTTTGCTTATTTTTCTGTGCTATGGCAGGGTATTTTAGCTGCAGGATGTCAGGATGCCAGTTCTATTGTGAACAATACTAGTGCTAGTAATAATCACATGCATCACACAGTTGCATGCAACTTGTTGAGATAGTCACTTTCCAAAACAATTATTTAAAAAGCTGTTCTCATTTGTATAGTACAGAATATTGGATAAAGCTACAGGTCTACTGATGTTAACTTCAGATTTTCAAAATAATGCCCATACATATTTCTCATTCATTTTGGACCAAATTAAGAAAAAAAAACTTACAGGTGTGGTTTTGAATGACAAAAGGAAGGCATAAATACAGAAATAAACAATACTGACATTCATTTAGTATGCTCTCTGTTACCAAACAAAAGTGATTAGCAGAGTTGTTTGAAATCTTTAAGAAAAGGAAGCTTAAAAATTGGAAGAGAAAATGTCACTTTCTAGTCTTTAAAAAACCTTTATGTAAAAACAAATCAGAGGTCTTATTTTAGCTTCTTTCTTGTGCTGAATTGCAGGTTTTTAGCATTTCCATTTAGGAATGGAAAGTTTTTCACTGTGCATGAGAAGGAAAAAAGAATTCAGGATGTTGACTTATATGCTGTGCATCCCACTCTTGCAGCAGTTTTAAACCTGTTTTTGATCCAGAAAGGAAAAGAGATTAAAACACTACTACTAAAGTTTTTTTTTAGCTCTTGAATTTCTCTCTTTTACTTTCCATGAGCCTTCTTAGTCAGGTATATGTTTTGTATAAAACCGATAGGGCTTGGTAACTTGTCACAGTAAGTCCTTTGTTGTCAGTCTTACATTACTTAAAGCTGTGTTTGGGACAAAACTAGCAAGTATTTTACACATGAAGGGACTTACAGATATTGTCCTAGTATGAAAATTACAAGATGATAAGTAGAAGACAAATGTCTAGTAGAACATGAATTTTAGAGAAATGCATATATTTATATTTTAAAAAAGGAGAAAATTTAGGCAGTCTAAAATCTTTCCAGTTGTATACTTTAGGGCACTGAAGATGGACAGACTTATTCAGCACTTACGTGATATTCAGTAGAGATTCAGAAATACAGATGTGAAGGCCCCAAAGAAGTTCTCAGACCTTTCACTTTATGTTATAAAATATTATGAATATAAATTACAGTCTTTATAGAGCTATTATCAACCAGTTGCTCATAAGCACCCATTTGCCGTTTGAAGACTGATACTGTTACATCTTCTTCAAAGAAGAAACTCTTAAAAAAAACCTGTTAGCTCTATTTTTACATAAATCCACTACAGTACTTTCTTGGCATTTAGCTAGAGATCTACCCTTTTGTGTAGAACACACTGCAATAATGCAACAACCGTTACTTACAGGTTTTCTAACGTCTGGCAGGGTAGCCCACAGTGGAAAAACAATGGGAAACACAAAAAGATAGGTGAGCTGCTTGCGTCGGGTTTCAGGCCAAGCCAGGCTGAGAGGCTGCTCCTCATCCTCTTCATTCTGTAAGAAAAGCTGCAGTGAGCAGAATATCAAAGTGGATGAATGAGATTAGGGATTCTTCCAAAAGGAGTTCTGAGAATGGTGTTGTGTTGCAGTGAGAACCATGGACTCTGAAAACATTGCATTAACACCACACCTACCTAACAACGTCATTTAGAACACAGTAAAAATTAGTCTGGCCAGACTGTGAGGTATCCCTGCAGCACAGGCTGCCTAAGGACATACATTTGTGGCTGGTCCCTTGGGATGCACAGAATGTTTCTGACAAGTGTTCCCACAGCTCTCTCTTGGGATGTGGGCTAGTCTAGTCAGGGATTAAGACATCTGTAGGCAGCATCAAGCCTGGCCATACAGATGAGAGAGAGAGAAAGAGAGAGAGAGAGAAAAAGAGAAAGGGGGGAGGGGGAGAGGGAGAGAGGAAAAGAGACAGTGTGCTTGTATAGGTATATGTACACACTTCCACACGCATAGATATGCATATAAATATTTAAATGTGCATATAGATGTATACATATCTAACTTTTTAAGCTTTTGTGAGTAACTGAAAAAGTTACTATATAAATATGTGTCTGTATATGTACGTATCGTTTTGTTTGTAGGATCATTGGGTAATTCAGGCTGGAGGCACCTGTGGAACTTCACTGCTGAGCTGGTGTGGTCAGGCTGGACTGCTCAGGGCTCTGACCAGTCAAACTGTGAAACCATCAATGATGGAGATAGACCAGCCTCTCTGGGCCCCAACACCATCGCTGGGTTGTCCACATGAGGAATAGGCTTCTCCTTGTCTCCAACCAAAGACTCTTGTGTTTAGACCAGCCACAATGCAGCAGTGTTCTTAACGACTTGGTGCTAAAACTAAAGACATTCCTCTCCTATCAATGTAGCTGATTTTCACATTGATCTCTAGTCTCTATTTATGTGTAAGCTGCCTACCTGTTACAGAGTAGATGTATAGGAATCTTCTCCTGTGAGAAAACATTTGGGTGCCACACACTTCTCTTTCCTTAGACTGCTCCTCCTAACAAAATGGAGCCCTCCCAGACTGACAAGGAAGCAAGAAAAGTGGGCATGATTCAAGCTTTTGCATGGATGTATTGAAATAACTTTAAACTTCTAATATAGGTAGCCGATGTCTCCAGAATTGCACATCTATCTAACACATATCACAGTATAAGGCAACTGAAAAAATGGTTTAAGTGGTTCTTTCACATAAATGTGTGTAATGCAAATGGTTAATCCTGTGGAAAGATTTCTAGAGAGCTCAGTGAAAACTAAACAAGTCCAAAAAAGAGCACCTGCTGAAAACTGTTTGAAAGCATGAGAAGTATACAACAACTTCTTCGTGTAGTGTTCTTGTTTTTTTTCTTTTGAAAAAAGATAGCAATTGAGACAGCTCTGCAATATGCATGTTATTCTTCCTATAGATTTATAATAGGTTTTTTATAATAAGTTTCTTATAATAGGTTTCTTCTGTCTTAAGATTGCTTACATAAACCTTATGACAACGATATATGAAGCGAACATTTGAATGACCACATCAGTTATTTTTTTCTAAGCAAAAGAGTTATTGATTAAATGTCACCATATGTTGGTATTGTTCATAACTTTTTCTGCTTACTGCTAATTTTGACTAAAGAACTGGTCTTAGTTATTCCACTATTACGAACTCTCGAATTGTTCAAATACCCAGCTACTTGACTTGATCAGTGCCTAGAAAAGCAAGCCCCGTTCTTAGCTCAGAATCTTCCACTCTGACGGTACCATCTGACACTGATGGTGTCAGGTGTTAGATAAATCCCTATTTATCTCTTGACACATTGACACATTGACAGGTTGCAGCTACTTTTGAGTTATGCATTGATGTCAACAGAAAACCATGTATTGTTAATCCCCATACTTTGTGAAACTTCCAATTTGCATGACTGTAAGACAACAGTAAAGTGAAAAGGTCATAAAGGTTATAATATTAAAAGATTTTTAAAAGTGTATAGGCACAATTTGTCACACTCAACACAGTACTTTAAAGGCTCCTGAGAAGCTTAAGAGGCTAGTTTTTGCCTTTAGCTTTCAGTTCTTCACTGAAGAGGACAACCTATGCTTCACTGCTGCAATCTACTGAAGCCTGACTTTTGGGGAACTGTGCTAGAGCAGGAGTTTGTGCGGCTACTTCCTGAAAAACAAATCCATTCCTTTTCCATTCTGGTAGATGCTACCAGGGTGGGAAAATCAACCTGAGATGGAGGCTCAGCTTTGAAATATGATGACTGAGATAAAACTAGGGTACAAAAGGACAGTTGAAGGGTTGCCTAGGTCACTCTTTCTGAATGGCCCATGTGTAATTCAAGCAGCAAACTCAGCTGGAATAATGTTCAGTAAGTGACTGCTGCATAAACAGCACTGAGTGGCAAAGTACTTCCTGAATTACCATCTTTAGAGATTAGCCATGATTAACAACCCTAGTTAATCACAACACAACTTTACATTAATCTGAGCTTGCATGTGTGTCTGAAAAATATACAGAATGCAATGTCCACATTGGTTCATGTAGGACTCTACCAGTACTCACTCTACTTCAACACTGGGTACCATTCTAGTCTCGTGGTTGTGTCAAATACCATTGGGTGTGCATGAGCACACAGGCAACATGAGTGGCTGTAGCAAAGGACCACAAAGAATTGCTTTTGTAGACTGCCAGATATCTCCTGAGAAACCTTGATCCATCTTTTAAGATCTTTTCACCTTCCAGTTGTCCTACCTCATCCTTCTCCCTAAGACAACTATCCCCAAAATATAAGGCCAAACTCAAGCTCATAGTGCAGACAAAAGCCTTTTTCTTGCTAGTTTAACTCCATGATGCATTACAGATGCTACAGAGTCGATATTCATTTCCTATTTTGTAAATTGGATTTGGCATCTACTTTTCAATGCTGACCTTCCAAAAATCAGTGGAAGTAAGGAAGTTCAAAGTATTTGTAGATCTAGCTTCCATGAATTTCAATGCAATATTGAACTATCCACTGAGGTTTAAGAAATGAATGGGAAAAATTTTGGCAGGTCTAAAACCACACAAATGTGAGTGTCATGCTGTGGACTAAGCAGCAGTGGTAGAAAATGACTCAGCACAGATTTATGGCAGAGATTATGTGCACTGTCAGCGGCTCAGCCTATCTGCAATGTACATACTGAATATGCATTATCACAATTTGTAGAAACTAATACTTCAACTATAGTTTTGATTTATTTTAGTCTGTATGATGAAAATTCAATAGTTGCTGAGGTCCAGGCAGACAACACCTATAGCCTTTCCCTCATCTACTAAGTGTGTCAATTCATCATAGAAAGAGAAGAAGTTGGTCATATTGTACCTGCCTTTCACAAACCCACGCTGGCTAGACCTGATCCCCAAGTTGTCCTGCATATGCCATATTATCGCATATGCATATCATCGCATATCATCTGCTCCATGACCTTCCCTGGCACCAGAGTCAGACTGCCAGGCCTTTAGTTCTCCAGATCCTCCCTCCAGCCCTTCCTGTAGATGAGCATCTCATTTATCAACCTCCAGTCAACTAGGACCTCCACAGTTAGCCACTACTGCTGGTAAATGATGAAAAGTGGCTCAGTGAGCTCTTCTGCCAGCTCCCTTGGTTGGATCCCATCCGGCCCCATAGACTTGTGTGTGTCTAAGTGGTGTAGCAGGTCCACTTTCCCTAACCTTTTCCAATTGGATTACGAGGGCTTCATTCTGCTCCTCATCCCTGTCTTCCAGCTCAGGGGGCTGGGTACTCTGAGGACAACCGGTCTTATTATTAAAGGCACAAAAGGCAGTCAGTCAGTACCTCAGCCTTTTCCTCATCTGTTGTCATTATGTTTCCACGCGCATCCAATAAAGGATGGAGATGGTCCTTAGCCTTACTTCTGTTGCTGATGTATTTGTAGAAACATTTTTCATTGTCTTTAACTTTAGAAGCCAAATCAAGTTCTAGCTGGGCTTTGGTCCTTCTAATTTTCTACGTGCCTAACCTCACAAAATTCTTGTAGTCCTCCTGAGCTTGTCCCTTCGTCCAAAGGTCATAAACTCTCCTTTTTCTCCTGAGTTCCAACCAAAGCTCTGTTCAGCCAGGCCAGTCTTCTTCCCAGCCAGCTCATCTTTCAGCACATGTGGGCAGATTGCTCCTGCACCTTTAAGGTTTCCTTCTTGAAGAATGTCCAGCCTTCCTTGACTCCTTTGCCCATGAGGACTGCCCTCCAGGGAACTCTGGCAACCAGTCTCCTAAATAGGCCAAAGTCTGGCCTCTGGAAGTCCAGGCAGCAGTTCTGCTGGTCCCCTCCCCCTTAGTGCTCTGAAAAGGAAAACTATTCATTTCTTTGTCTCTGTGCCCAGGATGGCCTCTGACCACCACATCTCCCACTAACTCTTCTCTGTTCACAAACAGCAGGTAGAGCAGGGCACCTTCCCTGGCTTTGTGTGTCACAAAGTTATCTTCCACACAGTCCAGAAACCTCCTGCACTGTTCCCTCTCCGCTGTGTTGTCTTTCCAGCAGATATCTGGTAAGATGAAGTCCCCCACAAAAACAAGGTCCAGCAATCGTAAGATTTTCCCAGCTGCTTATAACATATTTTTGTCTGCATCTTCATCCTAGTTGGATGGTTTATACCAGACTCCCATCAGGATATCTGTTTTGTTTGCCTTATCCATAAATACTTAACCTTTTAATCATCATCATCAAACTCTAGAAAGCCAAAACACTCCCTAACATACAGGGCTACCCCACCAGCTCTGCTTCCTTGCCTATGCCTTCCAAAGAGTTTATAGCCATCTATTGCATCACTCCATTTGTGTAAGTAAGCCCACCATCTTTATGTTACTGTAATTATATCACAGTTTTCCATCTGCAAAATGGCTTTATATGCACTTTAGTTGGGCTATCAGTCCTGTCCCATTTTTGGAGGAAGAAGCCTTAATTACTATGTGACTGTTCCATTGTTCTTTATGGATTGACAATGCTTATGTCTTTGATGATGTGTGGATCTTCATCCACTAACTCCACTGAGATGGCTAAGATGCTGTGTGAATTAGTACAGGGACATCTGAAATGTGCTCTGGTGTACTCAGCACATCATGGAGCAGACTGAAGGACCTTACTAGCACGCTGTCCCTGAAACACTGGTGTGCCACCCTTACGCCTATCTCTAGCGTGCCTGGTTTTATCCCTTTCTTCCTTCAAATGCAGTTTAAAGCTCTTTCAATGAGCCCTGCTAACTCTGATCCTTTTGCCATTTTGAAACAGATATATCCTGTCTCTCACCAGCAGGCCCAGTGTTGTTTAAACCAATGCATGATAAAAAACCCTAAATTCTGCTGGTGAGACCACTCTTGGAGTCAGTTACTGATCTTCTGAGTCTTCCTGTTTTGTCCCTCATCATTCCCTGCAACTGGAGAAATACAGGATAACTTGTGTTCCTCATCACTTAACCAATCATTAAAGGTTTAGACACAGCTGCATTAGAGCTGTGCCTCAGCAACCTCACAGTAAACAATATCCTCCTAAATATCTAATCTAAACCCACACGATTTTCCAATTTCCCAGTAAATTTTTCCAAACAGAGGAAATGATGGCATGTTTCACATTATATATACAGTGCAAATATATGGTGACATTTTCATCCACAACTATTTTGTTTATAAACAACAGCTTATAGCAAATTCCAAATTCACAAGGTAGTCACTCCTTCTAGCAAACATCAGAAAATCAGTGTCTCCATGGAGGTTTACACTCATATTACTTTAGGAAAAACAATTGCTTTTCTGGCACAATGTTAAACAGAATTTTACACTTTTTTTTCCTGATGGTAGGACAAAATGGAAAAGAAGTACAAAAAACCACCTCAAACTTACCAGAAATAGCAAATCTGCCACTGTTCACCAGCTAGTCTGTACTGTATAACAGCCATAGCATATAAACTATAAATACCATATTCTGAGAATTATTCTGCTAGTCCAACTAAGCTGAAGAGCTAATCTGTAAATTCTCATGCTTGTGCATTCTGACTGCTGATACAACTAATAATAAAGAATTAGCATTAGGAGTCCAGAAGAAAGGAAACTGAAGACAGGGACTATTTGCAGTTCAATTTGCTTATGTCAAAGTACAGATATTGCACGACCTCTGAAGTGACAATTTCTTCTTTTACTTGATAGGGCTGCAAAAGACTGTGCACGGTTTTTTTTTTTTCCTTGTTTGTTTGTGTTTGGTTTGGTTGGTGGTGGTGGTGGTGGGGTTTTTTTGGGTTTTTTTTGTTGGAAATGAGCTCTGTACAACCCAGCTTCTCACAATGAGTGAATCAAGAAAAAGTTATGCTATCTCAAATGTTCCCTGTCCCAGAGGTATTTGGTGATTTTCAGAATTGAGGTTAATTGGTTTATTTAGGAGGGCAAGTCTCACATTAATTTATTCCACTAGAAAGGCAGAGAGTATAGGGAATTGGAGCCCTACTGTGAACAGCCTCAAATCTCTGCTTTATGTTTCTTTTCTGTAAGCTGAATCACTCATTTATCTTCTCCTACCTCTCATTTGGAAAAAACTATGTGAAAAAAGGTGAAATAGTAAGCTAGTACAGCAGTATGTAATTTCTACAGGGTAACTAAGACAGAAAGCAACATCCTTCCTCACGAACTCTTGAGTAAAATTCAAGAAGGGAGTAAAGTTAAATCCCTGAGCTTTCAGAATGCATTCGGTATATCTGGATATTCTCCTTAGGGCAGCTAATTTGTGCTAATCCTTGCTGTACTGTGAACTCAGTGAAAGGAGCTACCTTATGAGTGAACCTCATGGGAAGGAGAAAGGCTCAGGTAGATATTTGGTCCAGATTCTGCTATTGCTGCTTGTGTTCTCTTGGGATCTTGCACAAATAGGTAAAATCACAGCTCCCAGAGCTTATATGCTAATTTTTATGCCCATGTTACTGCTAGCACTCTCTGGGGAATTTGAAAAGTAATACTCAGAATGTAATAGTCAAAACTGCAGTCAGCCCACCAGAAGATATAACAGCTATGGTACGACGGAGATAATTCTGAAGAATAAGCCTTTGTCTTCATGCCATTTTTCAATATCTTAGTTTTCAAGTAAGTCAAACTGCTAAACAGCAGAAAAAAATGTGGAATAGGCAGCTGAATAGCCTTGGAAATATAAAGATCAATTCCTTTTCACAGCAGCATCATTCTCTTTAAGTCACAAAGAGCTATACCAGCAAACAAGATGCAGACATTTACTTTAGACTGACTGTGGCAACTGAAAAAATATTTTGGTTTAGGAAAATAACTTTTTTATGATGAATCAAACAAATACTAGGGATACCAGAATACATCATGGCCTTACAACAAATGCTGCTCTAATCTTCTCCACTCTGTCTCTATGAAATAGAAGTTTAAGATAGCCCAGAATAATACCCTGAGATGGAGAATGCAATGTTATTCCCACTCACACCATACTAATCTGATGCAAACAAAATTAGTACTCTAGGGCAGGGGAGTTATGTCCCTACCACCACTCTGTCCTTGCTCTTTGGTGGGGAAGGCAAAAAATGCTCTACCAGACTGTTGCTCCGGTACGCAGATTAAATCCAATGAAAACAATGAAGCCTATGTGTCAACCTTCTACGACATACAAATTTTCTTATATTTCCATGGAAAAGTTACCTCTGACATGGTTGGCATGTAAACATTTTCCAGTGGGGTTTCCATGGAAACAGGAAAAACTGTGCCCATGTGTACATATGCATGTGTGTATGTGTGTGTGTGTGTGTAGGTGGGAGGAAAAGGTGTTATCTTGAGATTGGAAACTATTTTTAGGTAAGCCACAGGTTAAAACTACTATCAAATGCTTGTTAAGAATGTGGTGGGGATGGGGCAGGGATAAGGGA
Source organism: Lepidothrix coronata (assembly GCF_001604755.1). Taxonomy (NCBI): domain Eukaryota; kingdom Metazoa; phylum Chordata; class Aves; order Passeriformes; family Pipridae; genus Lepidothrix; species Lepidothrix coronata. The sequence goes on from NW_016690194.1 coordinate 1,448,321, forward strand.
CACAACTGGACTTCTCAGAAGGATCATTCTCTGAAGGACACCCTATAAAATGAGATACATTTAATGAGATACTAAGTATCCTTTTAGTCTTCTTTCCTTTTCTTACACATTCTTGGTACCACTCTGAAGTTTCACGTAAGAATATTCTTTGTGGCAACCTGCTAAAGGTTAAGAGACAGAATGCCATAAGTAGAACAAAATCCCCAAGGAAGATGCAATATTCAGCAGAAGGGAATTTCTGGCTGCAAGTAAAGTAGTAATGTCTTAAAGACCTTATGGTGGGAGGAGATATTACTCCCTGCTGTGCTGGTTAGCGGATGGGACAGAGGCCACAGCTGTCTGTCCTTCTAAGCTGATGATCCCTATTTTATCAAAGTGTAGGATATTGGCTGCTGCTTACAGTTGGAGTGGGGTGATATGAGTCTTACTGTCTGGCACAAATGACTGGGCTGCTGGGCACATTTTCTGTACAGCCTTTTTGTATTTCTGCAAGCAGCATCAGGACAGATTTTTTCTTGTTGCTCAGGACAGCTGAATTTCCCTGGAGGAGGGTTGAATAACAAGAATGGAGTTAAGGTCCTGGGAAAAAAGGAAAATGAAGACAGTGGAGTTGGGAAGAGACAAATAAAGAAATTAAACCAAAAAAACTCCTGCAAATTAGGTGAAATACACCTAGTTCATGGTACCTTGCAGAAGACATTAACTGACAGTGTTCTCAACTGTCTTGTGTGGTGTTTCAGCCTTGTGTAAGTGGAAAAGAAGGAAAGGAGGAAAGAATATGGAAAAACATATAAAGATGACCAAAAAAATCCCACAAAGAAGCCAGGAGAGGTATAAGGAAAACTAAATCATGGCAATTGGAGTACTACATCTTTTAAAATTAAGTTTATTTTACAAGTATAGGAAAATAAAAATACAACATAAAAGTTATTTTTTCTCCTTTTCTTGCAGTCTTAGCCTGAGACCTTCTTTTTTACAAGCTCAGCTTCATAATTTTAAAATAATAAGGGGCTTATAAGCATTTATATGCATATTCTATTTTTACTAGCAGAACAAAGAACATTTAATGTACTTATTTTCTGACATTTCTAACTTCAATATAGAGACCGATATTCTAAAATGGTTGTGTCTAGGAATTTAGACCCAGGCACTATAATCTGCATCAGTGAAAGATAAGAAAAAACCCAGAAATATGACTATGATTGTTTTGCAAGAGGGAAAAGCATGTAGACCATAGTGGAGGAGAAAGAATTAGATCCTTATGCAGATCTTCTGTATCCTCACTACAAACATCTTTTAGGATGACCTGCTATACGTGAGTATACCCATTGCACGTACCACAGTTTTTAGGACAACATTTTTTCCCCCAAAGGTGTATTTGAAGCTTTGTTCATCCAGATTGACAGTGTCTCCAATTTTCACAGTTATAAATTATCATTACCGTGACATGAAGGCACTAACATTAAGTTTTTTTAAGAGATTTATTCAGCGCTTATGGATCACAAAACCTTATCATGAGATTATACAAGTGGAAAATTGGAGAGAAGGAAATTTATACTGCACTTCCAAATTCTGACACCACAGCATTACTCCTTTGCATTGGAGTAAGCTAAAATCACCAAAACTTTGAGCCATCTGATTGAATTCTACTTAGGAACAGAACCAAACCATGTTGTCAGTGTAAAATGGAGAACACTTGGTTACAAAAAGATCAAAATTGAAAAGCATTTGTAGGTCAAGACTCAGCTGTTATGAGCACGTTCTTGTTGCCCAATTTTAATGAGTGAGCTTTTGAAAGAGGAGAAACTACTGATGAGAACTGGCTGCCATACAATCCTGTGTCTCCAGTATTACTTCTCAAAATGGTATTAGGGGATTGTTATTTTTTATTGTGACAGCAGACACATGTAATCCTTTCATTCAGATTGATGGACCTAAATCTGCAGACTCATTCCTCCACCAGTCAAAAAACCTCCCTGCTTGCTCCTATTGTGTCATTTGGACAAGGATAAATAATGTATCCCACCTCTAAGACATAAGAATAGTTGTTCAGAACGTCCTAATACTTGCTGAAATTAACACAGAAGTTCCAAAACCTGCCTCACTGCAAGTTTAAAGTATCTAAAGGGAGATGAAAGGAAGATATTGCTGAGTAATGTACTCTTGCAATAATTTTCCCTTCTTCCCCTGCTGTTGCTTGAAATTGAAACCATTGTCTCAAATGATGAAGCTCTGTGGCCTTGCAGGTTTCTGAATAAGCCTAGGAAATTCTTCATTACAATGTAAAATGATAGCGTGCGGACACTGCTGTGATACGCAATTGCTTAAGATTGCCTTTTCTTATTGTTTTCACAGAACGATCTCAGTGGAAAAAAATCTTACAGAGCAAGGCTGGTTTCCTCCTTAAGCTACCGAACTCTATTAGAGTCAATTAGAGTTTTCATGTATCTCACAGACTGATCTACATAATAGGTTACACCAGGCTATGCCATCCCTTACTGACCTTTGAGAACAAATGTCTAAAAGCCACTCTGCTTCGGACTTTGGTGTTTTTTTCTTTTTTTTTTCCCCCTGAATTTAAAAAATAGTCTAAAGACTTATTTCACTCCAGCCATGAGGTAGGACTCTCAAAAGAGGATCCAAATGGATCCGAAATTTGATCTTTCCTTACTGTAAAATGTTACGTTGAAGTGTAGTGCTGGGAGTTTCTATTATATAGATTTTACTCACTTCATTTATATGAGAGCAATGTTTTGTTTGGCTGACAAGGACCTTTAAGTGTCATGATAGTCTGAAAATTTAGATTAACAGTAAAGGTAATTTAATGTTCTACTATGCCCTCCTTTCCTTGAATGACTCATTATAATTACTGATCATTCACGATATCAAAACCTATCCATCTCTTTTAGATCCTTGATTCCGATTCTCAATTTCTATTTCTAGAGACAAAATTACTGCAAACAGTGAAGAATTAACGCCATCTGCTAATACTTGGTGCACTAACACACCAGTTGGCCAAAATCATCTTGTCATTTCTTCATCTCCAGCTGTATAAAGCAAATACAATCTTTTCCCAAACATTCACCCTAGTACACATTGCTGTGGGATTTTTTCCCAGTATTGCAGAAAAAAAATGGATAACCTCTCCCTATTTTAAGCATGTTTCAGTAAAAAATAAGCTCCTGGTGAGGAATAATTGTCTTTAGGAAGAAGCCAAAAGACATAAACACACTTGATTTTTCCTTTGCAGAACCTTTCAAGAAAAAAATTTCAGTTACTTGCTCAGATCATGAAGAAGGCAATATGGTCTCTGATTTGGACTAACAAT
>NW_016690194.1:1454958-1465486 GCF_001604755.1 Lepidothrix coronata
CCAAAATCAGCATTGCTTTTTGTTTTCAACCTACCAGGAGGCTTTCTATGTCCCTTGACTGACTTTCTTTTCTTGTACTCAACTCCTGTCCCATCCATAAATGAGACAGAGAATCAGAATATTTCTACTAGAATAGCATAAATGATGTAGAAGGAGAAATTAATGACTAAGGATTTTCAAACAAAATAAAGCAGTGAAAGCAACTCTCAGGAACAGGTGATAAATTTGTACTGCTGCACTCACCATGATTAGCAGCTCCATTCTGCCTTTCACTGTCTTCCACCTGGCACTTCTTTTTGGCAATCTTATGCAGAATTGAGGCCCTTTCCTTGAACTTTCCTAAAAGAAAGCATTATTATTATTAAAATGCAGCCATTTGGAGAAGCAAAGTTTTTTTGCCATAGCGTAGACTCCAAAGATCAGTGCTGACAATCCATTTCAGTTCCTCCTCAAACAGCAAATATGCTATTAAACACTATCTCATGTTCCCATCTATAGGGTTTTTTTCTTTTTAGTGGAAATAAAAATTTAGTCTTTCTTTTCTTAGAATTCAGTAACAAATAGAACAAGAAATTGGAAACAAAAGCTATGATTTTTCTTTGGAAGAAGTGAGTAAAGTTCCACCTATAAACATGCTGGTGTAAGAATTCAGCCCAAATAGAAGATGAATACAGATGAATAAAGATATAAACAAACACAAAGTTTCACTTCTCAGTTAGTAGGATAGTAACACAAAATTTCAGATTAACCCATATATTGCATCATAGTGACTGTGATCAAATTTGTCACTTTGTACTCCTCTATGTGATTTCTACAGGTACTTCAGAAGGGGAAGAACAAACCTTCACAATACACGATTTTCATATCAGATTCTCAAAAGTAAACTTTCTTCTAAACCTGCCAGGGGTTTTTTTTGTCTTCCATGAGGTTAACCATGCAGCTCATCCTCTACACTGTCTCCAGGACAACACGTCCTATCATAACAGAGGTCCCAGCTTCTGTAACTATTGACCACTGAGTCCAAATGACATGTTCAAACTTAGCAATGTCAAAGATGTCAAATATTAAGTGAAATGAATCCTTTCTCTGCATTGGTTGATCTTTCTGTGTAAGGACTCTTTGGACATCTTTATGACAGCCTATATTTTGTATAAAGATGATGTATCTGCCTTCATTTATTGTTATCCCCATTGCTATTGTACTTTTAGTATTTTAAAATATTTTTTGAAATTTTGACTGGTGGCTATCATACAGTATGCTTCTAATTAAGAACACTATTACAACACAGGGTCTGTGGCTCTTTTAATTCTTCATCTCCATGTACAAAAATGCCCTGAAAACTGTTGGTGTCCCTGCAGCAAAACCAGCACAGACTGAAGACCAAAAGATATTTCAGTAGAATCATATAATATACTAACACTGGAAAGGAGAAGTAAGAAGTCATGAATGAATTCAGTTATGCGGATAACAGTCACTAGTTTCCAAGATAATGAAAGATACACAAGAATAAATCATTAGTCATGAAAGAAATCCCTTCCCACAAATGGAAGTTTCAAACCCCTATACCCATACTTGCATATGTGAAGAAGCATATACCCAGGGACTAGCAGCCAGGAATTATTCACTGGGAAGCGGAATTAATTTCTCAACAGCAAACCACTTGGAAAGTAATAAAAATACCACAAATATTTAACAAGCAGTACTTCCTTTCTGCAGTCCTTATCTTTTCACAAACACATCGTGCTCCAAAAACAAAAAAAAATTAGCCATTCACAATATTTTGCAAATATTAATCTTCTTTGGCACCTAGAGTAAAACACTTGCAGAAGAATATCTAAGCACAGAACACAATCATAAATAGCAAGGCATCTCGTTATTTCAGCACACCGGGTCAGAGGCAGATGTTTTAGTTAGAAGGGGAAGAAGAAACAAAGGGTTAAAGAGAGAAAAAGAGAAGGAAGGAAAGGAGAGAGGGAAGGAAGGGAGGGAGGGAAGGAAGGAAGGAAGGAAAGAAGGAAGGAAGGAAGAAAGGAAAGAAGCAAAGAAAGAGAAAGAAAGGAAGGAAGAAAGAAAAAGAAAAGGAAGAAAGAAAGGGAATTGTTTGGGATATCAGATAAAAGAAAGAAAAACCAGAAAAAATGCAAATCATTATTTCCAAATATTTGAAGCCAAAATGCTAAGAGTCACGGCTGCTCCTAACTTCTTTTGAAATACTGGGGGCATTTAAAAAGTACTTATCCATAAGAATGTGTGTAAATACTAACAGGTGCCTGTTGTAATGTCAGTTTGCTAAAGGATTGTGCTTTCAGACTCCAACTCAGCTTCATATGTTTGAGAATTCGGCTTGTGATGCCCCAAATACACAAATGCATTTTTTGCAAACAATGAAGATGACGCAACTGAGACATTTTCTAAGAAATGTCTGTGGAGCCATCCATGTCATCCAATGTCTGTGGAGCTATCCAACTACTCCAAGATGCTGTAGAACCTTTCAATTAAAGGTTGAATTTTAAAAGTTAATTAATATGATGCAGAATTCTATAAGGATATTCCAGTATTTTGTTTGAGGTTGTCTGAAAATGTTTAGGTTAGCCATTATTGAACTGAAAAGAAAATGCCTCCACAGAGATTCACACTGGTTTAGATTAGCTTAATTGAATATGTCCTCCATTTTTTTTACATTTACAAGAACCTCTCACCATCTTTAGGAAGAATTTCTTACATTGACTTTTAGCAATTGTAAGTTACACCACTTCATTCAAGACACTGTTGCACTGTTGTAAGTCACTGTCATGGAAATTAACATCAACATTTGAAATGGAAAATGTATTTTGGTTTATTTTTATTTCCCAGTACATGCATCGTTCAGTTTACATTGCTTTACATCATTACCTTCTATTTGGTTCACTCAGTGTAGGTTACAAAAGTGAGAGGAAATGATTTAAAGACATTATCGACCATCAAAAACATTAAACTGAGGAAAGCAATAGTACTAGCCTGCATGAAGACAGTGAGAGATAAAAAGACAGCAGAATTATGCTTTCTCCCTCCCTTTTTTGGCCATTTTCCTCCTTTAAACCAAATCAAAACTTGTTGACTGAAGGGGAAGCACAGAGCCACCAGGAGAAATGACCAGTTGAGGATATTTCTAAGTAATTCAAATTTTCAGAAAGCCACTAAGGTAAATCTTAGGCACAGATCTTCTCTCATGTCTTTTTCCTTATCTTTACCTGGGGTAACTAAAATAATCCACAGGAACTTTGTAGTTTACAATTCTAGAATAATTTATTTTCAGTCTTCTTTAATAATCCTATGTACTATGGGTTTGACTACCTAATTCTCATAGTAGCTGTTACTGTGAGAGTTTAGGTGCATGAAAATGCTGGATCCCATGGACCTAAAGTAGAATAGATTGCTATAGAAAATTCTTAGTTAATCTAGGTTTGCTGGACTCCAACAGATTTTGCAGCTCATTTTGGTTTGCAAAGAATGGAGTGGAAGGAAGAGGATATCAAGGCCAGGTGATAAGCAAAGAAAGTAAATTAAAACTAAATTAATTTTATTTGAATATATACAAACAAATCAATATTGTGTAATGTAGATATGCCTTGATTTGCATGAGTAACTCCAGCTGGCATCAGTTGGCAGAGATTCTCCTTCTGATAAAGGATATATTAAAAAGCCAGTCCTTTAACTACAGCCTAAATTGCAGACTGCAAATTCCCTGGGTTAGAAAAGTCTTTGATTTGATGAGAAAATAGTCTTCAGAAATTTACTCTTGGCCATTAGGCTGTTATCTAATTGCATGTTGCAGCCTAATCATTAATTTTTGTCCCTGATTGTTGTGATATAGCAGCAAGAATAAATGAGCCTGTGTTTCTCTACTGGAGGACAGAAAGATTACTCTCTATCTCCACTCAGGGCTTGAAGACCTGGACTTCAGGATGTACTTTATTAGAAAAAAAAACAACAGTGGGTTTGTAACTGGATTTATGTGTTCCTGTGACTAAGTTGCTGCACAAAATATGTAAAAACCTCAGTCTAAAAAGGAAGAGAAAGAAGAAAAGGGGTAATGCAAATAAGTGTGATGCAGAGTAATAGCGATTATACTTCTGAAAATCAAAACACAAAGTACAAAATGTAGCACACTTTGATCGAAATACGACTTCTAGGATACACTATTCACTACTTGCTCTATAAAAGACAAGTGAAAATTATGAAAATAGTTGCTCTTGAGAAGGTAAACGATCACAGACTCTCGTGTTAGTATTTCTAAAGACAAAGAGCTTCCTTTTTGTTTTTGCTTCCTGATTTTTGCTTTTGCTACAGTATGGTCCTGAATTATTTATTCATGAGAAGTGCTTTCTGAGATGATATTGAATATTAACAGCATTACTTCTGCATAGGTACAGTAATAATAGATATATATGTATGTATCATAATTTGGTAGGTGTTTCCTCACAAATAAATACATGTAATTGTCAATAGATATTTATGAATTTCAGAAGACTACTTTTGAAATAGTAGATTTAATACTTCACCATAAAAATCAGAAATCTTAAAATATCCAGGTTTAAGGCTACAAAGAGATATTACCTTTGCATCTTGATTGTAAGGAAGACTGAGATGAAACATACTGCAAAAGCTTTAGCTCTGGTAGCGGTATCTGAGTGGCCCAGGATAATGGCTCATTTCAGGTTCTCCAGAGGTATATTCAAACAACATAGACATCACTGTTTGCGTGGTTAAATCTTCTCTCAGATATCTTTTCTTATACTGGTACCACCCCTATGTACTAGACACTTAATCTGGAAAATGGAGGGCAGCAAGGCAAGACTGCTCTATGAGCTCAGGCCTGCCTCAGGAGAAAACAGCATCTTCCAACAACAGGCACAAAGGTAAAAGGAATTGTCTTCCACAGACAGCCCCAGAATAGTATGGTTATATTGGTGTATCAACAACAGATACAGAAGATGGGAAATAGAAGTTATTACTTCCCACCCTTCTGACTCCAACCCAAGAAATGATTAAGTCATGTAATGAAGGTTCTCTTAAAATCTTCAAGATTAATCTATTAACAGTGTATTCAAAAACAGAGAATTAAACTATTTGCCTCAAATTCCCAATATTAAAAATAAATAGGAATAGGTGGCTAAACTTCTCTACAGGGCTAAAACTTATCCCCATCTGCAAACATGCTGCTAATTACTATAAACTTAGCATAATGAAAACATGTGTCTGGCATTATAATCAGAGAGCTGGACAAGAGGCCTTGATCCTACAGACAATCAGGTCTCAGTTCAGGGATAATTCCAAACTATAGTAATGCTGACTGCACTAGGACTAAAAGCATGTGTTGGAAATTTAGTGCACATTTAACTGCTTTCCTGAATTAGTATAACAAAACTGCAGTGCTTTTGAGTCAGCAGAAAAATTTCCCAAGACTTCATTGAGCCCTAATTTAGGCCCTAATTACTTCCTTCTTGTATTGCTAGAATCAGGATTTAAAACCACATATTTTTTGCATTGCAATTAAGCATACTCCAGGAATAAGCATGCTTAGTTTTTAAAGTTTGTTCATTACTTTTGAATAATACAGTAAACTGAAGTCACTTAGCAATTGTTCTCCAAGTGATTTAAACACCCATAAATTAATTTATCTTCTTGAATGCATTGTAAACCATGGCATCAAATAAGCATCTACAATCTATATTATTCAGTACCACATAATTTGAGAGTATGGTTCTGCATGTATGTTCTTTACTAAAAGCATTCCATTGTATTTCCTTATCTGAAATAGCAGAACTGAAAAATTGAAAATAAAAACCTTAAAAAAGAGTCATAATGGATTGTGTCGTCAATGAAGACATGCAAAAAGGAGTTATTCAAAAATGGAGAAACTTAAAATAGGACTAAGAAAAACAAAGGAAAAACTAAATACATAACAGAAGCTCAAGGGGCTTCAAAAAAAGCTGATACAAACAATTCTAAAATATTTCTTACCTTCTTCAGTCATTGTGTCATAATATTTTAGGTTTCCATATGATCCAAGCTCTACAATATCACAGTAAAAGACACAAAGATAAGGAACAGCAGACATTCAAGAAATGTACATGTTTTTGCATGTGCTTCATAAACTCGGAGTGATTATGCAAAACATTCTGCAGGACAACAAAACACAGGTTACAAAAATAGCAGTGCCTTTCCTCCCAGAAATTTCACAAGTCACTGACTTTAGGTAAATGTTAAACTTGTTAGTGAGATGTAGGAGAACCACTTACATCTAAAACGCAGCCTTTTCACAGTTATTGCTGATTTGGTGCCTCTGCATTTGGGAAAACATAATAAACCTTGATAATATCTAATCATCAGTAATTTTGCAAACTAAGCTCTTTTGTCATTCCCCAAGTCAGACATTCAACTACTTCTAATAAAAATTAAAAAAACAGTCTCAAAGCACATAACTTAAGAAACTGTTCATAATGTTGTCCCACAAACATTGTTTTGTTACCAATGCTAATGCTGGCTTGCTTTAGAGGGGTTACTTACTTTAACCACTCTCTTATCACTTGTGTAATCAAAAAAAAAGTACTTACTTCATCAGGTGATATCAGACCTACATTTATTATATCATTAAATTGATCTGTATATATTGCATTACTATATTCTAGCAGGGCAGAGAAAAGAATGGAATGCAGAGATCTCCAGATCTTTATGGCTACTATTATTTTTTTGTGTGTGATATAATCTTGCATGAAATCACCTTTTTACTGCAGATGTTGTTTTACTTTTCTTTTCTTTAAGTGCTTTTTTCTTATAATTTACCATATATGTGAATATATGTATAACAACAATAAATAACGTAAGTCTACGAAACAGGCCAATGAAAAATTAAGCCCAAGGAGGAATTTGTAAATGATCTGGCTGAGGAATTTGTGGATGATTTCACTCATCGTTTTTACCTAAAATTTTACAACTGAGCATCTGAACATCTAACCTTTGACAGAATATAACCACTAAAAAATGTATGCCTAACGGTTTGGTAGTGCTCTTTCCTTTGGAAATATTCTCTCTTCATATTTATGAAACAGCTTAAGCAATTAAACATAAAGATGATATCCAATTATTCTGATTTTAGCTGATGCACCTCATGATCTTTCAACAATTTTTCACAGAGGTGGATTTCAGTAGAGGCCTGGCTATTAGTTTTTTACTGAAAAATACTGTGATCATATGCAAACCTTTTGAACACGGCAAATTAACATTTGCCTGGAACACGGCAAATTAACATTTCTTAAATCATTTGCAGAGACAGAGAACACCATACGCCATGTAACTAAAAAATATAGGATATTCTAATTGCTGATTTTTTAATGAATATGATTGGATTGTAATGATTTTTCCTAGTTTGTCAAAAGCAGTTACAATTATTCACATACTCTTGCTGTACAATGCAGTGTATGTGCGTAAGTGTGTCCCATAGAATAGAGACATTAAGTCTCTCTTAAAGCAAAGAAAGATGTAATTTAAAGACAGAATCTGATATATTGTTTTATAGTAATATTGATTGCATATACTGCATATACTGTTTTGTAAAAATGTTCTTAGTGTTGCAACATAACCTTTGTAGGTGCTAGTACATACAAGATGCTGTTGTTCTACCATCTTGATCTTAGTCCTAAAGATTTAAATTCCTTACCCGGAAAGAGCCCCCGATAACTTCAATACTGACTACCCTGCATACAGCATTTGGAACCACTTGTCCTGTTTAATTAGCCAGTACCTTTGCTTATACTTGTTCTCACTTATCTCTGCCTTGACGTGCCTGGGGTTCACTTTGCTAGAACCTGGGCTGAGGCTTCCACTGGAGATTGAGCACAGGACTGGAAAAGAGATGCTAAAAGGAGTCTAAAAAAGGAAACGGAGGTACATGGGGAAGACAACACTGAGAGGAGCTGCATAAACAGAGAAGAAGGTTGCAGCATAGGAACAAAATTCCAAATTAACAGAACAGCAGACATGAGGCTTCTGACCTAATGGATGAAGCAAAAGAGGTTTCAGAGAAAACCAACAAAAGTGGTGGATTCCAAATGTAAAAAAACCAAACCAAACCAAACAAAACAAACCACCACATATTGGCTCTCATGTTTAGATTATTTGCTTACATCTGAAGTGAGATGAAAGACAAACAGGAAAGAAAAAAAAGGTGAATCTGACCTTATAGAGACCAAAAAAAGAAGAGAAACAAGGTGACAAATGATAGTGCATGTTGCTGATGATAATCATGTTCTGGGCACTTCAGCAATTCAACACACCAAGGATTAAACTAGGTTAATTCCTGCAGTTAGCAAAATTATTTCCTGGAAAACTCTAATCCTGCTGGTGAGATTACATTATCCAAAGGTTATGGTCCTATACTCAAGAGTGGAACATTTTATACAATCATCAGCCCACTGACTGCAATGCACAACAATGACCCCAGAAAATATCAGCTGTACATATTCACGTGAATTACTTTTGTGGGTTTCAAGATTACTTGGGCCAGTGCTGCTCAGCAGCATGAGAGATCTGCCTCTCTATAGTCTGCCTCCAATATATTGCACTGGCTTCTGTTGTAAGATTTGGACTAAATCTGCTCTTTGGTGTTTGGTTTAGAGTTTTGCTGTTATAATAAGACATATTCTGTTCAATATGAATTTAAGTAAACTCAAAATGGATTATTTTTTTAAAAAATACTGTCTTGGAAAAATTTAACAGCTTTTAAAATAAACTTATTTTAAATGGAATTGAAAATCTAAAATATTGTGATAAAGGGTACTTGAAAAAATATCCCCAAATTCAACAAGAATTCCATTTCTGTGAATGTGCTATGCAACTCCCATGGTGAGGTCATAGCAGACAGACTGGATGACAGCCAGTATCTGCATCCCTACTGGTTCCATCAAACAAAGAGGATGCAGAGAGGCAGCTTAACAGCTGATCCTCAATAGTTAGAGAGTCATTTAATAATTTGTTCCCTTCTGCATATTTTTACACCATAAGAGAACAGAAGGTTCCTGGTAATCCTGTCGAACATTCCTGAAGGATTACAACGTTTGACTTATTACCTACTGTTCTTTGCTGTGTTTGTAGGTGTCACACCACATCAAAACAAACAGAAAGAATAATGTTGCTAGTCAATGGGGCTACATTATTTGTGATTTCAAATTACATTCAAGACAGCCAGCACAGCTTCAACAAGAGAAAGTCCTGCCTGATCAATCCAGTGGCCTCCTACAGTGGAGTGACTACAACAGTGGACAAGGGAAGGGCTACAGATGTCATTTATCTGGACTTCTGCAAGGTCCCTTCAAGCTCCTCTCTAAATTGGAGAGAGATGAATTTGAAGGGTGAATAAGGAACTGGTTGGATAGTCACATCCAGAGGGTAGCGGTCAACTGCTCAGAGTCCTGATGGACATCATGACAAGTGGTGACCCTCAGGGGTCTGTTTTGGGATCAGTGTTATTTAATTATTTAATATCTTCATTAATGACATAGATGAATGGATCAAGTGCACCCTGAGCAAGTTTTGTAAATGACACCAAGCTAAGTGGTGTTGTTGACACACCTGAAGGACAGGATGCCATCCAGAGGGACCTGAAGCTCAAGAAGTGGGCCTATCGGAATCTCATGAGGTTTAATAGGAAAAAGTGCAAGGTGCTGCACCTGCGTTGGGGCAGCCACCAACATCAATACAGGCTGAGGGATGAGCAGATTGAGAACAGCCCTGCTGAGGAGGACTTGAGGGTGCTGGTGAATGAGAAGCTGGACACGACCCAGCAATGTGCACTTGCAGTCCAGAAAGTCACTTGTATTCCGGACTGCATTAAAAGCAGAGTGGCCAGAAGGTCAAAGCAGGTGATTCTACTCCTGCTGTGGTGAGACCCCACCTGGAGTACTGCACCAGCTCTGGTGTCCCCCGAGAAGAGCATGGATCTATTGGACAAGTCCAGAGGAGGGCCACAAAAATGATCAGAGGCCTGGAACACCTCTCCTACGAAGACAGGCTTAGAACATTGGGTTTGTTCAACCTGTAGAAGAAAAGACTCTGAAGAGACTGCAGAGTGGCCTGTCAATACCTAGAGGGGAACTATATAAAAGATGGCGACAAACTTTTTAGCAGGACTTGTTGTGGTAGGAAGAGGGTAGATTCAGACAAGATACAAAAAAGACATTTTTTGTATGGAGAATGGGGAAACACTGGCACAGTTTGCCCAGAGAGAGAGGTGGTTGAAGCTCATTGCCAGGCGGTTGGATTAGATAACCTTTAAAAGTCTCTTCCAACCCATGCTATTCCACAGTTTTATTAAATAATATGGCTATTTACTCAGTTTATTTTCAGTGTTTACTCACTAAGTAATGTACATACAGTCTGTGATGAAATACTCATTTCTATCTTTTAAGTGTATAGCCCCAGCCTGCCACAGAAGGAAAGCAGAGCCAATATTTCTCTTTGCTCTCCTGCAACTGAGATCTCTGTATGATAC
>NW_016690194.1:1468964-1599943 GCF_001604755.1 Lepidothrix coronata
TGGGTCTCACCTAAAAAATCCACTGCACAGGCTCGAAGGGTAAAGACCTTTCCCAAATCTTCGTTCGCGAAGACTGGCCATGATGATGATGATGATGATTGAAGTACAGAAAAATCAGCTGAACCAAAACTTCATATGTCAAAATCATATGTTTTGATAGACAGCTCAGGTTGCACAGCTGTTACAGTGACATTTATACCTTCTGTGTGTTATCTGGAAGTTTTTAAATACAACTGCTATCCACTTTTGGCTTTGAAGTCTTAAGCTATGTGGCACATGGGTCACTATTTGCAGAAAAAGGATCTTCGCTCTGCACCATTTGCAGTGAATGAACTCAAGCGGGACAGACTTTAGTCCAGATAGAACTCTGCTGTAACTATTGCTCCACAACTATATACAGACTCTCGACTGACTCTTGAGTCTGAGCTCTCTAGCCAGGCCAAGTGTTTCTAATCTTCACACATACCACACACACTCACGTGACTGCTTCCAGCCACAGAGAATAACCATGCTTCAAGTGGCTTTCCAGCTTGACTTTGTGATTCCTTTCACACATGCACTAATCTTAGCTCTGGATAGCTCAGGACCACAACATTATTGCTTTAGTATTTTCTTCTTCGTTAGCTACTCCTACAAAAGTATACTGGGGAAAACAGATACATAATTTCTCTCTCCCTCTCTTACCTTTCTGACAGATTTTAACTGAGCTATCTAAAAAACTGTCTCTGGCTATTTAAGTAGACCTGCCCTTAGATGCACATAACCAAAGGTTTCTACCCTATCTATGCTGTTACTTACTCTGGCAGTACAGGGTGTTTTACTTACAGTTTCTGAATTCAGTTTGATATTGGAGATATTTTTAAAAATATTCATCTCATCTACATTTATCAGACAATCTCAGGCATCTAAATTAGGAACACAATTTTGGTGGTCTCTACGCTGAAGCGTACAGAAAGGTGAAAGAAGACCTTGCTGGAGAGTGATGCGCCTCATTGCTTCACCTATCCCATTTAGCCGTTTGAAATCTTTCTTCTTGCTAATGACTGTGCATAGATTCACACTACTGAAAGCTGAGCTAGAAAAGTGCCCTTGAAGCAAAGGCAACTATCAGCCCCCTTGGGTCCACTAGGGAAAACACTGCCAACAGGTCAAGGGAGGTGATACTTTCCTTCCACCAGTAGTCATGAGACGTATCTGGGTGCTGGGACTAGTCCTGGGCTCAGCAGTACAGGACAGCTGTAGACATGCCAGAACAAGTCCAGCACTGGGCCACAAAGATCGTTAAGGGACTGGAGCATATCTCACAAGAGGAGAGGCTGAGAGAGCTAGGACGGTTCAGCCTGGAGGAGAGAAGGCTCAGGGAGACCTTACTCACATGTACAGATACCTGATGAAAGAGAAAGAAGTAAAGGGAACAAGACTTTCCTCAGAAGTGCCAGGAGAAGAGTCAATAGATGCAAACTAAAAGCCAGAGAATTCCATCTGGACACAAGAAAACAGCTTTTACTGGGATGATGGACAAACATTGAAATGGGTCTCCCAGAAAGACTGTGGAGTCTCCATTTGTGGAGATTTTCAAAACATGACTGGAAACTGGCCTGGGCAACCTGCTTGAGTTGATGATCCTGCTTGAGCAGGGGTTTGGACTAGCTGAATTCTGTAACTCAAGAAGTCCCTTCCAACCTACATGAAAAAAACCCACCCCACCAATTCTGTGAAAGCTAGCTGCATAAATAGAGTATGAGTATCTGCCTAAGACATGACACTTCACATTGAAGGTAAGCGTAATTGTCCTTTTTATTGGTTTCCCATTTTCATATCAGATTGAAATAATGGGATGGAGTTAATGGGAAGACATTATAACTAACAGCTACTCATTTGTTATGTGAGTCTAGCAGGGAGCCCCCATCTTCTCTGACAGAAGTCCCTTGATAACTTTTCAGTCTTCAGCAGAGAGGAAAACCAAAATGCTCCAAGCACTGTGCTCAGAGGGCTGTTTTTCCTTGGTGGGCCTGAAGAGGAACCAAGGACTGTTACAAGCTGTGTAAGAACAAGAGTACAAGAAAAAGAATGCTGAGCTTCTTCGCAAGCCCACAGCTATGCCCAGAGGATGCTCAAGAATGATGAAGGATTTGGAGCAGAGATAGTTAATAACATAATTACTTTTATCAATTTGGCCTAGATTTGTATATTTCCTCATGTTAGATAAAATACTATTGTGCTTAAAAAGCTGTGAAGAGAGAATTCTTTCTTTCTTCTCTGTCA
This sequence comes from Lepidothrix coronata, assembly GCF_001604755.1. Classification (NCBI taxonomy): domain Eukaryota; kingdom Metazoa; phylum Chordata; class Aves; order Passeriformes; family Pipridae; genus Lepidothrix; species Lepidothrix coronata. The sequence goes on from NW_016690194.1 coordinate 1,471,230, forward strand.
TGGTGCTAGGAAATGCACTCAAGCCCTGCAGCATCACAGAATCAAAGAATTGTTAAGGTTGGAAAATACATTTAAGATCCACACTCTTTAGCTAAGGAAAGTGGAAGTGCTCAGGTTACTTCAGCAATGCAGGAGCCGAGCATTACCCCTGAGTTGGTGCAAACTGAGCTGCCTGGCCTTACTTCTCTGAGGATATAAAAAATAAACAGTATCAGTCAAACAAGGTTTCCAATGTCAGTGAGCACAGACATGATGATGCAGTTCATCAAGGCCACTGGAAGAACAAGGTTTTTGCAAAATGAGACCAAAGCTGGGAGCCTGCTGAGTGACCAGACAGGCAAAGGTTACGCAGCCTCTGCCAGCTGTCTTTGGGGCAAGCTGACATTTTTCATGACATATAAGAAAAGAACCCTAGGAGCATCAGCAAAAGAAGCAAAACAGTTTAGGTGAATCAAAAAGTTGGGAAATTCTTAATATCATCTTAAGATGGGTATCTAGGAACACAAAAAGATCTAGCAAGTAATTCTAAATTCTAAATAATTCACTACTATGTCAAAAACTTTAAGGATCATGTTTGTCTTTATTTTCCTGAGAAGCATGAATGCAGGTTTCATTTTTTTGTCAGAACAGTGACAGTACTATATTTTTCTGCATTCAGTGAAGAAAGTGACAGAATGGTAAGCTCAGCTTTATGTAACAGAAAGTTACTTTTCTCACGAATAACATGCACCATATTTACATTTAAAAAAAAAAAGTGCAGAATATAAGATAAACAATACCTTATCTGCAGAAGTACATCCTATTTTCCACTTTGGAAATAGGACCCAAAATGGGAATAGGAGAAAATTGCCAAAGATACCTACTTCTGACTGGGGACTGAGCCACGACAGAGATTTATATCACACTCATTTTCACACAGAGAATGGCATTTGCATGAGTTATAGCCTTGTCACACAGGAGTAAGAAAGTCAGCAGCTAGCTAAATTCTCACTTGTGGGAGATGTTTGGTTGGCCTGTGGCACCTTATCAGCAGGCAGAAATGGGGTGACATAATGAAAAAATGTCATTCTTCCTGTACCCTGATAAAGCCGAGCAAGAAAAGCAAGGTCTGGTTGCACTGGTGCTCTGAGTCCTCACTTTACCACTGGTATCTTCCCTTTTCAACAGAGTACCTATAGAAGTCTACAGAGAGAAAATGCTCCCTCCACGATCCTGAAAGAATCACCCTTCAAAATAACCTACAGCTTGTAGGGAGAAAGTAGGACTACTGTGCACGGCAGACACTTTCATGCAAAATACTTCCCATGCTTTTCCTTGCGCTGCTCTCACTGCATAACAGCCTTCTTCTATCAAAAAATGTAAAGAGGTCTTTGCAAATTCTACACTTTCATAACCCAAGAATGTCCCTTTCAAAACCAGGACAAAGGTAACTGAGGTACAGGACTCAGAAGAAAACAGCCAGAAATGATCAATGATTGCCATGAGTTATGTTCAAGTTACCTGGATTTTGGATTTGGGCCTGACCAACACAGCAGGTTGGATGATGCCAAACTTATTCATATGGGCGATGTTGTTATGAACAGACCAGCTGACTACTCAGCTGGATTGCCAGACCAGTGCTTAAGCAGAGGCAAATACAGCATAGGATTTCCTGGGGATTAGTGACTGGCTGGGAGTTGATGATAGCCTGATGCACAGGCAGTCATTAATCTTAATCCTCAGGAAATGATCTGTATCAGGGTCATTATTTCTGTAATAAGATAAAAGCAAACAAAAACCTAATGTCATACCGATATTTATATTCTTAATGATCTATGAGCTTTCAATTGTAATGTAAAGTTCATGTCCCGTTAACAAATACCCTACACATTCGCCTGTTAGAGTGGCTGAACTCTTATCTTCTTAGAAGCTTTATGCTGAGACCAAGATTTTGAAGGAGAGAAGCCTTCCTTGTCTAGACTGTTAAATCCACAGCATTACTGCACACCTGCCTGAATACAAAGTGCCAAATATCCAGCAGCTCCAACTGAACTCAGATATTACTCATCTGTCAGAGGTGGGCTGAACATCTTGCAAGCCCACTGATTCTGAAGCATTTACAAGCTGGCTTTCACAAGACAGGCACAAGCCATGCAAAACAACATTTGTGTGGGAAGGGAAAAGGAAGGACAGGTTCACAAATGTATAATTGTATATTGGGATTGCTCTGTTTATCCACATTTTGTGGAAGGTAAATCTTACTCTCTCACTTCATATTATCTTACCTACAATCAAATACATTTTTAAGATGCTTTCAATTCCTGTAGAGGTTGGTTCTGACTTCACGAATGAATTATTCAGAAGTAAGTTTGATGAGCTGGTTTTCTATAAATACATTGAATGTTAATGCAATAATAACAGTGTGTAGGTCAAGCTGACCTTTAATAGTCTCACAGCCTGTTTATACATTCTGTATTGCTTATGCTATCAAGAGAACACAGATGGGACTTCTCTGTCAGCCTTGTAAAGCCCACAGAACTCCAAATGACGGAGCACTCTTTTATGTCCCCATTTCCCTTGCAATTATTCAAGAGAATGTAACAGTGAACTTTATTACTGACTTAAATAGAAAGAAAAGCTTCTTTCAGCAAAATGCAACAACTGGAAATTTAACTTCTAAAGGTAACATTTGATCTGGAAGCTATGAAGAGTCAAGTACAGAGCTCCCAGACTTTATGAATGCTTTTCCAGAGATTGAAAACCCAGTTCACTTGGCTATGACAGCTGTAGGACTGTTGGCATCTATCAGGACTAATGGACCCAACAGTCCAGAAAGAGAGCAAACTCTGAAGAAGCCATCTTATGGAAAGAGGCTGAAAGAAAGTGAGTGCAGGTGACTGAGATGCAGTATGAGGAAGTATATGCTAGTGAAATGTGGAAAAAGGAAATGAGAGGGGGAGGAGGACAGAAGGAGTATGCCCAAGAGCAGGCGGTGCCAGAGTTGCTGTGTATGTGTCAGCTTTGATATACATCTTTCAAACTTTCTTCCTTTGAGAATGGCACTTTGTAATGTTCTCATAAACTGTTCTTTTTCTGCAAATCCAGCAAATACAGCAAATGATGCAATGTTTTTGACTTACTGATCTAAGACATCATCTGGTAGAAATACTGAGGAAATCTGGTAGGTAAATATAGAGCCAAATAAATAATGAATATTTTACAAAGCAGGTACCTATATCCATTATCACACTTTTTTTTTAATTAAATGCAAGATTTAAGTACAATGCCATCCAAATTTATTAGTTAGTATTACCTACCTTGGCCAGCCACAGTAGTTACATCAAACTAAAATACCTTTATTTTTATAGAGGTTTTCAGAACTATCTGAATACTGAATAGTGACTATGGACACTTAAAAGCTCAAAATCTCAGGAAACACTATGAGTGTTCAGTGGAGATATCCAGTATTCCTCATGTCTGCCCTCCAAACTGCCTGCAGCATAAAACATCTTGAAAGCCAAGTATACAAATGAGGTAAAAAGAGCCTCAGAAAAGGTTAATAACCACAATGTGTGACAGAAACATGGGTGGATTTTTTTTTTTTACATTTTTCCTACACATCTGGGCCTATCTATAAAAAGCTAAAATCAGAGTTCCATGTGAAAAGAAACTTTATGGAATTGCACTTTCACACTCCCATGAACTATAATTTGAATTTTGTGAAGTCAGTAAAAGCTTGAAATACTGGCACCTTTGATATTAACACCAACTTAAATGTCTGAACATACCTAGGTTATTTTCCAGTGTTTTCTTGTCCATTTCTTCATGAAAGCTTTTCATTTTAAAAAATATTTTCTGTAAATGTAGGTAGATTTTTTTCCCTTTGTAAATTTTCACTCAGTATGCCAGTTTTAATGAAGTGTACAGATGAACAGATGTCTATGGCCTTGCACTTATTCAAAGGCCACAAGATATTTATATTCCATTTTTTTAAGAACATTAATTCCAGGACACATATAAAAGTTTGGAAAGGAAAAAAGCCATAAACAAATGGTGAAGTATTATGAACAAAGAAACCTTGAAGAAAATGGTACTAGAGTAATTTAAATACAATGTATGCATTGCAAACATCTCTCTTAATCCACATTGATCTCAAGCATTTTACTGGCAAAATGAAGAGCAGGATCAAGTTAGCTCATAAACTTACTCATAATTAATACTTAATTTTCAGAAGTGCTGATCCCCAGGATGAATTTCTGATTTCAAACCCTTTTTGTCCTGCACTGTAGTGAAGGGGGAAGCCTCTGGATCACACTACATGGTGCAAGCTTGCTACAGGGAAAAGTAGAAGAGGTCTTAATGCTAAACGAGTTACATCTGGTAAACAAGTGAAATAGCTTGAGCAGTAGAAAAATACCTGAGAGATGATCTTATTTCTCCATCTCTGTTAGATTCAAATTGAGCTCAAGTCAACAGTTCTAGCCTTATTGTGGTCTTCAATCTGCCATGAATGTTCCTGTGAAGTGCTATATACAGTTTTTGGTCACTGAAGTTTGAAAGGTCTGTCAGTAATATTTTGTGTCTCTTTAGTCCTTCCCAATTCCCTCATAAGTGCTATTTCTCAAGACATTTATTACAGCAGCAAGAAAAGTCCTACAGACACACAAACATCAAATAAACACCTGGCCTTCAATTTTTTTGGATCTCCTACCAGAAGCAGAGAGTCAAATCACCACACAAATACAAAACTATCATGGTTTTCCTGCCAACTTCTCACATCAAAGCAATTGTGGTCTTCCTGCTAATTTCTCAAATAAAAAAATAAATTACATCACTCTTGGATAAAGCAAGCAACCCGTTAACATACATGTAACACACAGATATGTTTGTTGCATTTTTTCTATTGTCAGTGTTAAACCACCTGAAATCAATCCAGCAGAGTCTCATTCTTTTCAGTAGTCCACATGACGAATTATCCAACATTTTGACATTTTTTTTCTGACTTACTAAAATCAAAACTAGGAAAGAAAACAAAAAAAAAACTTCACAAAAGTACAAGGAAATAGAGTTTTTGTAACTTTTATATTACTGCTGAAGCCAGAAGCTGAAAAAAACAGTAGTTATAATATGCATCAACCAAGCAATCAGTTTCAGTTATCCCTGCAACAAACAAGTCTCCTAAGTTGAAAGTCTTGGTGGGAGTATGTATATCACATCATAAGAGTGCAGAACTCTCTCAGGAAATTCAGACACATTCAGAAAGAACTCATGAAAGCAAGAGAAATGCAAAAAACAGTTCCATGGATAGAAGGGAAAAAGAAAACATTTACTTTTGCATCAGAAAACCAAAAAACCCCCAAAAACTAAGCATACCTTCAGCAAGTGGGTCAAGTGTGTGAATCATGAGCTGGAAGATACTGTTCCTCATTAAACTGTTGTGGAGAGATGCAGAGCTTCCTCCCCTCTGGAGACGTGGCTTGGTCTAGGTTGAAAAGTAGGGGAAAGAATTTAGGCATTTTCTGTTGTTTGTGTCGAAAGAGGTCTGAAACAGTATGAATTAATCTCACATGACACTGCACAGTGAAACATTTTCAACTATCACTTGTAGCAGATTATATTAATCTAAATTAATCTACAGAATGTATCAAACATTGCCATAGGTATAGACAATTTCTCTGGACGTGATGGATCACCAGATTAGGTATTAGCTCCCAGGACTCAGGAAAAAAGAATCCTTCTTTGTAAAAACTCATAAAGTATTAAGAAAATAAAAACCTCACACTTGCATAAGGAAGAATGCATAATTTGTTTCTTTGTAGAACATTGTGTTTGAATCCCTGAAGTAAGTTATAATTTTTATTGCCTCAGTACATTGCAAATATGGATACGATCAGAATTATGGAGAAAAAGGGCAGAGAGTACTTTTTTTAATAGTACCCAGTCAGAGTGAAATATGGTCCTTTCTTTGGTTCAATCCATTAAGCACTCACTGCGAAAACAGATTGTGAGTGTGGTAAGGCAGTATAGACATCTACAGAAATGGATCTAATGTAGAAGCATCTTTTCTCTCCTTCTAAAGAAATGTAAAATATACTCTGAGGTTCTTTTCCCCATGCAATTGTCTAGTACAATAATCGATGCCGTTGATATATGCCGTAGAGTAAGACTGCTTCATGACTGGCTGGCTGCTTGTTCCAATAAAAAAGGATAGTGAGAGCCAACAGACTGCTGACTAGTAAGATCCTGAAATCCAATTAGAGGGGAAGAAAACAACACTGAAGAAAACAATATTTTGCAATAATACATGGCACATGGATTAATCTGTGGTGTCATACACATACGAAATGAGAAATTATAGAAACTGAACAAAAAATTTAGTTCAATGCTTTATCTTTGGAAATAAATTATTTAAATTCTATAGCAGCACAGGAAGGGAAAGAAATCCCAGTAATTTAGAAAAATGTTGATGTGTGCCAAACCAAAGTAAGGCTTGCCTCACCACCCTCCAGAGAAACAAATGCTCAGTTGCATAATAAGTGCTGCCTACCGTCAATGTTTGGTCATCCTTGTCTCCAGCATTAGGTGACTGCATGAATGGGAAAAAGAACAAAAAGAAATGTCAGATGGAGCATACATAGAATAGAAAGGCAGTAGAACATCACAGATGTCTGATCCTATGAATGCTGTTTTGATAGGTTTTTGAACCACTCAAATTAAAGCATCCTAGTAATTACGCAAATCAGAGTAAATTCACACTGCAGTGTTGCAGAAGTCTTTTATTCTTGTCAGCTTCTTGGACAGGAACTGTTGTCATTTCAGGGCCTGGCACACAGCAGCTAGGCTGCAGATCACAATGTTCACTTCATACAAATTATGCAGGGAAGCAAACTCCCTGTGTGTCAATCTGTTTGAGACAGTGAGGACTGAAGACTAAAAGGCAATAAGAAACTCAGGATCAACTAACTGTTCCACGAGAAGCCTAAAAAGGAGTAACATAACCTTGGTATTTTGCAGGAAGAGACTAAGCAAGGAAATGAAAAAAGGTCTTTCAGTTTAACCACTCCCTACAAACAACCTTTAGCCCAGACTGGCAGCTCTGGTTAAGGGCAAGAAACGTAGCTGATATGGTTTGAAGCTGGTTCCCTGCCAAGTCTGCAAAACCTCACCACACGGACTCCCCCCACCGCCAAACCAAAGGAGAAGAGGTTAAAAAAAAAAAAACCAAGAGAACCAAAACGAGAGAGAGGCAGCTAAAGCAATACATATAATTATATTTACACTTATATTACATTTATATACAATTGAAAATATATGTATAATTTCAAAAGGAAAAGGGAAAGGGAAGGGGGAAGGGAAAAAGGAACACAAACAAAATAAAATATACAAGATCAATAGCCCAAGATCTAGCAACTAAAAGAATTAGCAAAAAAAAAAAAATCTTACTACTCTCCTTGGGGCCACAGAAAGTCGCGCTGAAACAACCGCCAGCAACCTCCATCTCCCAAGGTCGGCGAGGCCTCACGAGGCCTCACTCCCCAACACGACAGACTCAACAGCAGGGAAACCTGCACCTCAAAGCCATTGGAGGGAAAGAGGGAGAAGGCCTCTCCTCCTTTCTTCTTATACCCTGGTTTACGTAAAAATCATAGGGAATACCGGGTAAATCTGGGCACTTCCTTGGTTACAAACTAGTCACCAAGGAAGGCCTAGACTAAACTACCACAGTGGCACACACTGCTCTGCCATGAAGGAAAATGAGACTTTGAACGGATTTTAAATAATTTCCTCCCTCTTGAAGACTCCTGTTTAGCACTGTGTAATACAAAGAAAACAAATTACAACACAACTGTTCTATGGAACAATCTCCCCCATTCAGTGAAACCTAGTTTTTGACACACACCAACGCTAAATTTTTGGACATGCCTGTTGAGTTTATTAACCTTGAAGGTTAAGTGGAAGGCAAGCAGTTATGAGCAAGTACTGATGACAGAGTGAATCCTTTCTGTTCCATAATAAATAAAAGAATAATGAGAACTGAACTTTTTTTCAAAAATGTCCTGCCATAGCTGTGAATATTAACCTGAAGAAAAGATAATGAGACGTAAAAAAGGTCCTTGTTCTGATAAAGGAACTACCTGTCACCTCTAAAATAAATCTGCCCTCATGGAAGAAAATGCTAGAAAAAAAAATTTTATGCCTCTATTGAAGACAGGTATCACAGAAAGAACTTTTAAATTAATAAAAGGGAAACAGAAAATACAAAATCTGTGTTCTAAAATGTCATTAAAACAGTAGATTCATCTTAGAAAATGTTTGCATAATATGTATATGTAGTTATATAGTATACATACTCATGTATCTTTCAGATGCAAATCCACACAAACTAGAAAATCCACGATTTATTTGTGAATATTTTGAGGGAACTTCACAGGAAACATAAATCATCTTGTAGCAAAATTTGCAAGAAAGCAAAAAGGACAAGCCAGGAAAAGCTTTTCTTGTCTCCAAAGAAGCAGTTTAGTACAGTAGACTCCTAACCATCAGTGGCTATAGTTACAGAAGTAAAGTCTGTGATACTTGCATGAATGTGCAAAAAGGGAACCTTAAAAGTTTTTAAAAAATTACTATTTGGGACTTCAAACTTCTGAAGGTAGGAAATCTATTTCTTATTTTTAATATTGAAAGATATGAGAATATATAATTGATAAAACTGATTAATTTATAGTTTCTACCTGACAAAGGGCTGAAGAATATATCTTTTCATATGGTCAAGAAAAAGAAACATGTTGAAACATTTACTTGAAAGGGAATGGGGGGAAGCACCATGAACGTATAAAAACAACTAGACAATAATGTTTAACATATCATTTCTTTAGTAGAAGATAATTATATTCTAAAGATAAAGAATAATGAAATACATTTTGTATATACATTAAGGAAATAAAAGTGTGAAATAATTTATTTGCCAGTACAGAATGGGGTATACACCATGAAATGGATTTTTTAAATATTTTTTTCCACATAATATTAGCAGTGCAATTGTTTCTGAGTTTAACCTGCCAATTAAGTTACATTATAGCAAAACTGCTCAAGACTGGAATAAAAATAGAATTTTAAGGCAGAAACGTCTCCACCATTTCAAAATCAGTATTGTAAACAATAGTTTGACATTTTTGTGATGCTGAATAATTATAGTTTCTGGATTACTTTCTGGAAGAAACAATAATAACACCTTAAAATACTGTTTTAAACTATGGCAGTGAAAAATTCAGTTGTATTGCTGCTTACACTTTGTATTTGATGGCATTTTGTCCACATTAGGATGGCAAATTAAATTATTTTCTTATTGTTTACAGCAAGTTTTTCATTTACATTGTCTTTGCTATTTAATTTTGGTATCATATACTGCATGGAAAAGTATTCTGAAGTATAATTTTTCCCTTACAGAAACATTTAGTATTCAGACATTTTATTCGTTTTTTAGTCTAAGACAACACTTAAAAACTGGTCCAAGGTTACAACAGTGGTGTTTCTTTGTTTTGGGAGTGAATATTATATTTTTGGACACACTCAATAATGATTTTTTAAAGAAAATACACATTTCCTGTAAGTTAAGGTTATTCTTAAATCATGGCAACTGTTGCGTATTAATTCCCTCAGGATCAAAAAGAGATAAAACTTCCATACAATATATGCAGTTCATATTTTTCTAGGATTTATTAATAAAAATTATCTTTTGCAATTACATCTTATAATTTCTTTAAAACCAGGCATTTATTATAATTCTGCACAGTGAAAACAATGCATTCTAGTATACTTTCATATTCAAAGGTATCTGAGGCACAATCCACTATTACATTTTTATCAGAATAATAAAATGATTAATCATTAGACAGATCACTAATTTTTTAGAGAATTCAACAAAGCATTTTTTGTTTCTTCTGTATGCCATGATAGCACATAAGAATTTGTCCATCCCCCTGCCTCTATTGATAATCATGTATTCAAGTTTGCTTCACCTGAGCTAAAACTCTTGAAACATTTTATTTCAGGAATAATAATAATAAAATGTCTACTTGCTATGGAGAAATGGTCTCTGGTATCCTTTTCACACAATTCTTTTCCTTAGTGACCTAAGTCCATCAGTGATTGAGCCTGACAACTTCCTTGCCTTGTTTTGGAATATGTGTTCTTGAAAAACAAGCTTATGAAGTAATTCATGCAAGGGATGAGGCCTCACCAACTATCTGGTGAGTCTCCCCATGCTTTTCTTTGAAATAAAGGGCATCATGACAGCCAAAGGAGGAGCAGAACCTATAAACAACTCTAGGTATTTGATAGAGAATTATCCTTGTTAGTAAAAGACAGCTAGCAACTTGAATCATCTGTTAGACTGAGTATCCAAAACCAGAATTGGAAAGCTGACTGCCTGTAGGTCTAGCACTTGTTGCTCTAGATGAAGCTTCCATGTTACAGATGCAATAGCCATAAATAATCAGTGAACTGGATCGCCCATTCTCTTCTCCTAACATGAGAAAAGCAGGTTGTCAAACAACAGTGGGTAAACGTGTAATGGGATTTCAACACCCTTTCTACAGTGTGGTTCACATAGCTTTTCTGCTTGATAAATATTTTCCAACTATAATAACTAAAAGATATTAAAAAACCAAAACAAAATGAAACAAAAACCAACCTGCTTCTATGGGAATAATGGCATTTCATGATGTTTGGTGGCTGGCAGTGTAATGTTGAATGTAGTATCATGTCTCCAATTATCATATAATACGAGACCAGATAGGGATTTGCCTAATTGTCTCAAGATGCTTTATAGTGAAGTACTTCTGCTGCTCTCTCTTCTACCTGTTTTCAAAAGTGGAATCTGGACACTGAAACTTCATACCTAACAGTGAGTCACTGCTCGTCAGTCCTGAAGTAAATTACAGGAGATAAGTTTTCTTGGAGCATTTTTCTAGGATTATCTAATGTTTGAAAGACACTTACACTTAAGGTTTGGGTTTTTTTTGTTAGACTGAACTACAGAAAAATGAGATACATTTCAAGGGGCAGCCACTGAAGTCAATCTAGTTAACCTACAACAATGTAGGTAATTTCTAAAAAGCAGTATCCTAAAGAGTGCTAGTAATGCACATGGAATAGAACTGTTCTGCATTTATTTGAAATTATATGGTAAATCAGATTAAGGCATAACTAAAATCCAAGCAATAAATTTATCCAGCCAGATTTCAGAAATAAGCCTAATAAGCTCAGAGAAGGAACAAAAAATGAAGATATTATTTTATCTAGTTCTCTTAATATATACATCTTTAGATTTTTCCAAATTAGAATCCCTTAGAGTTCCCTTCTTTGAATATCCCCAAACAATACAAAGTTGTAACCTTTGCCTACTTGATGTGTAGGTTGGCTGAAAAAAGCAAATCCTAGTGTTTTTAATATATTTAAACTAAAATTCTTCTAGATATCCATGGAAATAAAAGTTGACCATCACTATCACAGTCTACAGAAGCTCTGTCAGGCACTGCAATGGGGCCAGTACACGTTTCTAACTGAAGGTGATGTACCTCATTACCCCACTCTCTAGATTCTTTTTGTAGAAAGGCTGCAAGTAACTGTAGGGGTATATTTCTATAGTTAACCTATAGTAAACTTGATGGTATGGATTTCAGCTTAGATATAACTGCTTAGTAGATCATTACCTGAATCCAGACTGCAAACTAACACAGGATTTTGGATCTTAAAACAGGGGAAGAAAAAGCTTTATTAAGCACACTGTAGAATAATAAACTAAAATTCTCTTTCATTTTGCCCTCTTTCTTCCTTTTACCTCTTTCCTAAAAGTAAAATACAACAGAGTGTTCTACCTAAAGAAACAGATTTTTGTATTCTTGAAGAAATAAATATGATTCACAAGAACCACATCCAAAATTAAATTGAGGTTGCAAGCTTGCTTTACTCATAAAAATGAAGAATGTATTAAACTAGAACTTGAACTTCCAAAGACATTAACCTGGACCATGAAATTGGAATATCCAGCTCCATTTACAACTGCTCGTTTTCAGGCACTGAGTGCGAAAGTTGTAGCACCAGACAAAGCAGAATAGCTTTGTTAATTCAGATCAGTTATCTCTTTTATGTCAGTCTGTTCATGCTGTTACCTAATGTGCAGACACATAGTGAATCCTCATAAGTGTTCAGAAGAGATGCGTCTTAACTGATTCAAGCAGTGACAAATAGATGGTTTAAGCCATCAGTTGCTAAATCACATGCTAAAGTTAGGTCAACTGATTTAATTCCAGATATTTGTACATCCCATTGTATGAAATAAAGCTTTCCCAGTCAGTAGGACCAATCATATGGTATTTAGTTATTCAACATATGTAAGAAAGAGTTTGTCCCATGTCTCTTACCTTCTCTGAACTTGCTTAAAGTCAGGTATCTTTGGCTTAGGGTGGCAATGTAATAGCTCAAGCTTAAAGACTTCATGAGTTTTTAATCACCTTAGTGTCAGAAGTAATTATGCAGTTTTAAGTTGTCCTCTTATCCTCAAGACTTACCTACGAAGTGACCTTTTGCTATTTTTTGAGTCATATAATTTTCACCACAGTTTGTATGCCTGTGTAACTTTCAGGAGGACAAAAGAATCCTTAAAAAAATAAATTAAAAAAAATCTAAAGCTAGGTACTTAGTAGTCATTAGGTGCACACAAAACATTTGTTCACAAGTGACGGTTTCATTATGGATTTATGTGGCTAACTTTAAAACACCTGGATTTTAAGTCTTTAATATGCTGCTACTTCATCAACAGCATTACATGGGAAAGCATTAGTGAGTGTTCCAAGAATAGGTTCTCAAAATTTAAGAAATTTTGGCATTAAAATCACCCATGAAACAAGGTGCAAATTTTATGGAGGGGATTGGGAAGGTTTTCAGCTGAATTCCAACTACACCCTAGAGACTACTGACAGGAGATGTCTGCTCTTAATTTTTTACAACTCAGTGAAATGTCAATGGTGTAGTAAGAAGCCAGCAAAAAAAGCATTTCTTAGGACTTCTGCTTACCTAAATATACTACAGATTATGGACAGGTTTTAGAGTTTGCCTTAAAAGTAGTCATACCAATTCCCAGAGAGAAAGGTGTTTGACAAATCTCAACTGTGGCTGTTGCTATGCTGATTTCCAACTCCTGAACAAATTTCACTGCAGTTAGTTGGCTGTATACTGCAGAGGACTCATCACAAGGGCAAAAAGGCTGCAATTTCACTGCCTTCCCACCTCCAACACCCTGGAGATCCGGAAGGAGAGAGGCAGCTCCATTGCAGAGAAGAAACCAGCCTGCACCGCCCATAGGGAGGAAATGCCAAAACAGCACATCCTCAGCCATCCTGGTCATGTCTCTGTTTCACCAAGCTCTGCTCACTTTTCTTATTTCGTGGCTGCCTTTCCCCTCCAAGTGCCTTTTTTGTCACCAGGAGCTCTGCTGACTTCATTGTCAGCTGGCAGAAAGTCACATCTGATCTAGCTCTCAGGATAGTGACTGCAAGAAGAATATAATCAAACGTGTGAGTGACACATTAAAATGATACCCAGAAAGCTAGCTGAGCATTGCTAAGAGTTGATGTTTCCCACAGTGTCAGAATGGAACAGAGAATAGAAGGTAGAACACTGTACCTTAAATGAGACAAAGGGAAAGCCTGGCATGCTGTATCTATCCTGTGGGACTGCCTTTTCCATGAAACACTAGTAACATTTAAGGTGGTCTAATTTACATATTTTTTAAAAAAGAAGAAAGCAGGGATAAAGGAATAGGATTAAGGTACAAATGTTTCAAATAACTGTGCTTCAAAACACAAAATCCTCGTCCACTGGGAGCACACTGGTAGCTATAGGTTGCAGAATTATGGGTGTCAATTTTACATCATAGGCAAAATCTGGCAGTTGGCTTCTGTTCCTTCATTTTCCCTTTGTAAACTAGGAATAGAGACACTGTAAAGAACTTGGTTCTTATGGAGAGGGCTGACTGCTTTAGGGGCAGGTTAATGGGTACGGTTGCCATCTCCTCAGCAATTAACTGTGCTCTTTGGGCTTTTTATCTCCTACTGAAAACGACATAGATGTTCATTACAGTAAGCTACAAAGCAGAACTTCTTTGAGAGCAGTATCTTCATTAGCTAAAGGTAAAGGATTGAAAAGTACCTCTGATAATGTTTCATTAGCTAAGAAACATCAAAGATTTTTAAAATAATTTTTGGACTATTATATTTCTAACAGATCTGAGACTATGGACTTACAAGATTATATGAGAATTCATGTAACCAAAGCACACAGAACATCTGTGCTTTTTACATCCCACAGGATATTAGACTAATTGTTCAACATTGTAAAAGAATAACCAATAAAAATATGATGGCTTAATTTTTTTTATTCACCCACTAACTGGATTATATTACTTGGTCTCCGTTTTAAAATGTAAAACTAGACATTAAGTCCCAGGCAAAACAAAGTATTACTAAAAGAAAATACCTTAATTTTGCCTATTTGACTCAACGGTACTTCAGACTGACTGTCCTTATAACTGATATTTAATACCATCTGCCTCCATAATCATCCTCCAGATAACCATTTTCAGCTTTTTCACAAGTGCCTCCTAGGTCCTTTTTATCATATGAAACATGGAAATTACATCTAAGAGTTTGTCTTATACCCGCTGGGGGTGTGAGAAATGGTAGAGAGAAAATCTGTTAAGAAGAAACAGAAAAGAAATTTTACGGAACAACCTGCAGATAGGAAACCAGCACTGTATTGCCGGTGTGCCTGATAGAGCTGTGGACAGAAAAGCAAGCCAGAATTTCCAACTTTCATCTGCAACCATAAATTAAACCAAACAGTTTTTTTCAAACTAAGTGAAGAAAAAGAGGACTACATCAGCTTCTATCTTATTCTGATTATTCCTGCCTTTTAACTATTTTTCTATAATGTTCTGCTTGGCATTGAGATGAAAGAGATCTAAGATTTGTGGCTCTGAAATCAAGAGCATCCTTGCATGCTGGCATTCTGGAGACCACCAGGTATATGTGGTGGTCCACATTTAGACCACTGTTCTAAATGCAGACTTACAACACTAAGACCTTAAACCAGACCTTCCTCACTTTGATTCTCAGTGTTTGGACACCTCATTTGAGAAATTATGTCCTACATGGCATAGCAAAGGATAGACAGAAAATCTTTGCAGTCACTTTCCTCCATCAGTCTGCTGTCTCACACTGCCTTTCATATTGCTGCTTTGTCCTTGCAGCTATGAACCACATGCCTGCAGGCAACCTAACGCCAATGCAGAAGCAGCAGCTCTATTGCTCTCCTCCGCAAAGCTCAATCCTCCAAGAACAGCTTCCTAATTAATATTTAAGTTAAATGTACAGCTTCAAGTATAATTCCCCTTGTGATCAAAGAGAATAAGGCATTGGGGGAAGCAGATGTGCTAGATCTAGGGAGGATAGAATCATGGAAGGGTGTAATAGAAGAATATAGCTACAAGAAAGCATGAGACAGTTCATGGTGAAGTAGTGAGAGTGGCAGCCTAAGCAGCTAGTGGCCGTACCTCAGGCTTGTATCTGTCTTCCACCTCTCTCTCCTATTTACAGCCTATGACAAATGCATTTCTTCACCTCTAAGCTGCCAGTAGAGCTTAATTGCAAAAATGAAATTTCTCTGAAACTTTTGCTGAATAATGTTACTTTGGACACCAGTCAAAATCACAGTCTTCAAGGTCTTTCAATCAGAGAGAGAAGAGAAACTCATAGTAACTCCATCCATCTTTTATGTAATTCTGTTCCACTACAATAAAAATAAAGTCTGGTTTCTCTAAGGACTGCAGGAATCACAAGCACAATTACCATGCCCTTACTCAGCTGTAAGCCTCCTTTTAGCAAATAGTTACTCCCCCAATGTAGTCTGCCTCTGCCATGGAATCATAGAATCACAGAATACCCTGAATTGGAAGGACCTACAAGGATCATCAAATGCAACTCAGTCCTGCACAGGACCATCCCCAAGAGTCACACCATATGCCTGAGCGTATCATCCAAACACTTCTTGAACTCTGGCAGGCTTGGTGCTGTGACCACTTCCCTGGGGAGCCTGTTCCAGTGCCCAACCACCCCCTGGGTGAAAAACCTTTTTCTAATATCCACCCTTAACCTGCCCTGACACAACTTCACACCATTCCCTCAGGTCAGCATAGAGAAGAGATCAGTGCCTGCCCCTTCACTTGCCCTCACAAGGAAGTTGTGTCTGCAACGAGGTCTTTTCCTCTCATGACTTTTCTCCCAGAATCTGTGGTTCTTTCATCTTGGACTTTCCTGTGGCCTTTTTTCTCCTATCTGTTTGGCAAGCACATAACACAATGCCCATGGAAACTCAGCCCACCAAGGACACTTCTGTTTCAGGAACTGGCACACCTTTGTATCTGAGAGGGATGCACCTAGTGATTCAGCTATCTGCTTTCAAAAAGAAGTGTGGTCATAACTCTGCATTTACCACTGTCACACCCCACTCCTTTCAATACCGTTCAGCCCAACTAGGCTTTCTTCAGTGTAAAAGGTACAGAAAATGGAAGGATCAGAGAAAGTTTTTAACAAAAACAGCACCGTTGCATTAAGTGAAGTCACCAAGAGGGAGGGGATTTGAAACTAAGATTTGAATTGCACAGCAAAGCTGGGCCCTCATATTGAAATATACTGGTTATTAATTCCATTAAAGCAAATAAGAATACTTTCTGTGCCTTAGTATAAATATTTACTGATTCTTTAATAGTTCCTGTGCCTACCTTCTAGGTTGCCATGTTTTTGGTTTTAATGACATCTCAAAGTAAATCCCTATTTTCAGGTAATGCACATATGGCTGGATCTACAAAAATCTGGCTGCTCCAGGAGGGAACAATCTAGTTCCCTAAGATAAACTTTATATACAACTAAATTAATCATAAAAAGAAAACTTTAGGACAAGGTAAGCCAGAAAACATTATATGCTTTGCAGCCTTAATCTGTCTGGATGTAAGCCATAAACTAGAAAATTCCCATTGCTATGAATCTACACATTTCTATTTTAACATGATTCTGTAATCATTCTGCAAGCATGTAAAAATTTCAGTAAACAATGTACACATGATTCTCTTCACAATATTCCCTTGAAATTCAAGTAACTGCATCTCTGTCAAGCTAAATTGTCAGTAAACATGGTTCTTTCATGTGGGAGTTTGTGAGTCTCCAATCAGGATTTTATGAATTTAAGTCACTTTTTATTATATGGGGTTTATATGTATATATATGGTCTTTTACGATAATGAGCTTTTATGCTTGCAATGCTGACCACGGTAGTAAAAAGAATAAACATATTTGAATCTTGTAATGTTTCTTTCCATTTGTAAAACAGTGCGTGGCCAGAATGAGAAGACAGATTAAAACTCCCTTAGTCTGTCTGCCTCCTGTTTGCTTTATCGGCAATTTTACTGTAGCTATCTCTGTGTACATACATTTTTAATATGCTTCACAAATAGTATTCCTGCAGTTCTGCTGTGGATCTCTGTAGAAATATCTGAAGAGTGCTTTTTATTTGGTTAAAATCTTTTCTTTCCTTTTGATTCAAAACTGAATGGGAAAGTATCATTAGAACTGTCACCGTTAAGTGTTCTGTTTGCAAACTGAACTTTCCTACATACAATCACAATACTCTCCTCTCAAACTATTCATGTTTTTCAATAGTCTAGTCAAATCTGAATTATCAAAATATTTTCATTCTTGTTCACATAGATTTAGCAGTTACATGACAAACATGAAGAAGGTCAGGTAAAATCATAACCTTAATAAAGAAATAACCAGTACAGGGGATACTGGCATGGAAAACCTCTAAAAGATCAAAATAACAAAAAAGTCTGACTCAAAGTGTGGTTCACACCATTATGAATTCATTCCATGGGATTAGCATAAAATTAAATTAATTGAAAGCAGGATCTGAGTGCACATGTAGGAAGAGATGTGATATTTATTGCACAGTACACTCAAACAAGGTGTCCACCTCTTAATTTGTTACATACAAAGCAAAATACAGTAAAAATAAAATGTGTTTTGCAATACAAATGTTTGCCACTCTCAAGAGTCTACTGGCTAACAGATCCTACTGCATTTGCAGCTATAAGAGTTACTAAAGTACTAACTATCATAAGCTACTAAATAAAAATTGTCTCTCTCTGGATGTTACTGCCTACATATTGAGTTATGATTTATCTTTAGGATGTGCTTCTATTTTACACCTTCTCCTGGACCTTTCCTGACAGGGGCTTTCGCAGTCATACAGTCAGGCTCTACCTCCAGCCTGACAATTGACAGGATTTTGCCAGCTCAGCCTGGAGTCTCTCCCAGGAAACAGCCAGACGCAAAGATTTCGAGACTTTGGTGCAGTTTCAAGTCACATATCTCTGACATGCAACACTCAGAGCTGAGAAGATGGGTGCTTGAGATCCAGCTACTTACCCTGACACCGTATCAGACTGCATTGATAATCTAGGGAGTTCAACAGCTCCAACAAGATCAATTGCCTGAATATTTTTGTAAAAGCCTTTAAGTCACTTCATATGCCACCTATGTTAGTCAGCACTCACATCAACAGCTGTTTGAAAAAATAATACATGTTTAAAATTGCTTTCCTAATGCCATAGTAAATCATGGTAAGTTGTGCCACTGTTTCTGCCAGATAAAGGACTGCCTGTCCACTCTTGTTTTAGCAGTATCCAGAGCAGCTTAACACACCATGAGAGCAGTCACGCTGTGGCTCAGCCATGCACCACACCACTCACTGTTTTCACTCCACCACAGTCAGTCACAGGCAAGTAAGGACAACATTATAAACTACTCTCTGAGCTCATTAAAGGATGGCAAAGCAGGAACTATAATAGGATTCAAACCCTTTCGTGCTTCATTTCTAGAAGAAAGCTTGTTCGAGTTGGGTATAAACAAGAGCTGCTCCTGCCTGCTGGATTAATAGTGCCATCTGTGAAAAAAAGGACTGCAGAGTTGACCAGTGTCATAGGAGATTTTGGTGTACTAATAGAATTTATTGCAGCATTGCCTATCCCTAGCAAAGACCAAAGACCATTTCATCAAAGACCTTGGACCGAAAAGCCAGCATAGAGTCAAAGTTTTCGTATATCCTATGGAAAAACTGCTCTCTAGATTCTTATCAGTCCTGTGGAAAAGCTACATATATTAATTCCACTGATGCAAGTAAGTTGGCTAACACAACTATAAAAGCTTTACTTACAATTGTATTAATACAGAAAAGTTCCATCTTTTGGTTTAGACCACAGACAATGACATGATATCTTGGATGAAAACAAGTCAAGAAATGTAAAACTAAAAAAGGAAAAAATGCTGCCAAAACACAGAAAGTAAAAATTTTTGTGAGCCTGAAGAAAATATGCTACTCACAGAATCAGTGGTGATTTTCTCTTCTCTATCTTCTGATTAAATAAAACATCAAATGATTGCCTGAAAACTTTATCTATAAAGGCTTTCTTTTCTGCCCAAGAAGCAGTTACAGGGGCAGACTGAATTCTAACCATTGATTTTTTGGGGGCAATACACTGAATATATGTTATTTACCTCTTGGAAACACAGGACAGAAATCTTCCAGAGAAATGTAGACCTGTCGGCTAAATCTTTCCCACTATGACATGTAGTCTAAACATATCTAAACTACTAAACATGTAAAACTAATCTTTAGATTTAAGACTACATCTTCTTCTATAAAAATCATAGTGATCATGAAACATTTGTCACACAAATTAACTATGCCTCCCTGGACCATGAAAGAATACCCAACAAAACAACTTTTATATGTCTCTAACGAAGATACCGTGAAAACTTAATGATAGAAAGACAGTGCATCTTACAATTAAGTAATTCAAAACACCAAAGAACTAGAAGCAGCAATATTCCAAACAGACAAAACTCAATCACTTTCATCACAAATTCTGCAAATAGAAGTTGGGTTGCACAGAATTATGAAAATCTGATGTGACAATGTGGATTCTACTTACATAAAATTTACTTAGAAAGGCAAGTTTCTTCACTGGCACTACTGCACTATGAATTCCCTATAATCACACCCTGCTTGGTATTTAATTGAAATAGAGTGATTTCAATTTGCAGCAAATTCATCATCAATTTTCATGTAATTCTTTCAACAGGTAAATTGGAGTACTAATTTGGTTAATTATTTCAGGCATGTTGTCTCTCAAAATGTGTAGCCCTGTACAGAAAGGAGAATTAGAATAATCTCTGCACTTTGTTTTGTTATCTAGGACCTTACAGTTTATTGTGATGTCTGCATGTCTGAGTTTTTTAGAAAAAATACATTAGATTTTCTTAATTCATTTGCTCCCTTCTTTAATTAGTTGAAGAGAAATCTGCTCTGTGATCTAAATTCTATGAACTGCTTTTTGCTGATGACAAAAAGGATTTCATCTCCTGGGTTATTTATCTCCTCTAAATATGCCTTAATTATTATTTACGCAAAGTAATGCCTAGAGTATAATACCTACAAATTCTTCTGATTCCAAAAGGAAACTAAACCATGAAGATGAATCTCAGTTTCATTTATAAAATGCTGTTTTCACTGCTTTATCCCTGTAAAGAAAACCTTGAAACGTAGAGTGACATAAGCCACTTATTCAGATTAAACAAGTTAAAGTAAGCAAGTTTCATTTCTGCATTAAAGAGCTGAGAGTGGTAGTGTAGTCACATGCAAGAGCTAGTCTAGCAT
Source organism: Lepidothrix coronata (assembly GCF_001604755.1). Lineage (NCBI taxonomy): Eukaryota > Metazoa > Chordata > Aves > Passeriformes > Pipridae > Lepidothrix > Lepidothrix coronata. Next base: position 1,492,041 of record NW_016690194.1, read on the forward strand.
ACAGTGAGAACCAAACCTTCTTATACATTATACCCCATATTTTTTTATTTATCTTCCCCAAGGCATCAGCAAAAATTTTCAGCAATGGCTGCAGAAAGACTAAGAGTTGTTTAAAAAAGTTACAGGTAGAAGGTATTGACTTCTTCATAGTTGCTCTTTCTTAGTTTCTTAGTTTCTTCTAAGTGAAACTTCAGCTTTAAGTGGTAGGTGACTCACTCATGCATATGAACTAAAATAAACCTTTTCCTATGCCTTTATAATAGTCCTTGAAACGTAATTACAATTTCAGGATGTTAAACAGAAATAATCCCACTTAATGAACAAGGTTTCAGAATGTCCTGTAGAAAAGGTTTGATCATGGCTTCTTACTCTGGTTCTGTTCTGGTCTTCAGACTGATACTCTCAGAAGGACCATTTGATTGTGTAATTTTTTTCCCCCAACACTTTCTGAATCAGTCTTGATTTCTTTTTTTTTTTTTTTTTTAATTTGGAAATATTTATAGCACTAACATATTCATATCTTACATTTTTCTGTAAAACTGCCAGTTTTTCTGAAAGGCCTGTCACTGATCTCAGGACTAAAAGCTACATATGACCTTTGCTGTGGTCAGAAATATCTGACGGAATTTTTAAATACCTCAGTGGAAAATGCCATGCAGTGCAAATCTCACTTCTTCACAAGAGATCAACATAACTACTAAAAAACGTGATGCTGGCAGTGAATTTGTCTACTGCAGATGAAATACTCTCAGTTTTGAGTAAGTATCATGGAGAGATGCAATTATGACTCCTGTCGATACACTCCAATTGTACACATTTATGCTACTTAAGATAGAAATTCTTGCAATGAGAGTTGGTTATTATCTCTTCCCTGAACTACACCACTGAATGAGAGAAACATCTGGAGGAAAAGCTATAGAAATATTAAAAGAACAAAGAGTTTCACTGTTAGAAAAAGCAGCCTGTCAAATAGAGAGCCCTGGACGCTGAAAAATTATCAGGCTATGCGTAGTTTTCGTAACAAACTCCTCATTATACCTTTTTCAAGTAACACCACAGATGTTTTAAGACCATGGCTGTAACAGCTCCAGACAAAAATGTGGTCAGACAGCAAAATTTCCATCAGCATTAATTTTGGACCAAGGATGACAACATAAGAGACTTAATATCAGCTTAATGGTCAAGAAGACTTGGTCTAATATGAAAAAATCAACATCATAAAGCAAAACAAAAAGCAAGGCTAGAACACCCAGCAGTTTAGGGGACAGCAGCAGTGTAACTTAATCCCTGGGAAAACTATGGCAAACTAGAGGAGATGTATTGTTGAGTAGATTTGTGCCTGCTTATGAGGAGCTAGATTTCTGAATTTGAATGCAGCTGAAAAGACTTTGTAATCTGATACTCCTACAGAACTGTGCCTGCTCTAAATGAGGGCTTCTGTTCGTTGCCAGTGTCATCCAACCCCACGGTTTTTAAATAAATACGGTTTTGATTAACGTCTACCACATACAATCCATTTACTTTTTGGTTAGCTATGGCATGAATGCAAATGGAGCAAAAATCTTTAGGAAGGGACTAAATGGAGTGGAATAACTGGCTCTCCTTGGGAATTTCTTGCACTTCCCGTCTTTTTGTAAGCACAGGATGGCAGTCTTGCAAACCCTTAAAGGCCAGGCAATTCACCAAGAGGCTCATGCAAGTAAGAGTTTTTGGGACTGAGCTCATAATTTCTAATAGCAAATACATCAGGATTTTATAAGCTCAAACAGGCTTGTGAGAGTAATAATCTGTAAAGCCTATTAAGCTATTAAGGTAACCAAATAAAGCATCTGCATTTTGATCTGTCTTCAGTCGAAATGCTCAGCATGAAGCTTCCTTAGTGATATAAAGAAGGCTGAAGAAATCATTGTCTATAAGACAATTTTCTATGCTTCGGCTTGTTAGAAAACAATATAAATCCCAGAAACTTCTTCCACTCTTACAACATGTTATATCAGTGCCATGCTTTAAATATTGAAAATGTCTTCTCTAGTAAAAGGATTTTTCATTCTTTAAGACATAGGTTAAAATACACTGGTTCCTCTAGCCTATTTATATTTTTACTTGTTTGCAGTATTTCATCTGCTGCAAAATGCATCAGCCACACTACTCCCATGACCATCTCTGCTCCACTTACTACTTGTTACTACTGCTCCATGTAATTCGCTTGATGTTCTCCACAAGCATTTGTTTCTTTTTTATTCTTTTCACTTTCATTCAGAATCTGCTTAAGGACACATTTCTTTGCTCATCATAACAGGCAAGTTCATGACCTAACAAAATTAAATTAAACAGAACTTTTTAGCTAGTGTTCTTTGGAGGTTGCCATTTTGCATCCCAGCTATATGGTTTTAGCTCAGTGAAGTCGTAATATCCTTAGACCTTATATTCTTTTGGTACATCAAGTAGGGCCAAACACACAGGTGTATATATAGCTATCTTAGAATATATTTCTCAATTTTTTTTATTGAGTGTCATGTGCTAACATCTCAAGAGATAATTCCAGCTTTTTTGCCCTAAGCAAATAGGTGCACATTTGCTGCCCTCAACAGCAGGCTATTTAATCTATGTTGAAAAACAAGCTTTCCTTCTTCAGAATGAAAACAGCTTACAGTACTGGTTTTATAAATGTGGCATTGTATTCTCAGACATGAGGTTTCACATACATATCTCAAAATAATCGTAATCAAATGACAGGAAAAATGGCCATGTATTCATAATGCTGTAACGGCAGTCATCAATTTCTCCAACACTGGCCAATTTCTCCAACATTCGTGTTTGTTATTTTTCATCTCCAAAAATTTACTATTCCAGAGTCACAGAAATACCATTCTTTTGCCCTTCTTGTAAATGTGGTTAAAATTAAGCCATTCAATAAGATTATGTACTGTTTCTCACTTAATTGCCAAGTTCCCATTATGACAAACTATTTCTTTGCATTTTCTTTAATTTTAACTTTATTTCCTTTTCCAGCTTTGGGAGACTTTAACTTGCAAGAGTATGTACAATTATAATCTGAAAATAGCAATTAGAAAAGCTTGATAGATAAGCCAACCAAACAGCAGTGATTATAACAGGAAATAAAAAGATGAGTTTGTTTCCATGGTGAAATGTAACTACTATATTAGAGATGGACTCTGCACCAATAAACAGAACCTGCACTGAAGACATCTTTTGCCCGAGTCCAACAACAGGCCAGGGCTGATCTTAAGTAATGCTGATTTTATTATTTTTCCCCTTTACTTTTTCATGTTACCTGTTATTTAATTACCACATACCACGTCAAATGAAGATACGTGTCAGAAAGTCTTAGATTGCAAAAACTGGTGGTTCAGAAAGTTATTTGGAGGATGAATTCAGAGGACACAGAAATATCTTCACCATGCTTATAATTTTTGTTCTCATCAAACAGTGCTCACTGTCTGCATGTTTGGGGAGTATTCAAAATGAAAGAGCCCGGTGAGCTTGAATTTCTAGAGAATATGTTATAAGCACTTGTGAAGTATACAATTACATGATTTTCCACATTTTTCAGATTAGATACTCCAGGTTTTGTTTCAATGACACAAAATTAATAAAAATATTTTTCAGTGCAAGCTAAAATTAAGTACCCTTATTCAAATATCAAGCCTTTGCTTTTTTCAGTCAGAGGGCTTGCAGGAGGAAAGATTATTACATTGAAATTTCAGTAATTTCATTTATTTTAACCCTTATGTAAATAACTGTAATGGTTGTGTATTTATTTTACAAAGAGTTTTTCAAAAAGTGGACTGAAAATGACTAAGTCTGCTCCTGAAGTGTTAAAACTAAACTTCTATTGATTTTAATGCCTTTAGTTCTCTGAGTCTACCAAAGAAAATCCCTTTATTTCTCTCTGGCTGAAAGACAGCGACAGTTCATTGTAAAACAACACACTAATTTGAGACAGGGAGAGGCCAAGAAACCTTTTGGGAAAACTGGGGCTATTTGGTTTATATCAAATATTTATTGAAGAGTGTGATATTTTTGTATATTTTTATTTACATTGCAACTGCCTATTGTAGTATGTTGCCACACGGCTGCTGTGTTTCACCTGCATTTCACAAATCTGTCAAGTGGTTTGTGAAGTAGTCCATCTATTTTATAATATTCTTCATCCAAAATCTTTTTCTGGATAACAGGTAACAGTAGTTGCTCCTTCCAATGTTTTATTATTAAAATACTTTTACATAAATCCCAGAAAGATTAAGCCAAATCTTAAGGCCACATCCGTGCTGTGATAAATGAGGCTTCTTTCCTTGCTGTGTACCAATTCTCATAGCATCCCTTGTACAGCTACACACAACCAAAAGCAGGAGTCCCATAATTTCTGAAGATTTCTCCTTGTTGTGTCCTGTTCTCCTGTCCTACATCTTAATACAATGAATGTCCACGTAAATCAGCAGATTAGTTTAACATACCAGAAATTTTCTTAGGCCTTCTACTGCAGTTGACTATAAACCACTGAAGTGAGAAAAAGGGAAGTCCTCTGTGGATTTGGGGCAAACACTGACATGCTGCTTATCCCACACAGATGATAAGCACCAAAGAGGAACAGCAGGTTAGTGCAGATGACTGCAAATTGTCTTTACAGTCTTTTGAAGGATCTACAGAAACAATGATGAAATCTCACTTCCATCTGTACATGGAATTTGCCGTGCCTGACGAGTTAGATAAATTCTAAGTAACTTTGCAGAAATATCTTTGCTTCAAATGGAATAAAATTAGTAGTGGACTTAAGTAGCATTTAAATATAGGATCCTTAGGCTATCCAAATCGCTCTTACCAGAGGTGCTTTACAGTCAGCTTAGATCAGCTGTGCTGTCCCTTATGCAAATGGAAAGGATAATCAGGATCTGGCATTTGACCAGACAAATTTGTGACATCTCTTTCTTCCCTGTGATCTGTTGGAACAGAGCAGGGGCATAACTTTGCCTGGCAGAAGAGAGGGAACAAGACCTTCCTTCCATTTCTTCTATTGGGAACAAGCATGCATTCTTCCCTGGACAGTTCCTGCTTGCACTAACATAGCTCTCTGGGTACTAGAGCACTTTTCTCTTAAAAGCCTCAGAACTCATTCATATACTTTTTAAAGAGAAAAATTATTCCCACACTGTGTGAGAATATCCATTACTTACGGCCCTACGTATCTAGATTTCTGCTCTGATAGGAGAAAAAAGAGCCTAATCCTAGCTCCATAAGAAGAAAGGTCTCTTTCCCTCAATATATCTATATTTTTATTTAAACAATGTTAAATCACAAGTTTACTTAGATATCAACAATTGTACACCTGAGGAACTCCATTTACCTCAGTAAAGCAGCTCCAGATTTCCCACATGACAGTTACAGAATTTGGCTCAGTACACTGTATCTTATTAACATTTTCTTTACAATGGGGTTACTTACCTGCCAATCTATACACTTTGGTCAGAGCTGTTTCCAAGTGAAGGCAGAATCATAGATTTGTCACCTAGGGGAGTGCTCAGAAAAAGCCCTGCAGCCACAGCACTTCATAGCAGTGCTTTGTACGTTTGAGTTTTAGTATTTCCTTCATTTTGGACAGGCAAATGGTCTCAGTTATGAACAAAAAGGAAGAGTTAGAAAGAAACATGAGTCCTAGCAAAGAAGGTGTCAACTTCTTTAACTAGATTTAGGTCTAGTTTTCCTATTTCTAGACAGAAAATTGAATTATTTATATTGTGGCTGAATTCTTGGTTTAAATGCTGGAACAGACCCTCATAGCACCAGTTAGTGCTGCTGAATCCTATACGTCCTATCACTTCTCAACCTTTATAACTAAAAGCAGGGACAGAATTTCCACAATTCCTAGGGCAGGAAACAGTCCTACAAGGTATTGAAAGTTCTCATGTTATAGCTTGGAAGTAGCTAAGCAGACACCGATGTAGAATTTGTACATTGCTTTATTTAATAATTTAAAATACAACATATGAAAAATAGTATTGATCCAACAATGATCATAACTGTGTGAGGCAATATAGTTGTACTCCTTTAAGGCAGGAGCTGATCTAAACTCTTATTTGCCAATAAAGGGCAGGTTTAAAAATGTTCTCTAGCCACTTGTTCTAGTCCTGTGAATGGTGACCTAAAGTAGGAGAATCTTGGCATTACTGAAATTTTTATTGTTTATTAAGATAGGTAAGACTTGGATGACCTGGACAGTCCTAGTAGAGGTGGAGGAGAAAAGAGTACAGAGATGTTTACAAGTGCTTCTTTGACATACCTAGCAAAAGACAGTAAGACATTAGTGTTGAAGTTATACAATGTTAGTTGAAGCTAAAACCACATATGCCTTCTGTCTATAACCAGCACATTCCTTTCCCCCTGTGTAGGTTCTGCAGCCAGGCAGAATTCTTCCTCCAGATGCTGAAAACTGAGGGGCCTATTTTGAAACTGAAAATCTTATTAAGTGTATCTTTGATCCCACTAAAATGTGTGCTTCAGAACTTTTGTTAAGCAGGTCTGTAGTGAATATGCAGCTTTTTGATTATCCAAAGAAAATAAGAAAAGAACAAGAGCAACCTGCCAAGAGATAAAATTTTCTTTTCCATGATGATTTTCCTTCTAGAGAGAGTTTGCGCCATTACTGTACATTTAGAACAAACTCCAGAGTTTTAACTTCCTACAAATAAGCACTACTTACTGAGACCAAACAGTCAGATTAAGTATTCTTGGTACTCCCTTTGATGTACTGTATTACTGTTTGTTTCCCCATCTGCAAAATTAAGATAATAATATGGACTTTTTGCAAAGTGCTTTGCTAGTCACACATGGAAAATTCAAAGAATGAGCTAAATATTTGGTTTTATCACCCAGGATCTTCACTATTCCCTTGATATTGTACTTCCATATCCTTCTAGTTTAGCCCCATGCATCCTGGGCAATGTTTTTTGGTCATTGATGAAAACAAACATTTGAAGAGCTACTCTTTCTGGGTGATGCTCAGAATGCTTTTTATTGTTGCAATGCATATGTAAATTCAAACAAGAGATTCAAAGCATGTCTTAGAAATATTTTCAGAAATATTTACTTTTCATGTTTGAGATTTGCAAAACAGAACATCCTTTCAACACTGTACTGTAAGTCAGCCCAGCAGTAAGCATGTACCAACATATTAACCTGTAATAAGAAAGGACCAAATCAATATCAGATTTGGACCAAATCACTATCAGAAGAGTGGTGAAATGAATGTGTAAAACTTTCATAGTTTCTAGGTTTCTGCTGCTATGGCCAATAAATTTTCCAGTTAATACTCCATGAGGCAGGAATCTTCTAAGCAGAGCAAAAGGGAAGTCTGCTGACAAACTGGATCAGGTCCACCCAAAAACTCTTCTCTGGTGTACTTTTTTCCACTGATCTAGATGGGTCCTTGTGTCAGCGAGGCTCTGTCAGTCACCCAGGCCATGGTGAGAGCTCTTAGCTTCTACTCTTTCCTATTCTGTCCTTGGCCAGAGCACTCTTATTTGGTTACTGGCAAAACTATAATGAAACGAGCAAGACCTTCCAGTCAAACTGAAGGCATGAACTTGTTGTCTCTGGAATCAACAGCAAAATATCCGCTGATTTGAGTAGAGACAGACCCCCCAGAGCTGATATCACTCTGTACCCATTCAGGAATTCTGCAGAAGAGCAGGATCCTGTCCTTTGGGTGAACATTTGCTGGTACTGTTTCTGAAGTTTTGGAACAAAATTAAGAATTAACAAGAATTAAATCTTACTGACAAACTACATGAAGGAGTTTTGGCATTCAACATCCTATCAGGGCCAATGTACTATTTTTGACGGTTATACATCTCAGATTTAGTAGAAGTCACACACCAATTCCTTTAAAAGTCTTGGATCTTATGCAATTAATGATAAACAAGGAAATGAGTCCACAGTAAACATGCTGGTTAAGCTCAGATACCACAGTTTTCACTGTGGTTACCATTGAAACTGTGTGATATACCAGAGCTCTAAAAATGCACTGCTTTCAGGTACTTTTAGTCATTACAACGATAGCATTACCAATACACAGACTTTTTTGTACAGACCTGTATTTTCACAGACATTGCAGGTATTATGAGGCGTGAGGGAGGGATATTGACATTGCATTAACCTTGCCAAAAATAGCTTAAATTTTCTTAGTTGTTGTACACAAGGCCAGACCGTCAAAGTAGTAGGTTCTGTTAATCTCAATTCAAGATTTGTTCTGCCTTTACCTTTAATTAAATCTTTCTTCCAGATCTGATGTTGCTGTATCAGCAGTTTTTATATATGTTTTCATTTACTAAAATGTATGTGCATTGTCACAGCTGCTTCTTGCTCCGCACAAAATGGCTACACTTACAGGTGCATGCATAGTGCATCTTCCAATAGTTTGAGTGGCTCTTTGGCTTTATTGACCAATTTTGAGACAAGTAGATACAAAATACAGCTCAAAGGAAAATGAAACCTTAATGTGTACAACACGTTGGGGTTTTTTTGTCTATGAAGCCTACAGAGAAAGATTTCTTCAAAACAGTCATTTTCTTGTCATTTTTATATAGCCTTCCCATCCACTGTTTTTGTCCTTGATTCCAGTCCCAGTGGTCAGAATTTTAATTGATGCAGTATCTTCCACTGCATTAGTTGCAATGGAATAACGGTTTCTTTATTTTTCTTTTGGTTTTGGGTTTTTTGAGTACATATTTTATGCATTCTTCAGAAATAGTGTAAGGCAGACAAAGTTTTTTTCAACTATCTTTTATCATCTTGTGGTTTGTTGGATTTCATGAAGAATGTTGAGCCTTAAGTAGTGCATTTTGTAATATGAGTTATTTGACTGATGAGTTCCTGAATGAGGCACTGGAAATCACTCCATGTCCTTCCCTGCATGTGCTGTAATATGGTTCTTACTGTGCAGATAAGGCAGCCAGGCTGACAACACTGACTGCAGTCTGTTCTTGTCTGATGAAAACAGTGCAGATGTTCCCCAGCAGTCATGAAAAGGGCAAAGAAAGAGACTGAATGTTTCCTGGAAAGAGATAGACTTTAGTATTTTCACTCGAATTGTTTTGTGACAATGATAAAGGGAGCATAAGAATTAAGAGACGACTTCAGTTTTTTTTATTATTTGTAAAGTTTTCAATAATTTCATAGGATCTAATTTACAATCTTACAAAAAGTATATGTTAGTTACAAAATACACAGCAGCAACAATATCTATGAGAAGACAATGGAAAAAAATCTAACATTCCCCTCTACTCAGTGCTGGTTAGACCACACCTGTAGTACTGTGTCCAGTTCTGGGCCCCTCAGTTCAAGAAGGATATTGAGGTGCTGGAGCAGGTCCAGAGAAGAGCAACGAGGGTGGTGAAGGGATTCGAGCACAGGACCTGTGAGGAGAGGCTGAGGGAGCTGGGGCTGTACAGCCTGGAGAAGAGGAGGCTCAGGGGAGACCTCATCACTCCCTACAACTACCTGAAAGGAGGTTGTAGCCAGGAGGGCGTCAGTCTCTTCTCCCAGGCAACCAGCAGTAGGACAAGAGGGCACGATCTTAAGCTGTGCCAGGGGAGGTTTAGGTTGGATATTAGGAAGAAATTCTTTACAGAGAGAGTAATCAGGCATTGGAATGGGCTGCCCAGGGAGGTGGTGGATTCCCCATCCCTGGAAGGTGAGACTGGATGTGGCACTTAGTGCCATGGTCTAGTAACCACGGTGGTGTTGGATCAAGGGTTGGAGTTGATGATCTCGGAAGTCTTTTCCAACTCAGTTGATTCTATGATTCTATGATTCTGTGCAAGCTGTCTGCTCTTAGACACTTACTGGAGCAGAAAGCTGCAAATCAAAGTATATTGTCCCTATCTCACTGCCTAAGCATTTTTACTCCCTTCTGTACTGATGAAGCCAAACATGATGCTAATCAAATCTGTGAACTCAGTATTCTTTTTTGTTTTAAAACATTGTTCAAATTTAACAAAATTATAATGGAATCCTTTAGCATGATTTCTAATGACATTTTGATCCATAGACGAACTTCATTGGCTTCACAAGCTTGCTATTAAAATAAGGATTACCATCTGATTTCAGAAGCTACCTACCATAACTGAACAGTGAAAATCACTGACATTACATTGATAAGTAAGCAATAGCTTGCATATTTTGCATAGGTCTCTACAATTATGTCCATATACAGAAAGGTGCTTTATAAAGATATTCACTACCACGGTGATGGAATTTTCATGTTTCCCACAGTACATTAAGTAGTAACATAACTGTTCCATAGTTTCTTCCGTCTTCAAGGAACTATCAGTAAGAAATTATGAAAAAGGAGGTAGGTCAAATTCTGTAATGGGATGATGATGAGCCATGTACGTGTTTCTACTGTGGCAAAGCTAAATGCTAGGATGTGCCAATAAAAGTATTTTCAGTAGAGACTGGCAGCCCTTCAAAAAGGCACTGACAAAGGCTCAACAGCTCTAGTCCAATGCGAAGAGGAAATATGGGTTCTTACTAGGATACATGCTGGGAAGGACCCACAGGTGATTAGGAGAAAAGAGAAGACCTCAGAGATTGATTTCTCTATATAGGAAAAATAGGAGAATGGAAACACAAAGGCATTTTAAAAATTTATCACTGAAACAAGGACAGAACAAAAGGTTATTAACTGGCTATGGAAACAATCACTCTTGAAATAAGAAGGTGTTTAATATATGGGAATGGTGAAATTCTGAGCATCCATACCTATATCTGCTTTTTTCTTGTGGCTTTGACAAGTGTATAAAAAGGATGGCATAATGTAATTGCCTCTGATCGCAAGCACCAGGACAAAGAAGTCCATTCCAGTGCTATTTTGTCAGGTTCTGCAATGAGTACTCGCAGCATATCCTGATGAAAAACCAGAGTGAGATTCTAATTTTAATGGGATCTATCAAAACAGTATTTCATCCATTTGGTGATTATATGCAAGTAATAAATTCTCCTTCATTATAAAATGAAAATGGCTGATATTCATAGCAGCAAATTCAACACACACAAATACATACTCTCCACCCCCAAAAGTACTACACTTTAGAGTGAAGCAGAACTTGTGGTTTTGTTTTGATGATGGTAGTGGTGGTGGTGGTGGTCAGAGTAGTTGCTATTATTATTATTACTGCTACTACTTCTACATTATTTTATTTTAATAAGAAAACCGTATTTTTTCTGAATTGTCTTCTAGCCAACACGATTCACTGGTGATTCATCGCTTCAACAGTTGATAGACTTCTCCAGAATCATGGTAAGATGAGTGGGTAGTGTTCCCCACTTCAAACGTGGGAATGGGGAAGATTGAAAAACTAGGGTAAATTATTTCCAAGGAAGAAACTCTGAACAGAAAAGATATTTTAGAAAGCTTTGTAGTGTTCTACAAAAATAAATCTCAATGATAGAAAGTGAGCAAATCTTTGCATCTCAGTGATATGCATGTGTCACTTTGAGAAATCTGCTTATTTTTGTCATGGAAGAGCAAGAAGGTTCATTTAATTGCTTTCTATGTGCATATTAAATGAAAATTTTGAAACAAACACCTCTGCAAGTTTTTACTATAGTCAGAACTACTATGAGCGAATTAGAACAAGATGTGAAGTGATAATCAGAGTTAATTCAAGATTATATGTAATTTCATGGCTACCGAGATGGGATATTTTGTGCTTAAGCCATGGAAGATAGCAACTAATTTCAAGGACTCAGCAGGGGACTATATTCATATCACTCCCTTTTAAATCCTTCCATCCTAGCAATTGTAAAAAGCCATCTGTACTGTGTTATACTAGCACTTAAAATTAAGGGCAGTACATATGTTTACATATATGTTGCAACGGCATTAATTTCCATGGAAATCATGTGGTTGACTAAGTCTAGTATGTAAACCTAATAGACTATTTAATTTATCAGAACATATATCCATTAAAATACTTATCCATATTGATAAAATATTACAAAATCACAAAAAAATTAAGATTAATCTGATTTACTTTAAAAATTATACTTTGACAATATAGTACTGAATTATTTTTTTCAAATGAGAAATCCACTTAGCATATTTGTGAAATAAACCCCTATGGAAGAAATAAAAATTATATGACAGGAAGTCCAAATAAATATTACTCTAACACTTCAATCTAAAACCAGATTATTTAATTTGGGTTGTAAAAAGAAATTTAGTTCCTATAATACTCAAGAAGAATGCAACAAAATTACCATAGTGATATGATATGCTGTGATTCAAAATAATGACTTTCTAATGCAATAAAAATTAAAATATTTTACTAAAACAACAGGAGAGAACACTGCCTTGAATACCCATATTTGAACATGAGAATATTTAGGTAACCCTTCTAAGAGCCGGAAGTCTGATGTAGCAACCTTTTATTCCTGGTGTAATACACAGGCATGTGGCACACTGCTGTCTATAATTTTAAAAAGAAATAGCAAAGCCAAAAAACCAAACTCACATAACTCCACTTCAGATAATTTTATCTGATTTTATGAAACATCATTCAAAACCACTAATGCTAAAATATGGAAGCACCTTTTTATGCTTAACTGAACATAAAGTCCTCAGATTAAAGTCCAAGTGATCCTAAGAAAATGTACCTTAAAACAATGGTAAAAGATGAAGATATCAGCATTTCTTCATATTTTTTTTCCATTTGAAAATCCCATCATCACCCCCCAACTTCAATTTCCTATTTTAAAGCAAGCATTTGATGCACTGTTTTGAGTCATACCACTGGGGTCTGGCAGACATCAACCTGTGGAAGCCGGTGACATTTAAAACTACAAACATAGCTCATGTTCCTTAAGGAGCCTGGGTGGCTATAGATACCTTAAACCCATCGAGCCATTTTGCCTTGCATAACAGAGATCTTAAACTCCTCCACAGCCATTTGTGCAATCTCATCCATGGTTCTCACAATTTAAGAAGTAGACAGGCTAGGAAACTGACTCAGAAAACCTATCTCCCAAATATTTCGTTCAATTTCCCCTAAAACTGCTGATAAGGCAGAAGTTTAAACCTTTAGAAATGGGATCAATGAAAGTTCAAGCAGATGTAGCTTTGGGAAAAACTGGCCAAATGTTCTTCTGTCCCAGTCCACTTCTTCAAGGACTGTTCTCTTAGGTCTTATCTCTCAGACCAAAAGAAGATAAGGATGAAGTTTTATCAGGAAAGACATTAACTATGACTAAAATTTTCCTTTTTATTTCCCTCTTCCACCCTGCCCCAGAGGGATGGAGAAGCTCAGCCCCTGCAGCTCAGAGATTAGTTGTTGCACTGCTTCTCTGTGTAGCAGTGTCTACCCCTTTTTTCCAATTTTTTTTTTGTTTGGTTGAGGTTTTTTTGAAGAGGGAGTTACTGATGAGTAAAAAATCTTTTCTGATGATGGCACCTACTCACTTGCTTATGGCATTCCTATGGAGTTATTTCAATGCATAATTTCTTTTTAATCTTTGACTGAAAATTACTTTAAGCAAGAATAGCCACTAAATATCTCCTTAAAATATATAGAGAGAGTCTTGGGAAAAAAGCATAGCCAATTTACTTCTTTCACTACTACTGCCCTTAGATTCCTTCACCAGCAATAGCATTGCAATATGATAATGTGACACAGTGGTAAGTTAATTTTTGGCTAACACAGAGACATGGACTTCAAGAAAACTGTGACCTTCATTTTAATCTTCCAAAATGCCAAGAAACATGTATCAGAGCTACTACAGAGATGGAAGAAAAAAAGCTAGAATAGCTTGTAGCAGTGAATAGTCATCGCTCTAGAGCAAGGAGAAAGAAGGAATTAAATCTCCAGAGCAGAAATGATGTCCTATGAATATTTCTTTACAAAGACATTTTCTTTTTCAATGTGTGGATACAGATCCTTATTTCATATTTCATAACTTTAACAGCAAGCTTCAGACACAAATTAGCCATTGTGCAATAGCTTTCTGATGCTGCTCTGGGCCCTTCCTCTAGGACCTCATATGGGATCAGGCAGACACACAATATCACTTGTAGCAACTTCTTAATATTGTTAAACCCATAGAATGTTGCATCACTGGAACAAATAATTCATTAGTGTTATTTTATAAAAGGAATATAAAATGTGGTAATGAAAACTCTTGCATATCAATGCATCAGAACGTAAGAAAGCATGGATTAAGATGAAACATGATCATTTCCAAGCACTATCTCATACTGCACAGAAACAGCTTAGTCACATTTCATAGGAAATAATTTCCCCTCCTGTGGTTGTAATATGAATAGTATCGATATTTTACAATTTTATAAAGTTAATAAAAAAGAAGGAGAGTGAATTTTTACACAGGCAAATAGTGGTAGTACAAAGCTGGTGGTTTTAAACTAACAATGGAGAGATTTTGATTACATGTTAAGAAGAAATTGTTTATTTAGAGGACAGTGAGGCACAGGTTGCCCAGACAAGTTGTGAATGCCCCATCTCTGGAAGTGTTTAAGGCAAGGTTGGATGGGGCTCTGAGTAACCTGATTTTGAAATAAATCATTTCACTTAACATCTACAATATTCTATATATAAAAAGTGAGTATGCAGTAACATTAGATAACGGAAATCTTTTCAGTTGCAATTTTGAGTTCATGAATTATAAGTGAAAACTTAAAGACACAAGAAATAAAATAAACATTATAAAATCAGACAAATTATAACAATAAACACATTATAAGCATAGCTTCTTCCCCCCCATCTTACAAAGAATTCTGCTTATACTTCAGATGTGCAGAAATTACTCATAAAGATGCATACCAATAATTCTTTCCAGAATTTGGAAAATCCTCAGTTAAAAATATAGTCTACAAGTGAGCCAAGAACTTCTGGAGTTAAACATGTCATCTTGTTATTTTCTTGGAACAGGAGTATTCATTTAAACCATCCTGCCAGTAGCCTTGTAGCAGAAAATGCCATTGGGAGCTCCTTGAGGCCTGATTAAATCATCTTATTTGAAATAAATACAGAATAAAAAACAATCTGTTTGTCACTTTCTCTGCAGGCTTATCAGTCACTGAAAGTAATGTAACCCTCAGTAACCTCTGTTTCTACATCTTTCCTTACCATCCTGTCAATATTTCTTGCTTAACAGGGCATAGCAGAGGAACTATATTCCAATACACACTGAGCAAAAACACAGCTGAGACTACACAGACCTTTGGACAGCTCCAAGAAAAGTCTTCAGGCCTCTGAACACATCTCAGAATTATAGGATAGTCTTAGTTGGAAGCGACCTTTAAGAGATCTCCTAGTCCAACACCCCTGCAATGAGCAGGGACATTTTCAACTAGATCAGGTTCCTCAGAGTCCTATCTAACCTTACCTTGAATGTTTCCAGGGATAAGGCATCCACCTCTCTGGGCAACCTGTTTCAGTGTTTCACCATACTCATTGTAAAAAAAACTTCTCCCTAATATCTAACTGAATCTACCTTCTTTTAGTTTAAAACCATTAACCCTTGTCCTGTCACAACAGACCCTGCTAAAATGTCTCTCCTCATCTTTCTCACAAGCCCCCTTCAGGTACTGGTAGACTGCAATAAGGCCTTCTCATAGCCTTCTCTTCTCTAGGTTGAATCCCAACTCTGTAAGCCTTTCCTCATAGGATAGGTGCTCCAGCCCTCTGATCATCTCTGTGGCCCTCTTCTGAACTTAACCCAACAGGTCCATGTCCTCCCTGATGACCCCAGAGCTAACCACAGGTGAAGTGTCACAAGAGTGGAGGATCTTAGGTTCAGGAACCTGGAATCAAATTCCTAACGGAGGCCCACCGGCTTCCCATTCAGTGCATGGAACAAATGCTTCAAAATGGAATCCTGCTCAGCCCATGTTCAGGAGCAGGGAACTTACTGAGACAGACAGTAGGACATGATGAGCATGGTGACACAGACAGAGTTTTAGTACCTCACCACAGGTGGCAAGAAGATGCACCTTTTTGCTTCTGTGCCCCAGCTTATGGTTGGCTCCTGAATGTCAGCAATTGCTCTGAGAAAGCTGGGCAGGCATTGCTCCTGCCTGCTGAAAAGCCACTTCTGTTACTGCTGCCCACATTTCCACGCAGAAGCACCCACACTGTGGTGCAGCAAGCCACTTTAGAGTTTACAAGCATCACGCAACCACCACCACTGCTGCTGCTGCTGAGGTCCCCAGGAAAAATGCCTGTATAGTCCCTTGACCTTGTGTTCATCTCACTGGTTCTCCCCTTCCTCTGCCTCTCCCTTGCCCATGAACAGCACAATCCAGGTCCATGACAATGAAGAATTCAAAAATCATTTCAATGTTATTCACAAAAATGTGTAAAACATCATGTCATGTACAAGCTAGCTGCTCAACTATCAAAAGCTACCAATAAAGAAGTGTTACATACGTGTGCAGATTCACACTTCAGGAATGCTGGTGTTAGGTCCTTCCAAGATTAGCAAACATTTTCCAGATCATCAAAATTCTACACTTTATGCAAGTTAATCCCCATTCGATGGGGTGCAGACACTTCTACATAAATAACTCTCTTAACAATATACACTATAATTCAGAAATTCACTCTTGGCTAACATCACTTACCTAAGAATGACCAAATTATATTAAAGTTTTCAGAAAAATCAACTCATGAATATAAAGGAATCATAGTGCTCTTCTTGGCTTATCTGAGGGCTAGAACCAGCACAGTACCTAAATGAGATGATGGATACTGTAATGTAGCAATTTAATAATTAACAACTTTATTGTTTCTATTGAGAGACTCGATAATTACCCAACAAATGGTTGACTTTATCAGAGAATCATCTTTGCCAATTAACAGTGCTGCTACATATAGACTTTAATTAAAAAAAATAACCACTCCTCATGGTGTCAACAACTCCATTCCAAGCTAAACCTACAGAACGCTGTCTTTGTTTAGGTACCAGGAACTGGGGCTGCAAGTTATTTTCCTGAGGTCCACTCAAAAAAAAAGGTATATAATTCAGTTTACATAACAGTGCTGCTGAATGCTAAGTCGATGTAAGGTGAAGAACAGTGCCTGAAGTAGGAAGAGAGCAGAATTATACTGAATCAAGTATTTCTGCTTCCTGCTGGATGGCTGGAAGAAATGGTGTTTCTACAGAAAGATACAGGCACATTTGTTAAAAGACAGCTTTGCTTCGAATCACTAGGATCCACCGACCTGTTTAGAACTGAACATTCTATGTAATGTGATTTTCTCTCCCTTCCCTGTGTTGTTAACCAGCAGGTACCTGATAGATATGTGGATACCTGCTGGTTAATAAAACATATCAGCTCTGAATTTCTAGCTGTCATGTAAATACTCACTTGAAGTAATTACTAGGCTTTCTCAGCTTTTAATATGACAGAGGGATCATTATTCTTGTTGGTTAGCTTCCTTAAAATTAATTGCATATTATTCACAATTGTTCCACAGATTTTTGCATAGAATAGGATGATGCAGGTAGGGTTTGAGGACTCTTTCCTGTACCAAGAGATGAGGATTCCCTATGGACTTTCAAAATGAATCTGTCTTCACTGCTATATTTCTCTTCATTCTATATACCCAAGCTATCACACACAAGTCTTAATAACATCCTATAAGAATCTAAAAAGATTAAAGTCTAGGAGGGACTGTATTAGGGTCACAAATGGAAGGCTTTGTAGTATTCCTTTGAATGTATCTGTTTTCATATCTCTTTTCTGTATACAGCATGAAAGACCACTCTCTGCCTCTGAAGACAAAGATTATTTTCTACCCAGAGAACCATAAAATAGCCATCCTATTTGTAAGAACCTGCTTTCCCAGACATTTTGCACATTTTCATGAAAGAAGAAATAAACATAGGATCCAGCAGTATTTAGGTCTTGTCTAAGATTTAATTTTCCCCAGACATTTCCAGTCAGGTATCACAGTCTTAGCCGAATATTACCCTCATCTGTTGCCACCAGAGTAGAAGGACTTGGTCATAGAAACAGCCAGTCTGTCTAGTCACAAAGTGTTCTAGCTTCACAAACCATATTACCATACATTTTTGCCACTCTTGTTGAATAACAACCCCACAGAGCCCTACTTAGTCCCAATGTAATTTATGCAGAGTGCCTAGTTAACTGCAATTCAGTGAGTACTCCTACACAGGTAAATCTCCTTGCAAGAAAAATTTAAATTTTATCACATTTGAACTATGCAACTACTTTAAAATTGCCCCTTGATTACTGAATGCAAAGAACACCACAATGCCACAGTAGCTCCTGCAGACAGCTAAGACCACTACAGGGCAGTGAATATTGGTGTGGCAGACATTAGCAAACCACAGCTTTCACTGCCCTCTGCACTATGTCCTGGTGCTGACAGAGTGTGCAATGATACCTATGGAAGTTTAAGCACTGCTGTATCTTAAGAGGATTTCTCATAAATACTGCTATGTTTAGCGCATGGGCATAAAACTATGAGTAGAGAAACCTGAAATAAGTAAACAGTTGCATATGTCTATTTCAGTAAAGCCCACAGCTGCAAATCCCTGTTCCTGCCTATTCCTAAGCAACTCACTAAAAACTGCAATTAACTCTTTTGCTCACAGCTACCATTCATCTTGTTTAACTCTTCAGTAAATTAGTTCTATTTTTATAAAGATTTAGGATATTTTTCTATCATCAGTGCATGATAGATAGAAAATAGCAATGCTACAACATCTGCCAGCTGATTTTTCTATTCCTCTTCCGCCTCTTGATCATTTACAGCGCATTTGGCAGTTACTCATTATTATTCAATTGTTTTAATTCTTTCTACTTCTGATGGTGCTTATTGCAGGAGAACGAAGAGGGTGGTAAATCTCTGTGAATCCTCAAAATCTTTGTGACTGTCTCATTTTGATACTGAAGGTATTCACCACTTTTTTGACATAACTGAAATTCAGTCTGATTTTGTAGTTTGTGGCAAAGCGCTCCTAGTACCTGCCACACATTAGGCAGAAAACCATGTCCTACCTGCCCATCATGATTGCTAGCTAAAGGCTCCCAGATAGAGATCAATACTATACTAGCAACATCAGTCAATCTTCTGAGGACTGTCTGTGTTGCCATATGTGAAGAGTCTTGTTGGGGTAGTGATGGACCTTAAAATGGTGGGGTGCAGCCCCACACTGCATCTCACCTCACATCTCACATACCTGCTCAGCTACTTTTCTCCTTCAGAAAGATTTTCACATTTAGGAACTGTCAGACATGATCCGATACCTGGAAGAAAATCAGCTGACGCAAGGGCTCTTTAATGAGTTGAAATTAGCCCTAAAATTAACAGAAACCTTATTCCTTGCAGTGACTACATAATTAAAGACAAATTTTGTTAAGGTGACTGAGATGGGGTGCATCACTCTAAATATAGGAATCTAACTCTGATTGGGTTCTACAGTTTCGCCCTGCACACCACAAGGATGTGCAACAGAGGAATTTTTGTCTTAGATATCTGCTATAGCTGCATCTACACCTGCTTGTAAAGAGAGTCAGATCACAACAGCCCTACCGGAAGAGTCTTATGCCAGATAATGTCACCTCGTTGTACATGCAAGAAAGCAGATATGACTTTCTATGCATTTTATTGCCCTCCAGAACTAAATGCTAGTGTATCTGTAAGCAAATACAAGGGTGGGGGGGTTTTTTAGTCTGTGAGGCACACAGGATAAATGTGTTGAGGATAAAATGGTTGGTAAAATAAAGGTGATAATAACCTTAATTTTAATTCATGAGAAGAGATAACAGCTGCTCAGGAACAGGATCTGTTAGTAGTAATTTCAACAAAAAAATAGGGAGACAACTGAATTTTAATGCTCTTTAGACTTGCTTTGAAGTCCAAGTTCTCAATGAGAAGTCACTCCTATGGTAAACAGAGTCTTTCCATTAGGACTAGTTAATACTTCAGAGATTGCTCACACTGAAGGCTTTTGGCTACCACTGTGACCAGTTAGTGTTGACAGCCCATCAAGGCAGTCTAAAGCAATCAAACAACTGATTTTGATCTTCTTCATGTTGTGCCCAAACAAAAGTTCATCAGAAATTGGTACATTTCTCTATATGACTTGACAGTCGATAAAAAAATTGCTTAAAGTAATCTCACAGTCACATCATTGTTTCATCTGTTTTCTTGTATAACTGGACAGCTAAGTATGATTCTGCAGGCAAAATCTTAGCTGTTTGCATTGCATATCAATATTTTTCACGTCATACTTTATTATCATTAAAACTGCTTTTCCCTATGTTTCATTGGAATAACTCATTTACTTAAACACAAATCCTACATGCTTTGCACAAGAGACTTAATATGAATTGAACAACAACAAAAACAATATACTAAAACTACATATGTCTATTACTTACCACAAAACAGGTGACTATGTATAGCTTCCTGTTTCTGTTGCCAGATCACAAAGCTCCTACTGTGATGGACAATGTACCTGCCCTAATAAGTCAAGGCTACCAAAACTTCTCAAAAACTTTCCCTTTGTCTCAATAGTCTTTAAAACATGAGTCTACAATTAAGAAAGCAAAATTTCAGAAATGTTACCACTAGGCTGCCTGGTTTAAAATATAACCATGCATAAAATAAAAGTAGGTTTTGTCTCAATTAAACTTGTTTCTTCATAATTGCAAGGATATCAGCTCATGCACCAACAGAAATCAGAGAGATGACAGAATTTCTGTTATGTACACCAGCTTTCCAGAACTTGGTCTTAGTGGTGCTTTAGGGCACCTTGCTTTTTGTTCTCCTGAACTTAATTTCTTCTGGCAGCTTTGCACTACTCAGGGTTTCTCCAGTAAGAGGAAGCCATGAGGCTGTCCTGGGCAAGATAGGCAAAGTGACCTGTAGGAACAGGTTTGTGCTATTATGAAGTGGCATATCTCCAGCATCTTTTACTTTTTAGCCCCATAAGAAGTGTCCTGTTTCCTACTCATTCACATTCCATCTGCACCAGAAGGACAGGTTGTTGTTCTCCTTTGGTTTATATCATGTTCTTCATGAACATCAGTTAATGAGTTTATCTCCTCTCCATATATCCATTTTTTTATTGCTTTCCCTAAGGTATCTTAAATAGGCAGCAAGGAGTCTAGGAGATCAACATTAAAGCAAATTCCATATAATTCCATCAAACCTAGTTCTGTGTAGAGCCAAGGTAACACCTTCTGAACAAGTATTTAAGCTGAAACATATCAGAAAGAATTTATTCTGCAAAATCTAAAACATTTATCTGGGACAAAAGTATCTATAACACTTAATACACAGCATACAAACACTTATTGCCCTGGCTAAAAATTGGACTCGGAGGCTATTAACAAGAATTTTGCCTGATACACAATTAGCTACTTTGATGCAGGGACTGTGCATGTGACTGAGCTTAATTTCATTTCTTCCTTCCTTTTCATTTCATATACAAAACAGATGTGAGTGTGTTCTGTATAAAATTCTTGGTGATCTCAGAAAACCCACAGAAAATTAATAATCAACACAAAAATAACGACCTAAAATACTGAAAGTTTTCAGTCTCAGGAAATACAGTGAACTCTTGAATTTGCCTATTGGAAAGAAAAATAATTGCCTGTTACCATTCTCAGCATTCAGGGTAGTATGCAGGCCAGATCATGTCATAGGAGGAGAGGCTGAGCTGGGGTTGGTCAGTCTGGAGCAGGCTCAGGGATAGCTTTCACATGTGCATAAATACCTGACAGGAGGGTGTAAAGAGGCCAGACCCTTCCCAGTAGTGCCCAGAACAATAGCACAAACTGAAATAGAAGACATTTCTTCTTAACCTTTGGAAGAAAATCTTTTTGAACTGTGAGGGTAGTCAAACAGGTACAGGTTTCCCAGGGCAGTGTGGAGTCTCCCTCCTTGGAGATAATTAAATCCAACTATGAATGGCCCTGACATGACCTGTGGAGCTGAGCTGCCTGAGGTGGGGTGAGACTGGACAATCTCCAGAGGTAGCATAAGCCTCAGCCCTGGTGTGATCCTAAATGCAGAACCTCATTAGAGGTACTTTAATGAAAGCTGTTTATTTCAATAAGCTTGCTTACATTCTCTGTGCTCGGAGGAGCAATATATACAATCAAGTTTCTTCAATAACAAAAGAAAGCTGAAAACTTACATTAGTCTTTCTAGCTCACAAAATACAATATAGGCAACAAACTTCCAGAATTTAAGGACTTGGAGGACAAAAAACTTTTGCTCATGTGTGCCTTCTTTTTACTACTTCCAGTAACAAAAATCATAGTATTTGTGAGTATAGTCTTGCCTGTTAAAAGTACTTATTTATTTGTACTTTTATGTTTAAACTTGTAACATTGGTAACTTACTGAAAATCATGCCACACACATCTGGGCCTTTACATGAACATATTTGCTGTACATGATATGATGACTGATCTGTGACGAGATTTATTACTTTCTGGCCTAAAGTGTGGATAACAACTGTATAGTCAGGTGAACAGTGTTTCTGATGACAGTGTACATGCATTAGTTTTCTTTTACTTGAGGTCTCAGCTGTATCTCCTTTATCCCTGCCCTGCTGTAACACCAGAAGGTGAAGAAAATGGAAGACATATTTAGAAAAAATAGTTTAAGATGATCTTTCATTATCCAGTTGCTTTTGAGCAAAATGCATTAACAGGTTTCTTGTCTTATCTCTGAGTAGACCCAGCAGCGGCACAGAGACCTCAAAGCAATCCATCTGCAAAGCTAGGAGGCTATATTTATATTTTATTTCTGCTTTTTGCAGCTGAGAAGTTGAACAGGATCTCCAGCCCCATTAGCTCAGGATCAAGCAAGAGACTGAGAGCCACAGCTTGCAGGAGCATGGAGAATCTGCTGCTCCCACTGGAGACAGCGCCTTATGACAAATGGCGTGACAGAACAGCTCTGATCAGCGTCAGCAATGCTGGCCTGTTACAGAAGGTGTCATCCCACTTACTGGAGAAGCAGTGTTTCTCCAGCAAGTGGGACAATGACCTGACTTCCTCATCAAACAATGGGCACTGCAGTTCTCAGATGAAATGAGAAACCATATATGCCTATCAGGATATGTAAAAATTGTTGTATTTTTTTCAATGTCAGTATCACTAGACAAACAAACACTCCAGTGTTTTATACCCATACTGAAACAGCATGCCCTCATCTGTCTCTAATAGGCTGAAACAATAACCTCTCCTGATAACTGTAAATTTTGAAGGAATTTGAATCTAAAAACACTTAAACATCAAGGTTTTTTGTTTTTCTGAGATGTCTTATGTTGAATCACATAACAAGAAGGTCACCAGATGGCACTATTACACATTGTCATCCTGATTTCAGGCTCTTAATACACACAAGTTTTTAATTGTGGAAGAACTGGTGGTATTATTACTGCAGCATTACATTTATTTGGGACAAGTGTGATGAGTAGTATCTCTGTTTTAATCTCTGCAGCCTTAACAAATTCTTCCAGAGGAGTTGTCCTCTGAAAACCAGATGTTCTTTCGCAGACTTAAATACAGACATAAAAAGAGTGAAGGGATGGATTGTTCCATTATTTATGTCTTTCTCTGCTAAAGGACTGGCATGTAGCTGCAATGGGAACACATCACAGCAAGAATGCACACACATTTGCGTATGCTGATTTCTCCTCTTTGGTAAGCAGAAACCCTCTGCTATCATTATACAGAGATTAAAAGCCCTAGACATACTTTTAATATGTACTTTTCTCAATTACACTAACAGACAGCTAGCATATCCAAGCTGCATCTTGGACCCAATTAAAATGCCTCTGCACTCCTATCAGAAAAACACTGCATACAATGAAAGCTGACATTTGAACCTATCTCAGTTGTCCTCAGCTTGTCTTTTAACAACATGAGAATAAATATTAACCTCAAGATTCCTAATTGACACAACACTTGCAAATGGCCTGAGTAACTCGACAGGTGTATATTACAATAGTAAACCATTGTTCATTTCTGTGGCTATTAATTTGTGACCCCCTGGTATGTATGTCATGATTAATTCCATAGCTTGTTAGAAAAGTAATTCAGAGTAGTAATTTAGACTTGCTAATGCTTCGAGGTTGTAGGGGTTTTTAGCTTTGTTCAGATACAGCTTTGTTGAAAGCTTATACAAATTGCCTATGAGTTTTTTCCTGACTCACAGGACAAAGAAATAGAATCAGTAAATTATTATTTTGCTTTCACATATCTCATTATACACATTTTTTGTTTACTATATCTTATAATTCAATAAACTCATAACTGCTGAAACAGTGAAAAAAATCAGGCGAGGAAACTTTGAAATGCCCAATTGTCACAAAAAGTCCTAAACCACACATGGTTGACCAAATCTGTCTCTAACAAAATGCAGTCACTCCTCCATAATCTTAAATGGGATCCATGTGATACCAGAATTAATAAAAGAGGTTTACTTCATGACAAGTGAATTTTTGACATATATGCTGCATTGGAAATGCTAGCAAACTTGCTAAAGATGGCTAACATCAGAAACATGACTACCTCTGCTGACAAGGACCCTTTTCAGCATTGTATCTAATCTTACTGATGATCCAAACAAAAGTTTTCCTCCTAAATTCCAATTTGAAAAGTTCATGCTGGCCTGGACATCCCATACCCAAGTGGAACTCATCAAAACCAACAGAACACCAGCACAGGCCCAGGGGAGCACTGCCAGAAGTCACGACACACAGTTCAATCACATGGAAAACATTTCTCCTGTATTTCTTTTTCAAGGTTTCATGTATTTTAGAAGGAATAAACTCACCCAGCTGACAAACAACTTTGTCTATAGCAGCACTGTGTTTTGGAAGTACAATAAATAAGGCACCAGCATTTTCCACAGGAAATGGTGCAGTATTTTACCAAAAGTAGAATTCATAAACACAGATATATTCCATATATATTTCTGATCATAGAAACTAGCACTTCCACTCAACTTTGAGCTTTATATTAATCCCAAGTAATTTCATAAACTTAAGTAAGCTTCTTACATCAGGAGCACAGCACCTATAGTAATAGTTCTGTATCCTATAGTCACTGTCATGGCTAGGCTTCATGAACAAAGATTTGGGAAGGGCTCTACCCACGTTTGTTACAAGTGCATTGGTGGCTAAAAAGGCCAATACGAGATAGACACGTCCGGTTGCAAAAGGCACAGCAGAAAGACTCCTTAGGTGGAATATTCTGTAAGGCACGAGTCTTTCTGCATTGTCTTTTCTCCTCGAGAGTGATCCTGCATGCGTTCTCAAAAGCATCAGCAGTGTTTTACATAGTGTGTCTCCAGACCTCCCAATTGGAGGCCAGAGTAGACCAGTTATGTTGATCAGTATGGCCAAGGCTGAGATGTTCTTTCAGGGAGTCCTTGAATCTTCTCTTCAGGGCTCCTCTCTTGCGGCAGCCAGTGGCAAATTCATCATAAAGTAAGATCTTAGGGAGGCAGTGGTCCTTCACCCTTGAGACGTGTCCTGCCCAGCACAGCTGTGTTCTCAGCAACATGGCCTCTATACTTGTGACTGCTGCTTGTTCTAGAACAGATGTATTGGTCACATAATCTGACCAGTGGATGTTTAGGACTGTACAGAGAGAGCGTTGATGGAAGTATTCTAGGAGTCGCAGGTGGTGGTGGTGGATGACCCATGATTCAGATCCATATAAGAGAGTGGACAGCACTATGGCTCTGTAAACACTGATCTTCGTACTTTTCTTCAAGTGTTTATTTCGCCAAACTCTTTTATGAAGCTTTCCGAAGGCACTATATGCCTTTGCTAACCTGTTGTCTATCTCTCCATCGATCTTACCATCCAAGGAGAGGAGGCTACCTAGGTAATTAAACTGCTGGACTGATTTGAGCTCTGATTGACCAGTGGTGATATGGGGATGATGGAAGGCTCAAATCAGACTGCTCAAATTACTGTGGTATTACTCTGCTCTCCATTGCTGGCAAAATCCTGGTGTGGTGGTTTGAAAAACCTTTTTTTTTTGGGGTAGTAATGGTTTGCCCCACTGATAATATTGGACCAATCAATAGTCCACGTGCACCCTACAGAAATCACATGCCCATAGAAACAGAAGAGAAGGTGGTGAACATAGTTTTTAGAAGAGAGGTAGCCATGATCTGAGCCACAAGGAGGCAGGGGGCCAGTGAGCCCCTCTGGGGGCCAAGAGCCCCCAGCCCCCAGCTGAGGCTACGGGAGACCCGGTATAGTGTCAAAGCTGGACCGGGTCCTGTAATCAGGAGCTGGAAAAGTTTCCTTACTGGCAGCAGCAGCAGAAGACTGGCAGCGGAGCAGTCCTGAACAGAGACAAGGGTGGCTAAAAGCCAAAAGATAGCCAGTAGCAACGAGATAATGTGAAGCCGGCTGAAAGACGCAGAGATGTTCCTGCAGGAGGGAGAGCTGGCAACAAAACAGAGGTGAACTCAACAGAGCTGGTTTGGGGTAAGACTATTACTTTCCCAAAACTCAGAGACTCCCTGAAAAGAGGAAGGGTGGACTTCCAAACCCTTAGGGAGTCCCGAAATGCAGCAGCAGCTAGAGAGAGAGAGAGAGAAAGGAGCCAAAAAAACCCGGAGACGGCCTGAGAACTGAGCCAGGACGGAATGCGGAGGAGTGGCCGTACCTGTGTGACAAAAAAAATCATTACCTCCAAATTCCTACCTGAAAGCCAGTGTGGTTTCAGAGCCAACAGGAGTACCACAGACATGGTATTGGTTCTCAGACAACTACAAGAGAAGTGTAGGGAACAGAACAAAGGTCTCTATGTAACCTTTGTTGATCCCACCAAGGTTTTCGATACTGTGAGCAGGAAAGGTCTGCGGCAGATTTTTGAATGTTTAGGTTATCCTCCCAAGTTCCTTAAAATGATCATCTCACTCCATGAGGATCAGCATGGCCAAGTCAGATATGGCGATGCACTTTCTGAGCCCTTTCTAATAACTAATGGTGTGAAACAAGGCTGTGTTCTCGCACCAACCCTATTCACAGTCTTTTTCAGCATGATGCTCCAAAGGGCCACGGCAGACCTCGATGATCAGGATGGTATCTACATTCGATATCGTACTGATGGAAGCCTTTTCAACCTAAGGCGACTGAAGGCCCACACTAAGACCTTAGACCATCTTGTCCAGGAGCTGCTTTATGCTGATGATGCCGCCCTTGTTGCCCACACAGAAGCAGCTCTGCAGCGTTTAACATCCTGCTTTGCAGACGCTGCTGAGCTCTTTGGGCTGGAAGTCAGCTTAAAGAAGACAGAAGTTCTCTATCAACCAGCATCCTATAGTAACAGCTCTATTTTTCTCAAGCCTAGAAAAACTAGAAAGGCTTTGATATTTCTGTCAAAGTTCTTGTTAGAGGGGTTAATATCAGGCAATATAGCCCCTCTCTAATACAAAAAGTCAGCAAGGTACAGGATGTCATCAAGAGTTACAAAGTCCTGCTTCCCTTTTTCACCATGTTTGATACCAAGCAATATCATAATGGTCAGCACTTTCTGCAGAGAGTATGCTGCAATTACATAAAGTTCTTTAGCTCTTTGAATCTATCCAAAACTCATTAAAACCAACAATACCAATATCCATCTACTGTAAATAGAAAGCCAGCTCCACACATCTGGTCAGCTCTCTGCAACGCACAATCCCAAGCTGACGTTTGGAGCTGAAAGAAGAGATCCTTCTGCTCTTGATATCAGGAAGTATTTTGCTATGTGGTCTTTCACAGGCTGCCAGAAAGGATTTCATGGCCCACACTTAAGGAAACGGTTATGCAATGATCTCAGTCCCTGGCAGCATCTGACAAACCCGACATATCAGAACAGAAATGTCTAGATATTAGGAAATCAGGTAAGTCAGATCCTTAACCAAAACCTGCTGGGTTTGCTTATTCTTCCTTTGATATAAGAGGCTTGGTGAACAAACTGCAACCAGAGTTGCCCCTAGAAGAGGTCAGGGAGCATGGACTAAGGCTTAGCAGTGGCCAATCCTCCACACCCCATCCTCTACACTTAGAAAGAATGTACTCATGTCTCAGAGGTGTGCTCAGTGAAGGCAAGACAGTAAATTTTTCATTTTCCATGGCAAATGGATAGTGGTATCTTTGGTACAAAATCACTAATTAACATGAAGTAATATAGGTATAACAATGAGGTGTGGCATCAAATCCTCAATGGAAGGAATTTTGCCTTTTTAAAAAGACACGTTTCTCATTATCAACTTCCTACCCTTAAACCTTATTCTTCTACCCTTACGTTGATACATGATGATGTGATAATCATTACTTTGACAATTCATTGACAGTGTCAAAAAAGGGTGATGGTCAGAACTACTAAAGAGGAAGAAACAGATGATGCTCTATATTTAATGAGTGAAATGCTACACACAGATGTTGTAGCACTGGTTATTTTAATGGAGTGACTTCCAAGGGCATTCAGGGGTTGGGTTTTTTTCCACAAATTAATAAGACAGGCATAGGATTTTGCAAGTCTGAGGAGATCTGAGACACTGTAAAATACATTGCTTGCCCAAACTCAACCAATAATTCTGAATGAGCCATGACTGCAAAGTGATTTCCTTTTGTTAAGGCCTGTGTGTACACATATGTCCTTACAGCAGGCTCTATTCCTTCACTGTGTTGTGAAATTTTTGAAAATAATAATTACCATTTAAATCTGAAGAACAAACATCTAAAAACAGTTAAAAGCAGATGGGCAGGGAAAACGTAATCTGGATTTTCATAATTAATCACTCTTTTTTCATTGGAAGCCGGAGTTGCAGAATCCTAGCAAGGGTTTCCTTGTTATTTTAGGAGCTCTATACAATGTAATTCACTTGTTGTAAATGTTCAGACGTGCACACGGAAGGCTAGTAAAAAATTAATTAATTAACAATTGGGTTAAGTAGTTAAGCAATATTGTAATTCTCTGAAAGTTAAAATTATACCTTGTCTTATTGAAAAGATAACCCAGAAAAATCTGCTATGAATCACGTATGTTAACAGTGTCTCTGGCTGCAGTGCTGGTAACTTTTCTATAAATAACAGTAAGCCTCACTTAATAGCTTATTTGCCTTATGTACCGCTTTGGAACCACACGTGATACCTACATACTGACCTGAGCAGAGAGGGAGCAAATGAAATATTCACAGACTAGATTAACTGTTGAATATGCATTTCATTTTGCTTGGTGGCATAGAAAAAGAGTAACTTTTAATTACCTCTATCTGAAAGGTGACCCCGTGCAAAATGACACCAGGTTGTCACACTCACACATGTACTCACACTGACGTAATTCCAGGTGTTAGAAAAGGCAACATTGTGGTTAAGTATTCAGGGTATAGCAATAAAAGCACAGGAGATGGTTTTTCAAATTTTACCAGCCTATTGCTTCAGATGATATAGCCCTGATTAATTTTGCCCAGTTTCAGGTCAGGAGAGGATTAATCCTTACAAGAAAGAACTATTGGTGGAGTATTGGTTGACAGCCGGTTAAACATGAGCCAGCAGTTGGCCCAGGTTGCCAGGAAGGCCAGTGGCATCCTGGCCTTTCTCAGCAATAATGTGGGCAGCAGGACAAGGACAGTGATCATCCATTGTGAGGCCACACCTCAGATTCCATTTTCAGTTCTAGGCCCTTCACTGAGTACAGGACAGATATTGCGGTGCTGAAGCATGTCCAGAGAAGGGCAATAGAGCTGGTGAAGAGTCTGGAGCCCAAGAGCTATGAGGAAAGGCTGAGAGAGCCCGGGTTGCTTAGCCTGGAGAAAAAGAGGCTCAGGAGGCACCTTACTGCTCTCTAAAACTATCTGAAAGTAAGTTGTTATCAGGTCGGTGTTGGTCTCTTTTCCCAGGTAACAAGGGATAGGACAAGAGGAAATGGCCTCAAGTTGCACCAGGGAAGGTTTAGCTATGATATTAAGAAAAATTTCTTCACTGAAAGGTTGGTCAAACATTGGAACAGCATGCCCAGGGAAGTGCTTTGAGTCACTATCCCTGGAGGTACTTTAAAGCTGCATAGATGTGGTACTTAAGGACATGTTTAGTGGTGGAACTGGAGGTGCTAGGCTAACAGCTAGACTCGATGATCTTAAGTATCTTTTCCAAACTCAATGAATCTATTTTATAAAAATGCCCATTTCTCTGTAGTGATCACAAAAGTAACCTGTGGAGGCTATGTTCATAGGTCAGGCAGCACAGCTAAGCCAAACGAATATGGGGCCAAGAACTGGATTCTGCAATTGTCTACATCTTGAGCTTCTCATTGGCAATTCTGAATGCAGATCAATCAAATCTGAAAATTAGTCTTTTTATTTTTGCATAGTATTTCTCCATAGGAAGACCAGAGAAAAGTTTTCCTCCACTGTATCACTCACAAAAATGTGCCTGCATGTGCACTAATTAACAAATTGTAGAGCATTAGCTTTTCCTACCTTTCAGAAAGTAATATCCAGTATTTCCCAGTATTACCCATATCCAGTATTTCCCTTAAGAGACAGACTCCCTAAAAACAACTAAGGCAGCAGTGGTTTCTAGGGATGATGGGTCTGTGAAAATACTATTATAGTCCCAGCATACAATAATTGCTTTGATATTTATCAATAATCCAAAAATTAACCACAGACAGGACAGATCAGGCTGTGAAACACTGAGTGCCCTTTTGCACTTTGAGTTCAAGGGCACAGGAAACTGATAATGCCCATTTTGCTTGCTACAAGTCCAAAAGAAATTGTTTTCCTTGTTTACTAAGGGTGATTTAATAGAGAACAAGAGCAGTTCAGAGGTTTGGAATTATATAGTTGCACATAGAGATCTGAGAAGCAGCAAAATCATAACTCTCAATGCCCTAACTTTTGGGTTTAATTTCACTTTCAACAAAATCAACAGCAAAACTTGTCATCCACTTCAAAACTACCTTTTATTCAGTGTAATTATAAAAATCTACACCTACAGGTTTGTTCAAGTTTCATTTCAGTTTTTTTCCTTACTATTTCTCGTAAAATTTTAAGGAGGGGCAATAATGTTAATCATGGGAAGAATGTTAAAAAGAAAATTTACTAACATTTAAACTTTGGTAAAAAGATTATGCTTAACCAAGATGCTTAAAAAACAGCACACCACTAAATGACAGCCTCATGTATGCTATCTGGTTTGTTTCCACCAAGCCCGACCATGTTTCTCTCGGATGTCACGTGTTCTTACCTTGCCTCAAGACTGGTTTGCTGTCAATACGCTGACCTTTTTTTTTTGCCCACAGTAATCCAATCAAGCAAGCAGAAATAAAACTTTCCTACAGCACACTGTACAATCTTCTAGAAGGCTTGAAAGCCACAGGTTTTTTAAGACGATTAAATGAAAGAGAGAACGACATCTCGACCCTTAAATCCAAAGCTAAGACATGAGTCTGCAGTTCAGTCCATGCCTGTTACTGAGCCTATTGCTGTTATTTTAAAATGAAAGTCTGTATTTTTCAGCCATGTCCATGTATGAGATTATAAATCAACATTTATTTCCCATAGCTCTAAAAAGAAGGGGCTGCATGCCCTTTTTTTTTTTTAAATGCTAAATACATATACACTATATTACATTCTAAATACTCTTATGGCATTACTTGCAAACAAAAAAGGGACTCAGGAAGTTATCCAAACAATAAAATAAGTAATTCCAGTAGTAATATATTTTAAAATACTTATTTTCAATACTGATATTTGCAAATAATTACTAATATATTCAGAAATATATGTATGAATATATTGTAAACTAAGTAGGGAATGGTTTTGGCAACTTTTCTAATCCTTTGCTTAAAAAGACTTATGCTTTCTGGGTAAATTAAAGTGAAGAAAGTAATATCTTAAATTCATGTCCCAACTTACTACACAGTTTCTTGCTTATGTAACAAATTTTAGTAACTGTAATTGCAGCTGTTGGCCTTTCATCTGTATAAGAAATGGCCTTTTTTTCTGCATGAATTGTCATGTTGTAAAGAATAACACCCTGGGCCATTCCCGTGATAGAATCAAGTCCTCATTACCTTACTGGAAAGCAAGAAATCAACCCACTACAGTGAAAAGACCTCCTGTTTCTTTCTCTGTAGAGACACAGGATAGGGAATTACTAATATGATACATTAAGGTACAATAAAATATGCCAATAGCTTAGTACATCATGTCCTTGGCCTCAGGCAGGAATGATTTTTTGTTTCTTAGGTGTCCAAATTTAAGGAGAAAAATAGACATTTTTCTCTGAATACCTAATTTGGAAAAAACCTATGAGAAATGTGCTGCTCAGAAACTTTAAATAATTGAGTAGGTCTTATGGAAATGGGTCACGAGGCAGAAGACAGGTAAAATGGTGTAGGAAGCATGCAAAATTACCATCCTATGGATCTGCACTGTTTCTCACTTACCTTTTCAGACTGACAATTATGTGTGCATATATGCACATGTATGCACAGGTGGGCCTACACACACACACACACACAAATGGTTAATGGTTCCAGTACAGACTGAGAATGAGACAATCAAAAGGTTACAAAACTACTTCATTATAATGTGTAGAGAAGATTCTGAGTGGCAGCAAGTAGTGATTTTACTTCAAAAACTGAACACAAAAACCAGTAGCAATATTCCTCCAAAATGCAGCCCATGATCAGTCTCTGACTAAATTTTAAAGGAATTTTGCCACTGGTTTTGAGAGGAGACTCAGATATTCTGTCTGTGACTTCCAGAGAGAAACTAGGATTGTTGTGTCTGCTTCCAAAAAACTCATTCAGAACTGGAGAATTTAACAGTTTTTCATGGTTTCCAACATAGAGAGAATATAATAACTTCTTAATCCAAGCTTTGCGGAGTATTTAATAATTATGTATATCACTGCAGCACTACAAATCCAGCCCAGATCAAGACTTCAAACGGAATATGTTTCTACCAGAAACATTCTAAATTAAAAGTGTAGTAAATAAAGACAATGAATTTAAGAATAAAGCAGAAAAATTGGAATATTTAAATAAAAATATACAGAAAAGAGTAGTTGCTAGAGAGCCTGATGCTTTCAAATTACTTCAGATGACCTGTAAGTAATAATATGAATTATTTCTAACTACTTCGGAACAAAGTAATTCTTGGAGTTCCAAAATCTGATTTTTTTCCACTCAAACACTTGATTGCCATAAATTTTAGCTAACTTGGTGATTGTGCATGGAATCAGCAAAAGGACTTCAATTAGTAACTTGATGAAAGCTTGCAGCACAAATTAAAAAAAAACAAAACACCAAAATTAACATCTGATTGATCCCAAAAGAGGTGCTAATCCTCTAGTGTTACAAACCCTGCAAACTTCAACTTTCTCCCTTGGGCAATAATCTACATAACTGGACAGGTCTTGAATGAAGCCTTGAAGGTCACCCAACACAGGCTGTGACAGCAGACGTGCCTTTTCCTTAGTGCTCTATATCCACTAGAGGTGTTTTACAGTAATGTGAGAGGGTGAAGAGTTTACACTAGTTGGTTATGCAATAAATGTCACTGGTATTACTGCTGACTTCAGACTAGACTCTCAGCATTAAGCAGTTAAGAAGTGATAAAGCAGGATTAATTCCTGAGGAAAATTTTTGATTAATTTGTCAGTGTAGTTTGCAGTACAAATTCGCTGCTATCTTTATTCTTCCTCAAACAAGAAAAAATTTTGTGCCAATTTATTAATCCCTTAAGTGTATGGCTTCATAGCAATTTTAATATCATTGCACAAAGGAAGTCATCCAAGAACATAGCTATTTATAGCTATTCATGTAAATCACAATACGGAGAACATAGGAATAGTAATGGAATAGTGCAAAACACAGTAACTGAGCAGTAGCTGTTCTTTGAACTGTCCTAATGAAATTGCATCTGGCAGGGACAGTAAAATCACCCAAAGTGAGCCACTGTTGGTTAAGGCAGAGCAGTAGTTATACTGCTAGATAGAGCTGCTTTCGAGGCAACACGAGCTCTGAACCCTCCACCTGCTGTAGAAACAAATACATGATCGACACATAAAATTCACATTGCTCTCCCAAGACCCAAGACCCAGCAAGGCAATGTTTTTCCAATACTGCATTTTTTTCATTTCCTTTTTTCAGATAGGAACACATGTAAACCAGTGAATGACCAATGACAGCAAATACCAACTGTATTTCCTCTAAGATACAGGTATTGCCTGCAAAATAATGAAATGTGGTAACATACTACAATATATTGTCTGTTAGATGTAATTTGTTTGCCAAGAGCATGCCCTAAGGCTGCTGTAACTTGGGATTTTTAGTTTGCCTGTGTCACTGACCTGCACTTAACAATACAATTGCAAGAATTTCACACACACAAATTTACAATAAAACCAAACTAAACCCATACCATCTGATCTGCCTGTTTTCTCCAAAAGCAAAACAGAGCAACAATAGTACTACTTTGACTTAGGTCCTGTTATACAAAAAGATGCTGCCTTCTACCAAATCTATCATTGACTAACACTTGCAAAGATCTATTGCTAGATCACATGGAGAAATAAACTATTTATTTAAATTATTTCTAGAACATTTATGTTTAATAAATAATCAACAACTCAGTCACAGCTTGGGTGAGAAGGAAAAGACTGATGGTATGCTAACTGTAGAGAAGAGTAAGCATATATCAATGTAAATAAAACTATATACATGATAAATCATGTTCTTCTCATCAGGTACTCTGAATAGTATTTATCTTTTTACACCGTGAGTTACTGAGAGGAGGAACTGTGATTTCATACAATTGTCTAAGGACCTAGTCTAATGGAAACCAGATTATCATCTCAATACTTTGGTAAGAAAATTAATAATAGTTAAAACATTTATGCTTGTCTTAGAACAGTACGGTGTCAAGAGCATTCTATAAGAAGGAGTTTTATTTCACAGGCCAAATTTCCAGAATTTTTAAATGCACAGCTAAGTATTACTAAGATATTTGGTTTGTACTGATAAAGGAAGATAGTGATTTTCAGATAAGTACTTAATAAGGGGTTTTGAATAAAAAAAACTAATCACAAAACCAGCCACCTTTCTTTTTATAAATCTCTTATGCCTCCTCTTACGATGCATATCTGTGCATAATAAATTCATTACAATTACCCAGTATTTGCTCTATCTTGTCATTGTAGGTTCTAAAATAATTGTCAGCACCCTGACAGAATTTGAATCTCTAGTTTGTGCCAATAGCACACTTACTGCCATACAGATTTATGGAACCAGACATTAAGTTAAATAATAAATAATAAAAAACAGTGTTTAAATAAAAGCTGGCTGAAATACAATGGAATATGGCTAATCTAGGTTAAGGCAAAGGAAACTCCATTCTTTATTCTACAGACTTGGGAACACCACTCTGGTCACAGTTTGCAGGTTAGGCAAAACATGGTAAATGCCTAGGGAGAAAATAGGAAGTATTATTTATATTGAAATTTATTTTATAAAGAGCAAAAGAGGTTGCTAGATAGATATGTCTTGTTACAGATGTTACAGATGTTTACCTACACTCATCTCTAATATATTTTCCCATCTGTTCTATATCCTGTGTATAAAACAATACTCATTTATTTCACATAGATCTTTTTAAGACAAGTAGGGGCACATACCTTATTTTTCAGAACTTTCCTGACTTCCTCTTATACATCTCTTTTGTTGTAGGACTTTCTTCAGCCTGAACATAATATCCATTATGCAGTAAAAAAATTGAATTGGCTATAATCTTATTCGACAGTTGCAAAAGAAAAATCCATTAATTCTTGGGGCAAAAAAATCAGAGGAGAAAGGACAAAAAAGAATCTCTTTTCTCACCTCTGCAGTTGGCAGTGGAAAACTGACTCCTGCTAATAAAACCAAAAAAACCCCAGATCATCAGCAGGGAAGAAGCACTTCATCTAATCTAATTTTTTTGTCCTGTGGCCCTGGCAGTGCACTGTTTGGCTGCCTGGGGAGTGTCACCACTCAGAAAGGCCAAGGTCACCCCAAAGTCAGCAGTGCCCAGAGCATCACTCTAAGTATGGCACCCTCAACACTGCAACAAGCACTGCTGTAGGGCAGCTTCCACACACTTTAAAACACATGTTGTGGAAGGCTCACTACAGCCATTTAAAACAAGACAAGAAAAATAGGGGAGTCAGCTGTGCCTTACCACTCAAAATATAATGAGTGCAGCTCCACTGAAAATGAGCAAGTGAGTGGGAGATCTGTATGTAATGGCACAGAAGTGGAGCCCTCTCATCACCAAAATCTGAAGAACTTGTAAAAGCCACTGGATTTTGTTAAACTTTTATTTGTGAGGTAAATCTGGAGAACTACTGGGGGAAAAAGTAGAGGAATATGGGTCAGATGGAAAAGCAGATGTACTATGCTGCTGTACCTAGGTCTGGCATTTTTGAACAAGCCTGGAAGCAAAACAATGGCATCTGAACATCTTCTCTGTTTTTCTCTGTTTTAAAGTAAAGCTCCTTCAGAGATTAAGCACCCCAAATCAGGCAGATATTTTGAGGTCTGGTATATTGATTTGGGGATTGAAATTCCACCTACAGTCTTCTGTAGCTCCCACATTCTGTTGACAATCTGGACTAAAGTATGGAAAAACATTTATAAACTCTCAAGACTTTGGGACTTCATATTCCTCTCCTTGTACAGCTTCTGGCACAACAAATTCAATCACGTCTGCAGTTCTGAAATACAGCATGGCAAACAATTGCCAACACAGCTGGTTTTGTGCAGTCTCTAAGAAATATCATCTGACTTCTTTTTAATTATATATGCTTTTTATTTTTCTAATATATTGATGAGTATGTTTTCCCTTTGCTATTAATTAAAGGTGGCACGGTTTTACCTTTCTTTTTCCCAGCATAATCAATAAGGGCTGACTAATGAATCTTAGTGGATGCCCATGATTTAAGAGCATTTAATCTACACTACATTTGCCTGCTGTCACTTTTGTTCATTACCAGGGTTCAAATGTACAAAACAAGAGGTTCAGCAGTGAAAACTATTATCATTGTTTTGTAGTCAACAAATTACTGAGAGGTGCTAAAAGAAACAGAGAATAGTATCCATTTCACTGTACTAACAGTTGCATATATAAAGTGCCAGCCTTTGGTTATGTCAGTTTATAGCCCTAAACCGAAACAGCAATCATAAAAACCCAAGGCAAACTAACAGTTAGTGCTTCTAGAGTAACATTAAGTTAACACAGAAGTAGCTTAAAAATTTTTTATATAATAAAAACAGATAAAATGTGACACAAAACCAGACTTCTATCAAAGCAAAAGATGGACAATGACAGTGATGATGCTCACATTCCAAACATGTATTTTAAACAATGTAGCTATCTTGCAAGATCCAGATATCATAGCTCTATATTCACACACACGCTTGCACAAGTAGACCAACTGAGAAATGTCTGTAGAATAAGACTGATCTCCCTAAGAACATGAAACACTATGAACTGTGAAAACTATGAAAAAAAATCTGTTGTTGGTAGTGAGAGAAGAAAACTTATTCTATAGAGTTACAGTTACTGTGGATTCAACATTAAGAAACCCTGAAAAAGAACGGTTCAGGAGTTTCAGTTTTTCCTACATGCATGCAGATAATTCATATCTTCCCTGTAACAGACACATATTAGATCATACATTATAATAGTGACTGTGTATATGTAGAGTTAATACAGCCACTAAGCAGGGAAGTACCTAAAAATACTGTTAACAACCGTTCCTTTAGAATGCAAACACTGCCATCAAATGAAACGTGGCAACACTTGAGATCAATGTGGATCTTAAAATATCACACACAAGCTATTCAAGACTTTTAAGACAACAAAATTGGCAATATAATATTAACTATGCCTTGTTGGTAAAAAAAGCTCATTTTACAAATGTAGTTCTCCATAAATGTAGAAAAACTGTCTTAACTATACCATAAGCTATTTATCTAAAATGCTACTGTCAGTGAAACAGATGTCATTGCACAATATCCTTGTGCCACCCACATTCTGTTCTTCTAGCTGCCAAATAGAACTGTTTTGAGTTATTTCCTGAATCATCTGATTCAAGCATTTCTGCAGTGATCTCCATGCTACATTAAAGAAAGTACTTAACAACTGAAATGTAGTTTCACATGATGTTTTAGTGCAACATAATATATTCAATGTATCTTCACCAGGACAGATAACAAGAAAAGGCCGAAACCTTAGCAGAGGGTCAAAAAAGTCTAATTTTGAAGAAC
Source organism: Lepidothrix coronata (assembly GCF_001604755.1). Classification (NCBI taxonomy): domain Eukaryota; kingdom Metazoa; phylum Chordata; class Aves; order Passeriformes; family Pipridae; genus Lepidothrix; species Lepidothrix coronata. The sequence goes on from NW_016690194.1 coordinate 1,530,390, forward strand.
TTTGAACATCAGCTTTTCCCATTTTCCTCTTCCAGTCTGTCACACTCAATTTCAGGCTTCTGTTTTTAAACACCTTCATTCAGCTGAGGAAGATGTAAAATTAATTTAAAAGTTTCTACCTCAGTCCTAAAAAATCATCTTTGCAGGATAGCTACATAAAACCTAAAAATCATGCCACAGAATAAGTTAGGCTGGAAGGAACTTGTGGGTATATCTGATGGTGGGATCATACTACCTACTGTACGGCACATTCAGAGCAGCTCATAGGGCTCAGTGTCTCTTGTCAGGGACCCATCTTGATCTGCATATGCCATATGCCATCCTACATTGTAAACTTAAAAACAATCTGCTTTTTGTCTTTTCATGTTGTCTCGCTTTTTCATCTATTCTCCTTTTTTTTCATCCCTTTCACAGTGATCTCTGGCATTCCTCAGTATCAGGCTTCCTTGATGGTTACATGGGGCTCTCCACACTTCAACTCTCCACAGTTCAAACAGGATCTTGCCAATACACCCTATGAACTCTAAATGCATAAAGCTTGTAGTCTGTTCTCATCGGTGTCACAAAATTGTTCAGAAAATTCAAGTTACCAGATTTTCTCAGCGTGGACCCTTTAATAGTCCAGACTGTATTTGTTTGAATGCTTGTGAAGGAAAATAGTGAGTACAATGAAATTCATATAGAGTACTCTGTCTACATTCACATTTGTACAAGTAACCAACATACTAAAGAAAACAAGATCAGAAAAACTAGCTAAGATCAAATAGTAACACTTTTCTAGTAAAAAAAAAAATGTGCTTTAATTCTTAAAAATGGGAAAGGAATCTGAAAGGCATCTATAGAGATACTCGTGCATTCGAGCAACCGCATGAATACACCTAGAGCAGGTGAAAGCTAAGTAGAAAAATCATTCATATCTAAGACCTTTTCTCATGGGAAATACTGTCCTTGAGAATGTAAAACTTTCTTCAACCCTTCAAGACAACTGATAATAAAAATACTCAACATTAAAACACATTTTAGTATCTCAAGAGGTTTTTTATCTGATTAGATTTTTACTCTTTGATACTTGCTTGCTAATAAGCAACCTAACCCTTCAACTATCCAGCTTTATGATGCCTTATTTAGACTTCTCAAATTTCTTGAGCTGCTTTCAGATTACAACAGTCTTAAAGATAAATACGACACACAAGTTTTTTTAGCAGAACACTTGCCAGTTTGGCAGCAGCAGAATCAACAACAGATAGGCAGAGGGAGCATTGGTTAGAGGAAAGAGAATTTTCTACACTCTCCTGAAATAAAATTATTCCAAGACACACTAACCCACCAGTTTCAGAGAGCTGCCTAGCAATTCTCTGCCCTAACTGGGGAAAAGAGAGTGAAAAAGCTTCTATGAGAAAGCCCCTGAGAGTGCAAATTATGTGTTGAGTATACCAACTTGATTATATACAATTTTATTTTGCATTGACAAATCACAATCTTGATGACTTGGAACAATCTAAGCTAACAGCTAACACTGTAGAAATTAAGCATCCTTTGCCACCAATAGCCAAGAGTATCACTTCCATGATACTTAAAACCCTCAGTGTTTAGGAAATAAACACACGTGTATTGCATTTGGTACTAGGCACCAGATCTCAGACTATAAAAAGATTTTATCCTTTGCTTTAGACAAAGGATAAAAAAGCTAAGTTTTTTAAGCTAAAAAACTTAGACATCTCTATCAGGCCTAGGATATGTGATAGGGTTTTTTCCTTGTGTTTTTTTTTTTCTTTTGTTTTGTTTGTTTGTTTTTAATTTAAAAGCAAGAAAAACAATTGTCTACTAATAGTAAATAAATGAACACAGAACTTCACGGGGATTCTTTCCAAAGAACATAATCTGTAACATAATTCTTGCTATGAGAAAATCATGAGTTCATTCATCTTGCTAAATGCTGTTCCACCGAATAATAAAATAATTCATAATGACTTATAATTTCAAAGTGTCAATGGAATATTCGAAAATATGCCTTTACAGCATGACTTAAAGAGGAAAACCATGGTCTGACACCTTCAGAAGCTGTTTTCACCAGGAAGCAGAAAATATTTATTAGCTAAATTGCAATAAAATTAGAGCATCTTTTATCTCCCTTTACCCCTAAATGATTTGTGAACGCATTATTTTATCATTTTAATTAGCTTCAAGATAATTCAGGAAAAACATTTTCATGAAACATACAACGCAAAGCTTGTGTTTTTAGGAAAAGTAGCCAGTTTTCTGATTTTTTTCATCCCTATCTGAAATTGTGTACCTACATTATGAACAAACTCTAAGTAATTAAAATATGAAACGAGTGGTCCTAAAGGTATCTTTAAAAATCAAGTCCATCTAGAGTACTTCAAATATAAATAATGTTGAAAATGGCTTGCAAATGATTCATTCTTCTGTTCATAATTGAGCAATTACTTTGGTATTTAGCTACTCTACCTCACCCTATAGCCTGAACAACAGGAGGCAGTTGTTTTTCATATTGATAATTGTTTAAGACCAGTTATAGATTTACATTTTCTGTCCAGTTTATGGGCAGATGAAAGTTCATTAAATGGTTGCTTCATATACCATAGTCTTCCTAGCATTACACACATTTAGCACAAACTGTCAAAGTACTTACAATGCACTGTGAAATCTTACATTACTTAGAAACCAACTAACATAATTAAAGAAGCCCTTCATTAATTAGAGCAAGTACTTTGTTGCTGTTGACCTTTCTTTTCATTTACTTATAAAATCCCAATTGAGCATTTTGAGAAAGATAAAGATGAGTATGCTAATTTTTGGAAAAAAAAAACAAAACAGAACGAAAGTGAAAAAAATAAAGTTACAAGTAAGTGTACAGCTGTTAAGCCCAATTAGAAAATAAAATAAATAAATGAGAATTTCTGGATTTTAATTTTGGTGGACTTGTTTTGTGTCTTGCCCTAAAACTGAATGCACCTGTCATAACTGCTAAAATATCCAGCTCTCTCTTCAAAAGTAGGCTTCCATGAGTCACAAACGAGTGGTCTTCTCTATAGTTATATGTGGTCTGTTTATATGCTTGTGCATTTATACCAGTGGATTCTGTCTCTTCCAAACCCTTCATACAGGACTGTTAAACAAAAGAAACAAAACAGTGAACAGCTAACTGCCTGATACTTTGAGTAATTACTGCATAATACAACCTTATCTGATGAATAACCCCAATGTCATATAAAAACAGGCAATTCAATTTCAGAATTAAGCATCCAATTAAAATACTACTACATATATATGTATTTATGACATCAGCTTCATAGGTCCCTTAAATATTGCCTGCTCTAAAAAGAGAGCTGGTTAAAAGATTATAATATTTGCTGAAGACCCACCAAGCCCTCTGTGCATAACTTTCATTCTTTACTTGAGGTCAAAAATTAGTTTGCATAGTTGGAAATACCATAAATGGGAAACATCCTCCTTAAACAGAGGACCTATGAGTTTTGCCATTGTGGTCACTGTTTTTCAAGAGATTTCTTTCATGTAATTGCCACTAATTACAGCAGGAAGTTATTATTTTATTATCAGCATCGGTAGATGAAAAATGCATTTAAAAATACCTTCGTATACTGTTCTGAGTAATTTGGGGGGGGTTGAGTAAGAAAGTGCATTAAAAGTCTTTAGAAACCCAAGTTTTGTCACAAGATTCTCTCCAGATATTGTTACTGCTTTATCCAAAAGCTTAGGGAAAAAAATAGTAGCTATATTTCAGACCTCATCAATGTGCCAAACTGCTGAGTAAAGGTTTGTGTCTTTTTGCTGGCTTTTTTTTTCTTTCTTTCTGTGTGATTGGGATAATTCTGAAGCTAAATTGATTCACTAGAAGGCTACTTTTGTTTTTTATTTTCAGTCAGTTTTGACTAAACAAAAAGACATTTGAGCGAAACATGGAACTATTTTATATTGGTTACTGTACTATATTGGTTACTGTACTATATTGGTTACTGTACTATATTAGGATCCTTATGATATCAAAAGGCTCAGCACTTACAAGGACATTATTACATATAATTCAATAAAAATTGACCAACCTTTCCTTCAGCATCTGTAGTTACCTTCTCAACCTTGTTCCTGTTTAAAAATTTCTTCACCCATTCTTCTACTTGAACATTGAACTTCATGAAAGTCACATAGAAAAAATATGCTGTCAGGAGTGTTACGCTTTCCCACCACATTATGAAGTTATCCAGAAAAAAGATGATTAGCAAGATCAAGTCAATGATGTAAAAGGACATATCTCGAAAGAGTGGCCACCATGTAAGGTTCAAGATCTCTTTAGAAAATAAAGCACACATTCCAATAACAAATAGGATATTGAACACGGCAGATCCCACTATTGTACCAATGCCAACATTGCTGTGGGATATAAACACTCCTATTAAAGAAGTGAAGAGTTCTGGGGCTGACCCACCAGCAGCCATGAAGGTTGCCCCTGCCACATCATCAGAAATGGCCAGTTTTTCAGTGATGACAGTCAAGGAAGGAACAAAGAACTCATCACAGACTATAGCTAAGGCTATAAACATGTAAATCATTCCAATTATATGCAGGATCACTGCTCCCTGTCTTCTCTCCTCAAGAGAGAAAAGGTCTGTGGGATACTCTCCCTTTGAATGATCATCTGTTTCATTGTCATGCCCAGCTTCATATTTCATAGAAGCATGTGGGTCTAGAGTGCCATTTTGATTCTGTTCAGTGAAATCCAACAGAGTTCTTTGGTGACCACGCACCAGCTTTTGGCTATCTAGGCTGCTGACCAGTGCCATGCTATGTGGTTCCATCTTGAAAAAGGCACTCATTGAAAGTGAGAAAGTACTAATGGCCACTACACTAACAAGAAGCCCTACGATTCGTATCAGTCTCAGTTTTTTCCAAACATTCTGGTGCCGTCTGCAACCAAACAGTGGTTCTTCCAAACACCATTCCTCCAAGACACCAGCAAGAGTTTTTTTCTGAAGAGCCATTTTGTGTGAGATGCCGAGGGAGTCAGATGAACTGTTCCTTCATACTTTTCTCCAGCTTTGAAGTTAGAGGTGCTTTAAGAGTCTTCCCAGAATCAAGTACTTTTACTCTTCGCAGGATGTATTTTCTTCATTAGTCTTAAAAGGACAAACATATTATTAATATTAGTGAAAGGGCATGTAATTAGAAGCTTCTAAAAGACTGAGTGAAATTTAAAATTTAAAGCAGAATACTACCAACTGTAGCATAAAGACCTGTCACATCCCATCAGACACAGCAATGACATTTTTGTTTAAGCAGTAACTGTGGATAACAGTCTATCAATACTCTGATCATTTTATGCCTCTCCTATGCCTATGAGCCACTGCCCTCTTCAGCTGCTGACAAAACAAAACCTAGTGGAAGGTAAAAACTGTCCACAGATCTTGCATAAAAATGAAGAAATTACTATTTACCAAAGATTATTACCTCATGTAATTACTTTCTACTATGATCATGTAATGTCCAAATCCCAAATGCAGGGGCAATAATGTCTGAAAAAAAGCAACATGCTAACAAGCATCTCATCAGCCCTTTAGGCAGCTGAGGTAGCATTAATTGAAATATTATGTATGCATAGAGCAACAGTCATTGATATGTACATAAAACACAATGCTGTTGGAACGGGATCGAAATGCAGTGTCTTCAGCTCCTCTGTAAAATCGACTCAGGTTTATAGAGAACTCAACTTGCTTCTGATCAGACCTAGGACATTAGCTTGGATGAGTCAAGACAAAATTTTCAGTCATCCCTGGTTTCGTTTGGGTTTATGTCAAGCATTCAACTATAAATGTAGAATGTTACTAAGAGTACCTATGTGGTACCTTTTAAAAGTACTCCTCTTACAGATCCTTAAGAAAATAGTTTAGATTTACAAAAGAGTTGATAATGAAACAAATGAAATGGTGAGAAATTATGTGAGAATGACTATTCATGTATGCCAGAGAGGAGCATACTGGATCAACGGCACTTCTAAAACAGGAAAAAAACCCCTCTAGACAATAACAAGTGCTTCGGTTATTGAACTTCCGAAATATTCGGAAGAATATTTGTAATGTAGAAATTAGTTACATATGCATCATATTCAGTAGTGTGCATTTTATATGAAACAAGACATAAGATACTACTCTCTTAATAGAACTGATTATTAGTATTACTGCCCCAAAAATACTTTGTTACGTCTCTTATTCAAGTAATTTGTAGCAACAGCTGAATACTGAACAATCTATTAGTCAGTAGAAGACTGATTTTGTATTCTCAAATGCAGGATTTCAGCTATTACATGCAGTTATTTCCATAAAAGTTATTAAGTAACTTGCAGTTTCTCCTGATTTTTTTTCAAACAGTTTCCATATTAAGCAGATGTCATGAAGACATACTCTATCCTCAAGATACAGCACCGCAGCGGAGATATTTTATTTTCCATCTCAGAGTTACTACTCGACGGACTGCCACAAAAACATTAAGCTGGAAAGTCACCGGAATGGCACCGTCGCTGCCGTGCGCAGCCGGAGGCGACGGGCCGATGATCGCGCTTCCCTGACCATCACACGAACGGGGTACAGGAAAAGCGCTTGGGCTCTCTCCTGCCTTGGAATTTGCACGGCCTGCCGTGCCAGACCGCTCCCGACACAGCGGACCCCAGACCCCGGTGGAGCGCAGCGCAGCATCCCGGCCGCCCCGCCTTCTCCCTCGTCCCCCCGCAGAGATGCCGCAGACGCTCGCCTAAGTCAGCCCAACTTCGCACCGATCCGCGCCGCACAAACTTTTTCCCCCTCTGAAAGGGCAGTGGGTCCACTTCCAAACGCGGAGAGCCCCGGAGACACCGACCGGGCGGCTCGGGGTACCGGTCACCCCTCGGCAGCCGGTCCCGCCCATGGAGGCGGGAATTTGCGGCTGGGAGTCCCCGCATCGCCGCAGCCCAACCCCCGCCCGCTCACCCCGGCGGCGCTCACCCGGAGCTGCGCTGCGCTGCGCGCCGGCCCGCGGGCGCTGGGCAGGGGCGCGGGAACAAGCCGGGATGTGCACAGGGATCGGCGATCCGACCACGGTCCCTCGCGGCACTGACTGCGGCGGGCGGCGGCAGCGGTCCGCCCCATGCAGGCGGGGCAGGCGGCGCCCCGCCCCCCGCCCGCCGCGCTTCCCACGAGAGTTTGATCAGAGGCCAGGCAAGGCTGGCGAGGCATCTATTTTTTTTGTCTTTTCACCTTCATCTTGAGTTAGCAGGTACGGTTTAACTTGGGTAAAATTCAGCGTTTCTAGCAAAGGTCACAAGCCTCGAGGAGTAAGGTAATTTTAAGGCCTCCTGATTAAAATATCCTTTATGCGAAATGTTTTCTGAAGGGAAATCAGGACATGAAAGAAAAAGACATTTAGTCTTGGTTTTAATTTTAAGGAAGATGACATGCCCACGATAAAGTTATTAATCATGATTCATTTATTGCTGAACAGAGATTTCTTCAAACTGCAATTCAAAGTCACCACAGAGAACAATAAAGATGCACTGAACATACAAGAAAACAGGCTAAGTTCTTAGCCAGAACTATCCCCCTCTATTTTGGTCTTCATCTTTCAGCATTATTATTTCTCCAAGAAACTGTGTTTTGTTTAGTAATTGCTTCAAAATTCACATGCATTAAAACTGTTACAATGCAGCTCTATCAAAGGTAATTCCCGGTGGCACATGCTGGAGATCAGTTAAGAGTTACACAGGTAATGCTTTTTTGAAATCATATTTGCACTCATCCTCTATACTGTTGTTAAAAAAACCTGCATGGTAATTCGTGAATAAAACAAAGTAATCTGGTGCACCTGAAGTCTGGAAACATGGGGGCCAAGCACTCCATGCTAAATTTCATGAGTTCTTACTACGCTGTTGGGAACTAGGTGAACTACCATCAGACCTTCGTGATGCAGTCATCATCGCGTTGTATAAGAAGAAAGTAGTTAAATCAGACTGTTCAAATTACCGTGGTATTACTCTGCTCTCCATTGCTGGCAAAATCCTGGCAAGAATACCTTTGAACAGACTAATACCCGCTATAGCAGAAGGAATTCTACCTGAAAGCCAGTGTGGTTTCAAAGCCAACAGGAGTACCACAGACATGGTATTTGTTCTCAGACAACTGCAAGAGAAGTGTAGGGAACAGAACAAAGGTCTCTATGAAACCTTTGTTGATCTCACCAAGGTTTTCGATACTGTGAGCAGGAAAGGTCTGTGGCAGATTTTTGAATGTTTAGGATATCCTCCCAAGTTCCTTAAAATGATCATCTCACTCCACGAGGATCAGCACGGCCAAGTCAGATATGGTGATGCGCTTTCTCAGTCCTTTCTAATAACTAATGGTGTGAAACAAGGCTGCGTTCTCACACCAACCCTGTTCACAGTCTTTTTCAGCATGATGCTCCAAAGGGCCTCGGCAGACCTCGATGATCAGGACGGTATCTACATTCAATATCGTACTGATGGAAGCCTTTTCGACCTAAGACGACTGAAGGCCCATACTTAGACCTTAGACCACCTTGTCCAGGAGCTGCTTTATGCTGATGACGCCACCCTCATCGCTCACACAGAAGCAGCTCTGCAGCGTTTAACATCCTGCTTTGCAGACGCTGCTGAGCTTTTGGGACTGGAAGTCAGCTTAAAGAAGACTAAAGTTCTCTATCAACCTGCACCTCAGGAAGTCTTCCATCATCTCCATATCACCATTGGTCAATCATAGCTCAAATCAGTCCAGCAGTTTAATTACCTAGGTAGCCTCGTCTCCTTGAATGGTAATATTGATGAGGGATAGACAACAGGTTAGCAAAGGCATATAGTGCCTTCGGAAAGCTTCATAAAAGAGTTTGGCGAAATAAACACTTGAAGAAAAGTACAAAGATCAGTGTTTACAGAGCCACAGTGTTGTCTACTGTCTTGTATGGTTCCGAATCATGGGTCATCTACCGCCACCACTTGCATCTCCTAGAACGCTTCCATCAACACTGTCTCCGTACAATCCTAAACATCCACTGGTCAGATTATGTGACTAATACGTCTGTTCTAGAACAAGCAGCAACCACAAGTCTTGAGACCATGTTGCTGAGAACACAGCTGCGTTGGGCAGGACACGTCTGAAGGATGCAGGACTACTGCCTCCCTAAGATCATGCTTTATGATGAACTTGCCACTGGCTGCTGCAAGAGAGGAGCTGAAGGGGTTAATAGCGGGTCTATTAGCTCCCAGGATGGAGATATCGACTGGGAAAACTTTCGGCTGTATCCTCGATGATAAGAAAGTCAGTAGACAGCCCTGATGGAGAAAACAAAGGCAGGCTGTATAGTTGGTAGGCCTAGGATGTGGGAACTGCAATAAGGCCTTGAGCTTTGCCAAATGTATCGCCCATAGATCCTAGCCAATGAAATGCTGTTGCTTGCTTACTAAAAATAAGGATGCTGCTTGCTGCTAGCAAGGGGTATAAAAAAGCAGATGAGAAAATAAAGATGAGGAAGACATCTTTTCTGCACATAACTGACTCCTTGTATCTTTATCGGTCGTCACGACTCTACACTGATGTATGGTGACCCTCGACGTGATACTGCATTACTGACCATCGGGCGACGGATGGTGGTGACGGAGCTTGGCGTAGCTGAGAGCAGTAAGGAAACTGCCTGGGCCCGGACCTGAGAACTACTGACACCTGGAAAAGCTGAGCCACCAAGAACAAAGACTGTGATAATGGGGAATCAGATGTCTAAAGAGGAAAAGTTGGTGCTGTCCACTTGGAAGCACTTCCTAAAGTGTAAAGGTGTAACTGCTGAAGATTATGATTTGCTACATTTGCTGCTATGGTGTAGAAAGCAAGGTTTTGAAGCTAACACATCAGTTGCATTTAGAGTAAAGACTTGGGAGAAGGTGGGGGATAAACTGTGGAAAGAGGTTTATAAGGGTGCCAAGAGTGCTAAGGAAGTAGAAAGTTTGCCTGCCACCTGGCATATACTGGTTGAGACTTTTTTTAAAAGACTGGCTTAATGAACAAGTTTCGGAAGGTATTCAGTTGCCTGAAACAGAGCCTCTGTCAGATACAGAAGGACACAAAGGGGAGGAGGGAACTTCAGTTGCTGGGGCATCGCCGCCTGCTATCTCCCCCTCTGACAATGAATTGCTTGCTTTAACAGATAAAAAAGAAACAGTATAGCATTTGGATACACATACTAAAAAATCTACCAAGGGTCCAGCTCTAAAAACCCCGAAAGGTTCAAAAGTTCACTATCCTGCACCCCACAAGCTTGTTAAAACTCCTTGTAAATACAAGACCCCTACTGAGATAGTCCCTTACCGGTATAAGACAGCTATGGAACTTGTAGAGGAATTTAAAGCTAAGCAAAGGCAAGCGTCCTCTGTTCCTCTGCCAGAGGAGGAGGAGGAGGAGGACGAGGACACTGATGAAAACAATGAGGATGATATACCTAATAAAGGCTTGTATTATGTGGCGTCAGCCTCCCCAGTAGATGATGCAGATGTGGAGGAAACTGAAAATGCCTCTGTCCGTAGTCAAGCCTTACAACCTGTACATAAGGGGTCCCAGAGCCGAAAGACACAAACACTATCTGATCCATGGACTTTGTCGGCAGTCACCACTGTCACAGTCATGCCACGTCATCCTAGAAAGTTTTGGGAGATGGTGCATGTACAAGCTGCAAAAGGGGGGGAATGGGAGTTGTTAGACAAAATTGGGCACCCCTTACAAGCTATGAAGGACGCTGCATTTGTTCCGGGAATAGAGCCAGGAGCAGAAGCTTATCCTGTTTTTAAGGCAGCTCCTAACTCTGGCAAGCAAGATGAACATTATCTATTTGCTTGGAAAGCTATTCAGGATTTGCAAACGTATGTGGCAAAATATGGTGTAAATTTCTTCTGAAGTTATGCATGTGATTCATGCAATTAATGCTGATTTGCTCGCTCCTTATGATATTGACCATCTAGCTCAAGTTTTATTTGAACCTGTACAATACGAAGTGTTTAATTCTAACCGGCAGAAACAGGCAGAAAGAGTAGCTATGGAGAATATGAGACTTCCTCCAGGGGACCCCAAACTGGCTGTAGGAGTGGAAGCCTTATTGAGAAAATATTGTTTTAGTAGCCCTGATTTATAGGCCCAGTGGGATCCTATTGTGTTACAACAATGTCAGCAGGTGGGAATGTTAGCTCTGACTAAAACTATGGAGCTTGCTTCCCCTCGTCCTAGATATACAACAGTGAAACAGGAACCGAGGGAACCTTTTTTAAAGTTTGTTGCACATATTGCAGTTTCATTGGAAAAGCAGTAGATGATGAAATCCTGCATCAGGCACTCCTAAAGCAGTTAGCAAAAGATAATGCAAACGAAAATTGTCAGAAAATTATGGATGCATTGCCAGGAGACCCATCTGTGTCTGATATGGTATCTGCATGTTCCAAAGTGGGTACTGTAGATCACCAAATGACTGCCCTTGCTGCAATACTGCGTCCTAGCCCTCGATGCTATAACTGTAATAGAGAAGGACACCTTAAGGCTAACTGCCCTGATAAAAGCAATGGGGAAAAGCCAAAGGTCTTACCTAATCCTCCTGGTATTCATTGTAACCGTTGTGGGAAGCTAAGACACTTTGCTAAACAATGTCGCTCTAAGTTTCATGCCAATGGACAGCCTCTCCAGGGAAACGGGAAAGCCAGCGCAAGGAGAAGGCGCGCTCAGACACAAGTACCTTCATTGCCACAGTACAACCCATATGCACCCCCCTGATGCTCCCCTCTGCTACCAGCTCAAAGGGAAAACCAGCGGAGCAGCCAGTATGGATGTATCCACCTCTGCAACAGTAACAATTTCTTCTACAGATATTGTCAAGGTTCCCTTAGATGCTGAGGGACCTATCAGATGTGGACTGAGTGCTTTGTTAATCGGGCGCTCGAATAGCACAATTGCTGGGATAATTGTACATGTTGGGATAATTGATGCAAACTATACAGGACAAATTTGTGCCATGGTCTCCACCCCCTACCCTCCTGTTACTATTCCAAAAGGAACTCAAATTGCTCAACTTGTGCCTTTTGTGAGTTGTGTTCCCAGGACAGAGAACTGGGAAAGACATGCTGGAGGATTTGGATCAACAGGACCTCCACAAGTATTTTGGTCACAGACTATTTCATAGAAACGTTCACAGATGACTTGTGAACTGCGTAATGGGAAAGCCTCGCCTTCTGCTGTTAAGGTGACTGGATTACTTGACACCGATGCAGATATATCCATCATCTCGATGTATAATTGGCCAAGCTCTTGGCTTCTGGTGTCCTCTGATTCAGGTGTTGTGGGGTTGGGGGGAACTACACAGTGTTACATTGCAGCTCATTTCATCCTGATTTGTAATTCTGAAGGGCAGGCTGCAACTGTAAGACCATATGTCACTCCTGCCCCTCTTACTCTGTGGGGAAGGGATTGTCTGGCTCAATGGGGAGTTAAAATTGCCACGGATTTTTAACTGAGGCCACTGTGTTTTTGCAGGGCGACAAACAGCCTACATTGGCACTTATATGGTTAACTGACACTCCAGTGTGGGCACAGCCACAACGTCTGGGTAACCCTGATGAAAGCACTGAACCAAACTACCTTCTGTGCCTCCTTGGCGAAACCAGAGCTACCTTTTCACACATGCCTTGTTGGGCACCTGTAAATAACTCTGATGCAGTGAAACTTGTTTCTAATGTTACACGATTACCTGATTTAGCAACAAAGGCTTGTAATGCTTCTGCGCAGAGCTGCATCGCAAATGTAAACAACTGGCTTCTAAGCTACCAGTAGGCATTGCACAGTAAGAGTTAGATATTTTGGGTACCTTAACTGCTGCTGCTTGCTTTTATTTTGATTATACGGGTGCATCACTGCTGGTTAATAAGTATAGTAAGGGAGATGATGCTTCTGCTACCACAGAAACCCTTTCACAAGACTTGTCTCCAGATATGCCCTTTTACCAGAATGCATCTGATTGGTGTTTATATATACACAAGCGACCCTCACCTGGTGTAACAGTTGCTCGTCAACTCCTGAAAGGATACTTTTTGATTTGTGGCAATCGGGCATGGCCAGGTATTCCGGCAAAGCCCACTGGGGTACCCTGTACCTTTGGTAAATTAGGTTTGCTTACCCCCACAGAAAAGCTTTTGTTGAATCATTCCCATCTCTACAGTCATATTTTGACCAAACAGTCACTGGCCCTTGACTCTAAATGTCGGGACACGTTAACTTTGTGGAATCAGGCATCTGTTGTGTCTGCCTCTCTGTTTTTGCCACAAGTTGCCTCAGCAAAAGCATTAAAGCAAATCAATGCCTTGGTGTGCTGGGTGACCAAACAAGCAAATTTGACCTCAGATACTTTGTATAAGCTTGCCACGGATGTAGACAGGGCACGGCATGCCACACTGCAGAATCGTGCTGCTATTGATTTTTTGCTATTAGCACATGAACATAGTTGTCAGGAATTTGAAGGCATGTGTTGTTTAAATATCTCAGATCACTCTGAATCCATCTACAGACAAATTGCCACACTTCAGGAACAAACAAAGAAGATCACACAGGAAACTGGTTTTTTTGGCCTGGAAGGATGGTTGTCTCGTTGGGGCATTTCAGGTTGGTTACTGTCCTTACTCAAGACAGGCGTCTTAGTTTGGATAATAGTTGTGGTTGTGCTAGTAATGTTACCATGTATTGTGTCGTGTTTGCAAAGGGCCCTGCAAAAGACGACACAGGGAATATTTCTTGCACAATTACAGAAAGGGGGAATTGAAGGGGTTAATAGCGGGTCTATTAGCTCCCAGGATGGAGATATCGACTGGGAAAACTTTCGGCTGTATCCTTGATGATAAGGAAGTCAGTACGCAGCCCTGATGGAGAAAACAAAGGCAGGCTGTAAAGTTGGTAGGCCTAGGATGTGGGAACTGCAATAAGGCCTTGAGCTTTGCCAAATGTATCACCCATAGAACCTAGCCAATGAAATGCTGTTGCTTGCTTACTAAAAATAAGGATAGTGCTTGCTGCTAGCAAGGGGTATAAAAAAGCAGATGAGAAAATAAAGAAGAGGAAGACATCTTTTCTGCACATAACTGACTCCTTGTATCTTTATCGGTCGTCACAACTCTACACTGACCCGAAGAGAAGATATAAGGACTCCCTGAAACAACATCTCAGCCTTGGCCATATTGATCAACATAACTAGTCTTCTCTGGCCTCCAATTGGGAGGTCTGGAGACACACTATGTATAATGCTGCTGATGATTTTGAGAATGCACGCAGGATCACTCTTGAGGAGAAAAGACAACGCAGAAAGAATCATGCCTTGCAGAATATACCACCTAAGGAGTCTTTCTGCTGTGCCTTTTGCAACCCAATGTGCCTATCTCGTATTGGCCTTTTTAGCCACCAGCGCACTTGTAACAAACGTGGGTAGAGCCCTTCCCAAATCTTCGTTCACGAAACCTAGCCATGATGATGATGTAGGCAAGCCAACACCCCAGGAAAACCCTCATTGGTGCATGGCAGTTAGGAAAGACCTTCATGTGGAAATCCTTAAAAAATGCAGAGCCCAGATGAAAGCAAAGAGATTCGGGTGGTTTGGGAGGGACAGTGTTTGAGATCTGGAAAGAGTTTGTTAAACAGCTCACTAATGCTGCTCTGCTTTCAGTGACATTCTTTTCACATTCTGAAAAATCCTACAGTAAGAGGTGAACTCTCAGTCTCTTTGGCGTAAAGAATAACTTTGATTTTTACAACTTTTACCTTTTTCATTTTGAACTCTGACTTCATCCCTTGGCAAAGAGAAAATAAGTGTTACTTGGTGCTTCATGAAGAATACACTACTATAAGAATTTTTATTAAGTGATAAAACAGAGATATTGCAGGAATCATTAAGGTATCACAGGAAAAATAAGGATTGTAGGGGTAGGCCTGGGATTCATACTCTGTATTTCCACACTGCCAGTTTAAAGCACCTGGGTAATTTGGATTGCCCTCAGCATTGACTGCAAATCCATAAGTTCCTCTAAAGACTTATAAAATGGCAAAACCAGACACACCAAAGTACGAGCAGGCATCTTAGAGACTATGTGGCCATGAAAAAGGTTAAGAAGATATTTCCAAAATTTTGATAATTTCCAATGAGAACCATGGCAGACTCACACACACAAAGTGCCTTTCAAGGCCAGAGTTTGCACAGGCAGAGTACATTCATTTCACATTACGTATTGGGAGGTTCTCATTACTGGCTGACAGCTGATAGAGGGTGCCTGTTGATTATCAAGACTTCATATTCAGGCTCAGGATGATGCAAGGAGATATGAAGATTGCTTTTAACCATGCTTCTAAAGCCCCCACATAAGATTTAGTTAGAATGCAAATTTACTGCCTATATCCACATATAGAAGACCTAAATGAAGCACCTACATCTCAAATATTCAATCTGTGCCTGTTGTACAGTGGTGATAGGGATTAAGGGTAGGCAAACTTATACATTTCTTGTGACTGCTGAATTGTTGGCTTGTAGTCTTTGAGAAGTGGCCACTTGAAAAAGATACCAAAAATGATCCCACAGCTTCACAAATGGTCCAGGGACAGGCTGGAATATGTGTGTAGTACTTCAGTTTCTATCAATTTCTGAATTCAAAGTGGAAGCAGGTGAGTTTTACAAATGACCACAGGGAGAATATGTAGAAAATCCCATGTAATTATGCTATTTTAGTGCCTATAATTACGTTAGCTACTAGCCAAAAGTCCATGTATCTGAATTCTAATAACCATCTTTTTCTCTGTACTTGCAATGATTTTTCTGCTGACAATAAATATGTGTTACAAGCCAAGGACAACACTATCTGTCACAAGAATTATGTGGTTCACAGATAGGTATCTCTACCAAACTTAAGCACTTTGAATCAGCTGATCCACTGTCATATAAATCCTATGTAATAATCAGGGCAGAAACAAAAAAATCCACAGTGAAATTAGTATAAGAAGGATAACTAACAATAGAAGAAATCCCATTTTTTCTCATAAAATTAAACACCAGAGTATATCCTGGTTAAGTACAGAATAATTACATTCTTTAAATGAAACAATATTTGGCTCACAGCTAGTTCAATGTACTTGGATTCTACACCTACACATTTGTATATATGACTAGGTTTTAATTTTTATTTATATTTATTTATATTTATCCTGAATATGTGGAGTTTAATACCTTATCTGTAGTTTACTGCTTCATCTGTGAGGAGCCATCTGAAATCATAAGCCACTATTCTTCACCAATTCCTGTTTCCAGGAAGATCCATGACATATAACTTCTTTTTTTCTAACAGTATTTTCATTTTAGCTCTTTTCTTGTTGTTGTAGACCTTTGACTTGGTAAAAGCAAGCACAGAGGCGGCTTTTGCACTGGAGAAGGAAGGAGGAGAGAGTCAAATGAAAAATCTTAAATAACAACACCTCCAAGTACCACAGCAGTACCTTCTAAAGCTGGGAGATAAAGCTGATGAGGAGGTTACCATGACTACAGAGGCGGCATATTTGAATGAAAATGGATGTTAAGCTTTTAAATGCTAATTGCAGTTGGGAACAGGTGACATTTGAAACATCAAAATTATTTCACAGTTTGCAATGTATAAAAACTGAAACAGTGTGGAAAAGATGACAACATAGAGTTAAATTAAAACACTGGTGCTGGTTTTAGCTGGGATGGAGCTCATTTTCTTCATAGTAGACAGTATGGGGTTATATTTTGGATTTGTGTTGGAAGCAGTATTTATAACTCAGGGATGTTTTTACTACTGCTGAGCAACATTTACACAGGGGCAAGGCCTTTTCTACTCCTAAAAGCACCCCACTAGCAAGAAGGCTAGGGGTGCACAAGGAGCTGTGAGAGGACACAGCCAGAACAAGTGACCCCAAGTGACCCAAAGGATATCCCAGCCCATATGGCATCACACTCAGCATATAGAGCTGGGAGGAGAACAAGGAAGGGAAAATGTTCTTAGTGACTAGGTTTGTCTTCTCAAGTCACCGTGAAACATGATAGAACTCTGCTTTTCTGGGGGTGGCTGAGCTTTTGCCTTCCCAGGGGAAGTGATGACTGAATTCCTTGTTTTGCTTTGCTTACATGTGTGGCCTTTGTTTTACTTTTTAAACTGGTTTTATTGGAAACCCATGAGTTTTCTCACTTTTATCATTCCAATTCTGTCCCCTATCCTGCTGTGGGGTAGTGAGCATGTAGGGGCCTAGCTGATGGATGGGATTAAACCACAACAGTCCTTTTTGGCACCCAAAAAAGTTTGGGGTCTCAAAGCATTTGAGATAACATTTGATTGGGATTATCTAGATCAAATTTATAAAAGTTATGCTGTTTAGCCGGCTCCTATGCTTGCCATGGGACTCACTTGACTGCCTAAACTATTAGAGCCTAGTGCTCATCAGTGACTGCTTTTCTCTTTCACTACTTGCCGTATTGCTGTACTGCTGATCCTCTTATTCTGCTGGGCCTGGGAACATTCTGATAACGCCAGTGGTGATGTGCCTGGGCTGGCAGATGGCCAGGGCATCGCTGCCCATTCTGTGCTGCTGTACTGGGCAGGCTGGGACTCTAGCGTGAAATTGACTGAAAGGGACTGTGACCTGTGGAGTACATGCAGGAAGGAGCAGGACACCCCAAAGTGGGGTGGCCACAGATATGCCTGTGCCAGAGCACATACTTCTCGAGGCATTTCTGGCCGTGGTTATGTCTGTGCCACTCCAGGTACACCTCTGAAAGGATTGTGGCCCAGGCATAAGTCCATGCTGCAGCATGGACTTGAAGCATCAGAGGCTGTACACGAGGTCATGCCAAAGCACCTCAATATGTGTGGCCATGGATAAGACACAACAGAGCAGATATGCCCCTGGACAGACTACAGCTATGGGTAAGGCCATGTTGGAGCACGTTTGCTCTTTAAGGGACTGTAGCTGTGGGTGAGGAACCATCCCCTTTTCTACCCCCAGCTCTGTAAGCTGAGTGTGACACCATATGGTCTGGGATATCCCTTGGGTCTGTTGGGATCAGCTGTCCTGGCTGTGTCCCCTCTCAACTCCTTGTGTACCTCCAGCTCACTCACTGGGGAGGTGGGGTGAGGAGAGGAAAAGGCCCTGACACTGTGTGAGTGCTGTTTGGTGCTCAAAAGTGATGAAAGATTCCCTGTGTCATTAACACTGATTTTAGCACATATTCAAAAGATAGCTCATACTAGCTACATGAAGAAATTAACTCTATCCCAGACAAAACCAGCATGACACTGATACGGTCTTTATAATTAAAATATATTGAATCATTTAATTGTTTGTATTTAACATTAATTTGTATTAATAGGCAATCACACTTCATATAATCATAGTATTTGAGGAGCAGAAATTGCTTATATTACCTGATTAATACATTATTGAGGAATATATTCAGCAAAATTAAACAGACTTCTTTAAATTAACTACAGTGACAAGTTTCCAGCAGCCTGCATTAAAGAGGGTATTTAAACTTAATATTCAGAAATTACTTTAAATTCTCAGTGATGAGTAAATCTGACAAGTGCCTGAAATAGGAATGTTACTTATTTGCACTCCATATATTGGGAAATAAAACATATACACATATGGTACAGAGTCTTCACTAGAGTCTGTAGAAACTGTAACCTAAAATGTCATTAGATCAGCATCACTGTGTAACCACTGTAATTTTTTATCACACCATCAACTAACCAGACTTAAGGCTTTAGCTTTAAAAGATGCAAACTATGTGTTTTACCTTCAACTGTAAGTATTGGCTTACAATTAAGCCTGAAAGATTATCTGATATTTCTGTTTCACTTGCAGTGGGTTAAATTCTACTTCCTTTTGAAACAGCCTTGGTACCATTATTATATGCCATTATCAGCTGTAATGAAAATTTACATCTTGTAACAATTGATTTGAAAGGCTTTGAGAGTTTTTGAGGGTTTTTTATTTTGTTTGTTTTGGTTGGTTTGCTTGTGTGGTTTTAGAAATCAATAGCATGAAAATCTGGGGGTTGCACCTGTGTTCTGCGTAGTTACACTGAGCACTGTTAGCACCTTTACTAAGGAGGCTAAAGCTAACTGCTTTTTTGATTCCAGTTTCTGCTAGTGAATACAGTGATGGGAAAATATAAACTGAGAATACCTTTAAAAGACAAAAGCTTTTTTGGTCATGTTTACAGAATACTAAATAATGTGTTTTTCTAATGTAATGTTTACAATAGTCATTAAACATATGGCAGTTATAAATGTTGTCATTATTGCATGCCAGTCTCTTTAAAGGACAGTCTGCTTCAATGACAGTACAAATCTTCCTTCTTTTGAGCTAGGCATGAGAAATCCACATCAGAGTAGAACCACCACAGCCTAACATTTAGTGCTATGGCAGAAGAAAATACTCTATGGGGTATCATTACTGAAATCCACTTAAAAATATGGGTATGTTATAAACAGATAATTATTTTTACTTACTGATGTAATTGCACTTTCCAAAAAACCAGCAGGATGGAGCAACATGTCTTTCACATTACTTTCCCCTTCAGATGTGCTAACTTGTTCCTCTGAAGCTCCTTGTATCTAATGTAACCCCGGTGAGCTGTCCTGAAGTCAATGAGAATGTTTATTTCACCATAATCTATGTCCTACCAGCCTCATTTATAAGAACACCTGCAAGCTGGCAAGTCAGCAGCCTTAGGAACAGTTGTTGGCTTGGTGGATGAACTCCAGCATCCTTGCCAATTGTCCAGAAGTTTCACGCATCATATTGCTTGGAGCCTCAGCTCGAAACCCTCTGCTCCCAGTGACTTGCAACACTAAGGAGTTCCTCAGGGATAGAGGAACTTGATATTAGCTACAACTTTGGATTTCTTACACAGTTTTTTTTGACTAGGCCATTTTCCAGACAAAGGTGGAATGCAGTGTCTCCCAATGACCATACTCCTCTCACAAACTAAATTGTCTTTATTGCTTTACCATCACACAGCAATTACCTTTTTCTCCCTTTTCTCTATCCTTATGTTCAATCTTCTTATATTTCTTGCACTTGATGAATTACAAGCTGTTTGTCTTCATCTCTGCTGTAACCTAGTTTTCAAGTAAACTCCTCCACCCTTGTGGAATGTTTCAGGGAAATAAATATGAGGTAAAAATTGTCCTCAAATAGTGAGATGTGAAATGGTGAGAATTTATGAACTACACTTAACTATACACAGAGCTGGTGTGCAGAGGAGGCACAATGGAAGAGAAAAATATAAGAAAAATATAGGACTGAAGTCAATGCTAACCCCTTGACATTGCCAATAAAAGGAAAGGAAATTCATGAGTCATTCCCCACTAACATTTCTAGGTCCTTGCATGCACAGTACCAATTCGTATTGCTCAGTTAAAGAGTCCTGTACATGTGCACTGAAAGTGCTTATACCGTGGGCTAAAACATGTCCAGGTCAGTAGACCAGAAACCCCATCTATCAGCAGAATTTCAAAATTTGCAGTGATTGCAACAGAAACAAAAATCTTTCAAAGAATAGCTGACATACTGGGCTTTGTATTGGGTAGTAGTCACAGCACTGAGTTGTGGTATATTGAATTTTAGAATAAGATGAAAAGAGTGGTTTAAAGTAGCATGAAAGCATTAGGTCCCCTGAAAAGAAAAAAAAAAACAGACCTTTCAAACTAATTAGGGAATCTGGTACCAGAACATAAAAGGGAAGTTGGAACTGAAATAAATTGATTATTTAAGAAGCTTTCAGAAGACAAGACTCTTAGGTTTTTTAAATGGAAGACTCTCTATCACAAGTTAAATAATTCAACTGTATGCAATCTTCATGCATTCATTAAGAGCTCTTTAGAGAAATACATCCCAAAACCTAGTCAAATTTCCAGAGATTACAAACCTGTATTCTGTAAGATGATTCCAATCACGGATTAAGTGCGGTTATCTTTTTGGTGTACCATTGTAGCTTTTCTAAGAATCAGAAAAACAAACCAGACCAACACAGTAGTTCAAGAGGAACAGCAAAGAATTATTTCTATAGTTGAGATTTAAGAGAATATACAATAACGGAATCAGGAACTATCCATATGTAGGTGTTGGGCTGTGCTTTTTTTTAATCCATCTTGATTATGGTGCAGTTTATTGTGCAGGCTAAGATAGAAATAAGCAAATGAGACATAATCTGAAGGTGGCTTAAATATTCAAAAAGCTTAAATGCATCACCCATTAGACATTCTAAAGGTCACTGTAATACGTTCATTACATTAAGAACAATTCAAGAAGACAGATGCAGTTACTTTATCTGGTTTTTTTTTCCAGATATGTGATCCTTAATGCTAAGAACCTCTGCTCTATGTCAGATCTAAAAGATGTTGACTTTTGCAGCTCTCTGCAGCTAGACCACCAGCATCAGTTCCTGCAGAATCTTAAAGTCTCCCTCCAAATACCAAATGGCCTGGGCTACCTTGAATGCAATCTCCAGTGATCAGTATTTGATGCCAGAAGATCTGGGAAGGTGCAGCTCAGACTTGGTTTATCAGTGTTTTCAAAGAGTTTTGGACTGTCTCATTGACTGTTTACTGACTTATGGCATTTTAGTTTATCTCTTTATCTGTGTTTAAAATACACGAAATTTACATATAAATATAAACAGTATTTTAAAATACGTACTGTGTGGCAAATTATATTCCACATAACTATTTTAATGCCACAAATGAGTAAAGATCACTGATTTCTGTAATCACTGGAAAAGGGTAGCCTTATAATGATTTCTTTATATCTAATAGTAAATGGTATGCACCATGCCCCAGGTCGACAAAGACTTACCATTTACACACACAGTTAAAATTAAACCAAGCATTATAAGTATAGTATAAAATGTAGGTTGATTCCCTCTTATCCAGATTTGTATTTTGCAGCACTAGGCAGAGAAAGAAAGCTAATAATATTCTTGCAGCTTATGAAGTCTTTATCACATACATCCATGATCATGTCTGCAAGAGGAAGTCTGATCCACAAGAAACACATATACTATTGACTATGCAACATTTCTTCAGGTAAGTGAATGGTTCTAAGCTCAGTATTGGACCATAACAACATTAGGTCCATCATTTTAGCTAAATTTGTAAAAACACTGATAAGATGAAAGTGGGACTAATCAATGCTATTGCTGAACTAAGGTGATCACACAGTGGGAGAAAGGAGAGTGACTTTACAAACTTTTTGTGAGTGATATTGCAGCTGATGCTACAAGGGCAAGCTTTCAACTGCTTGAAACAGCAGTTTTTCTCAGTATGGGCTGCATAAACAGTTTGAGACACAAAAGCTTAGAGCTGAGGGCACCTTTTTACTTGTAAAAGGAGAAAGAAGTCTAACTCTGCAGACTGTGCCTGGGGAGAAACACAGAGGCAAGAAAGGGAATTGATGCCTTGTGGTACTCTCCGTGCACCTGGCAACTGCTCCAGCAGAGCCCAGGTAGTGAGAGTCCATTAAACTTATTCACGCTCCCTAAACATATAGAGCACATGATTGACAGCCCTTGCTGGCCTCAAGCTTGTTTTAGTGATCTTTTTGGCACAGAGCAAGAGAAGAACTACCTAAAACCTTAAAGAGTGTATTCAGATCTACGGCAGGATGTTTAGAGATGAAAGCTCTACCTCTTTCTTGAGGTTTTCTCATCTTTTGTAATGCACACTTTTGATATTTCTTTAGGAAGAACAGCCCTGGAAATCAGTATGGTGATACACAACTATTTCAGAACAGTGTTGTCGATTTTCATGCATCTACTGAGCACAGATCCAGCAGGCCAGCCTGTGACAATATGACTTTTTTTTCTGCAATTAGTTTATTGTCAGACATTCTTTGAAGAACAGTGAATGAACGGAATACCAAGTTAAATGGCAATTTTGTATAATTCGAGGAAAAGGGTGGCTGTGTACTAACATTGTGTGTGTTTAAGCTCTAGTGAAAGCCTGGAAATCCCCCCTGGCAAAAGAAGACCAAATTGTTAATCCGTTCTTATTGGACAGATTCCTTCTTTTCGTCTTCTAAGGAGACATTCTTATTCCTCAAGTAGAGCAATAAGGTGTAGGATCAAGCAGTTCAAAACTGGCATTCAGGCATAAAGCACTGGGTCTGTCATTACTTGTAGCTGCCCTACAGGTGTATCAGAGATCTGTGTGGTGTTTGCTAGTATGAGCATGGTTTCCATGGATACTTACTTCTCCAAACCTTATCCTTGCATACAGGTTGTTTGTTGTGTTGTATCAATGTACAGACGCACCAGTGCAAAAAGGTTTGGGACTAGCAGTAACATAGTTTGTCAAAGGGTGTACCTTGCTAGAGGAACGTTTCAGGGAGGAAAGCCAGGTGTGGGAAGTAAGCTTATGATGGACACATGCAGGGTTGAAGTCACTTGGGTCAGTGTAGGGGTTTATACAATAAATAAAAAATGTGTGTATTAGGTGCCTTCAGAACGGAACTAGCTCCACTGAAGTGGTTTGTGTGGGTTTGCCTGCAAACTGTGAAAACCAAATCTACTTTTGTGAAATTGTTCCATCTGTAAGTGATTTTTGCCGCCTCCTAAAGGTGGAAATATATTTTATTTAATCTGTGGCCTAGCTAGTCTAAGAGTTCAAAGTGGATGAATCAGTTGTGGGATTTACCTGAATTGCCAAGGTTTTGTGTGGTATCTGAAATCCTGCCAGTCTAGTTATAACTCAGTTTTATTCCAGCTTGAGGTTTCTTTGGGGGTGCGAGAGGGAAGAGGTTGGCTGCTTCAAAACAAAGGACTTCACTGGCAGCAGAAACTGGAAGTGTAATTATTTATTTTATTTGTTTTCTCACCAGTCACATTCTGTCAGTAATTTTGTTGAACTGCTGATTAATACATTTTAAAAAAACAAAATTAAATATGCTGATAGGATACACCCTTCTTCATGTAGGCATACTAAACTCAGATGCTATAAAGGTATTTTGCTGAAACTTTATTTGGAAAAGAAATTAATGCTTTTTTAAATAAATCAACACGCTTCAGAGCCAAACAGTATCTCTCTGCTCTCCAGCAAACTTTGGTTTCCCATAAAGAAGCAGAGCGGTGTGCCATGAGTTTTAGAGGGAATGAAAGACACAAATGTAGTAAGCAGACTGCAAGGAGAGAGATGATGGCTGGGGTGCACCTGTTTTCACATATGAACATGTGAAGGATGAATTGAAGATGGAAGGAGGAAATGTTAAATAGAAACTTAGGCTGACCTGCTAAATGGTGTTGCACAGATGGTCTTGGGACAGTCTTGTCAGACATTGCTGTTGGGGCAATTGTGAGGATCCGCAGGCAGTTGAGCAGGCACACCTTGGTGCAGCCTGCAGGCACGTGTCTTGCAGAGGGGAGGCACAAGGCAGAAATCAGCCCTGCTTCCCAGTTGCTCCTCACAGGTACCCTGGCCCACAGATGATGCATGATATGTTGGAGGCTACCACAGGCAGAGAGGGACCCAGGTCTCCCCGTCCATACCACTGCTGTGAAGTCCCAGAGGAGGGCTGCACGTTTTCAAACACCATGACATTCCTATGGTTTCCAATCATTAATTTGCATCATAAGTAGATAAACATATGCCAGCTCTCATAACTCCAAATAGTTTGTTTTTTCTTAAGTGCAGCTTTTCCCATTTCATCATGTCAGATTCCTGCCCTCAGTTTAGCAACATATTCCCATTTTCAAATTGCTGTCACCAAAAAATCTCTGTAGTGGCAAATTTTGATTTAGTGATACTATCTTACCATTTAACAGTACTAACTATCCTCAAAGTCTGACATCAAATACCATTTGAGTTGGTCAATTTTTTACTACTATTATTATTATTATTATTATTATTATTATTATTATTATTATTATTATATCATTTTGCACCAACTTTTTGAACCAGTTTTTGCAGGGTCTGTCAATTACAAAATATACTTTCGTGAAAATTACCTAAACTGATGACTATTGTACAATATCCCACTGTCAGACATCATCAGTTGTATAGTATCTGGCAAGAAAGACTTTGGTAAAAATTATGTAACGATCTGTGACCTGTTTTCCGGAAAAGTAGATTCTGAGATGTTAGAATAATAATACAATTCCCAGTCAACAAAACTCAGGTTTCGTAAAGGGGTCAAATTTTTCCTGATCTGCAATGTAAACTTTCATGGTGTTGTCTTGGCCTGAACCTCTGATACGCAGGACAAATTTTAACTTTTTAACTGAAAACGGAGTTGTGAATGACATCTTCACTTTAGTAGTAGTTGTGCAACATCATCTGCATGTCAATTCTTGCTTTTGCAAAGTAAATTTTTCTTTCTGTGAGTATGAAAAAAAATAAAGATTGTATTTATTAACTTAGAAGAGCAATTTTCCTCTTAATCAACAAAACTGTGTTGCTTTACCTAGCACACAGGAAGAAATCAAGAAAGGGAAATGACATTTAGGAAATAATTTCAGAGGCAATGTACAACATAGAATGCATCTTCAGCTCCAGATCATTAAGGCAATTACTACTTTGGCCTTTAAAAAACAGGATTTCCCCTACACACACATGCATATCCAATGCCCATGTGCTCTTCTGTCTTAATGATTAAGAAATCAAACTTATGCCTCCATGAGAAACATAGACAAGAGGAATAAGGTGAGTTGCACAGTGTTTGGCAAGAAAAACTTTGATAAACAAACATGTAGCAGTCTTAGATCTGTTTTCCAGATCTGCAATAATGCTGCTTTTTTATCTTCAAGTGTTTGCAGTTGCATGCTCTTAGATTATAAATTATGAACTTGCTGATGAGATTAAAAATCTGAAAGTTTATGAAATTATATTGATATCTTCACACAGTCTCATTTAGTGACATAGATGATACTCTCAATTGATGTACTATCTCTTGAAGTAAAAAGCACATGGGAGCTCATTCCATATAGTTAAGAAAATGTAATTACACGTATTACTAAAAGTATCTTCTGTTTCTCCCACTGAAAATTTTTTAGGAATTCAAACGACTCTTTATCATGCACTTTTGTCTTTTAAGAGGGTTTTTCTTCAATACTCAAACAGGACCAAACCTTAACTGCTAGTGAAGGTAAGGATCAAACCTTGGGGGTTAGATGATTCTCAGACTGCTATTAGGAACTAACATCACCCAAAAGATATCCACCTGCATCAGTTGAGTGAAATGGTCAAGGATCATCCCAAAGACAAGAAGTCCTGAAATCTGCTTGCAGCTTAACCTGGTATCATTGCTAGCATGGGGAGTACTGCAACCGAGGACAAAAATACCAGGTTTTCTTCTCAGTTATTCTTGTTTTATGCTTGAGTAAAGTTATTCCAGGTTTATACTGAGCTGGTCAGATTGACCTTGCTGATCACTTTAGCCACAGCATGACCTCACCTAGAGCAGGCTGAAATCTAGGACAGTAGCCAAGCAGCCAATCTGTGCAAAAATAACACTTTCAAAACTCTCTCCCTGTAGATCTTTTCACTGCAGGCTACCTGTGATGTTTTATATAATCCTTATCATTGACTGTTACATTCTTTTGCATTTCTTAGAATCTGGAAAATGAGAACACATTGACCAAACAGTTTTGTTCTTTTTACTTTTGCTTTACTTTACTTTTAGGCTCATGTCAAAATTTTATACTTTAACATAAAAATAATGTGTCAAGATTGGAAATACTGCAGAAGAATGGCTTTACTGAAAATATTGGGGACAAAAAACCCCACATAGAAGAGTACTATTAGTTTTATTTGGCAATCCTTATGTTTGGCTTTGTCATGAATCAGGTTGCAGGCATATCATTTGGATAAGACAGACATGGTTATTTCTGTGATTATATATAATGTAGATGTTGAACCAAGATGAATTGAAAATATCTTAGTTCTGCAAAATTAATGCTTGCATGTGTTTAAAGAAGAAAAAAACTTTTTAAATGAAAACTTTTTAATAAAGCAGGTGAAAAATTAAACTTTATTAAATGTACCTCTTGACAATTTCCAGTTATTTAAATTTGGTTTAGTTTTATTGCTTAGTAAGCTGAAAAAAAATTGAGATGAATGAGAAAATTACCCATTCTGATATCCATATTTGTGCATGCTGTATGTAGAGTAACAATTAGATCTGACTCCAGGAAATAATACACTCAAAGTCTAGTTTGACTGTCACAGAGACAAAAAAAAATTAACGAATATCTTACGTTTATTTATATATAGAAATCATTGCAAGACATTGTCATGATTTTTGCAGAAGAACAGTAGAAGAGTTCATCTGCAGAGGTTATTCTCCCAATCAGATGAGCTCTAATCCTATTTTAATCTCAGTGGGCTATATTAAACAAAAGCAGAAGGTCTGGATGTTAGAACAGATTAGCCTTGACCTCACTGAGATCAGACTTAATAAGTAATCAGGTGTACATAAATTGCCATCAACCAGGGCTTCTAATGATGCATTGTGGGTAGTGATACAGGGACAAAGTAAAACTTCCTTGTACTACAGAGCAAATGAGAAAATACAGCAACCACTGCACTGCTAAATTGTGCTGAAGAGCATACAGTTCACAGTAAGCTCCCCTCTCTCTACCACATATCTTATTGTTCTTTAAGGAAGAAAAATAACTTTCTGTAGGTATTAAGAAAGGGTGAGGACAGAAATCTCAGGTGAGGGCTGCAAAGGACTAAGTGTTTAGAGCGAGTAAAAACTCTATAATGCCATCATAAACTGCATAAGAGATAACACTTTTTTAAAACTCAGTAGACTGACGATGATGTTCAGCAGAAACTCTCTCAAGCAGCCACTCATCATCTGGTTATCATTTATATTTTTATTGCTGCAAAACCTGCTACATATGACTGTGGATAAACTCCAGTTCAATACTCTGCTATATCACATAATTTTACATATGGCAGTATATTAAAAGCTTATTAAAAGTTCGTAGAGCTTCGCAGAAGCTCTACGAGATTTTTTCTGAGAAACAGGAAAATTCAGGTACTCTGTTAAACAAAGATACCATGTTTTCATTTCATTTGCAGTTTGTACAACTGGTCTTTATTTTGTCCCATTTGCAACCAAGTTTTTAACTATTCTCTTATTTAAAATTGTGTTATTAAGGTTTTGTTACACAGTGGTCATATAGTAAATACAGTTTTAAAGGACTAGTTCGAAACCTTATCCATGGAAAGCAAAGAATTTATTTGATCTCTCCACCAGATCTGTCCTCTATACACAGTGTAGTTGACATAACACAGTATCACATATGCTGGCTAATTCAACAGAAATGGGAATCCTGTGTTTCCTCTGGTCCAACTTAGCTTTTCTCTGCCAGATGATCTGCTACTGTGCAAATATGACTTTAATAATAATATAACCACAGCCTAGTTGCTGGATCTGCATTTTCCTTTTATTTCAAATACAGGTACTATTGATACTACTTTCTAGTTGCATAGTATCAACCTCAAAAAGCACGTTTTGTAAATAAATAATAAGTATCTTCAATATTATATTTATTAAATACTCTGTATTGAGCTCTAACCTTAACACTTGGGCTATAGTTTCCCTTTCTCTGTTCTTATTTGCATTCTCTGTTTCCATGTTCAACATCATCATCTTTTTTAAAAATACTCATTTTGTTTTGGAACATATGTGGAATCACCTTAATCTTTACTTCAGCCTTGCAGAGAGATGCCCTATGTCTTTTTGATGTTGCTATTTTCTTTCTGTGGGGCCTCTGGTGGTCTAGTGGTTAGGGTGCAGGACTCTCACCACTGCGACCCAGGTTCAATTCCCGGCCCCCCGGGCAGATGGAGCTCGTCAGCCCTGTAAGGCCATCCATCTAAGAGAAGGTCACTCTAAACAAACCTACGTCCTGAGACCCTCACTGCCACTGTCCAAGCTTGCTCGGCCCCGGCAGATGAACCTCAGGATTAAAGGGTGGGCTCAGTTCAGCGCACGCTGTGTCTCACCTAAAAAATCCACTGCGCAGGCTCGAAGGGTTAATGACCTTTCCCAAATCTTCGCTCGCGAAGACTGGCCATTATTTTCTTTCTGTATATAGGTGCAGATGAACTTTAATTCTCTTTGAAAGTTCAAACTTACTTCAAATTTTGGCAATTCTAATTTTATTACCGACCAGACTAGTATAAATCATGTTTGGCAGATTTCTTTTCCTCCTTTTCCTCCTCTTCCTCATCTTCCTCCTCTTCCTTTTTCCTTTCCCTTTCCCCTTTTCCCTCGTCCCTTTTAATTTCATGTTTTCTGTCACTCTTACAGATTTTCCATATGTTTATCTCTTCAGTAAGGTCCTGTCCGTTTCCTAGAAGTTTAGGCATAGAAAAATGTCAGGCCTACTATGTGTTCAAGTCCTTCACTGCTGCTGATTTCACTAATGAGTCTTTCACTTATTTTAATGAGAATGTCTTTGCACATGCAAATTTATTAGCCTGTTTACAGTGTTAGCAGCTTTGAGAGATGTATCACTGCTGAAAAAGCAACACAGAGAGACAGAGAAGGTTTAGTAGACTAACTGGAAAAATAAAATAACTTTGATATCTGTGAACCAGAATACGGTTTGTCCTGTCAGCCTACTACATTAAAAGAATTTTCTCATCTTCCTATCTCTGCAGACACTCATCCAAGACAGACAGTATTTTTTCATCCCATCTACCTATCTGCTCATATGCTTGTCTGACCTCTTTTTCAAGGAGCTGCAGCGATACTGTCTTGCAATTTTATGTCGGAGAGAGTCTGCTCAACTAGAAGCTGTCCCAGCCTCTGCATGTCTTCTCTGGAGTGGTGGGGTGTAAGCTACAGCTTGCAACTGCAATTCAAAGATCTGGTTCTTCTCTGACCCTTTCAAAAGCTCAGATTGCTTGTTATTCCAGATGACCTCTTCAGAATGATATTTCATCATTGACAGATGTGTTTTTTTCACATCGAGCTGTGCCTTGGGTACTCAGCCTTGTGCCTACCTGGGGGAGCACTGCCTCTTCAGAGGTGAGCAGCATAAGCCCCTTGCTCTGCATTAATTCTGTTGAGAACAGGTCTGCTGATTGTAAGTCTATCAGCAGTGCAATGAGCAGGGTGGCTTTGCAGGTTAGGTAGGATCCACTGAGTCAATGACTGAAGAGTAAGGGAAAAGGAGCATCACACAGAGAAATGTTTCTGTCTTCCTTCCAGAGAATTAGAAATATGTAAAACAACCAATAAAACTCCTTGTGTCTGGGTTCTTATTGCTCCCTGTGAGTTAGGTTCTTATTGGTTTTTGATATTGTTGTGATAATGATTGTCTAGTTAGTAGACAAAGAAACAAGGAATTCAAGACAGAAAGAAAGGTGTAAGACAGAGGTAATTTAAAACTTTTTTTTAATAGGGCTCTGGTCCATTTTAGGGTATTTCTATTACTATTACTGCTGTTGTTGGATGTTTCTTTTTAGGCTACAAACACATAGGAAGAAAGCTTCATCTTCCCAATTATCAAATATGAATAGACTGTTTTGCAATTCACATCTGCTGCTCAGATGGCTTCTGATCAGTGGCTGGATAGTCCATCTACAATAAGGCACATGCAACAGAGTCATCTCTACTCAATCTCTTATTTTTAAATAGCACTGTAAATAAACACTGAAATCTGGTTTCTTACAAGCTTGATTCAGAATATGGTAGAAGAGCTATTGCAGGTTAAAGCAGGCATTCAGGTACAGAATGGGATCAGAACAAAGGCTCGTAATAGCAGTGGCAATCCCAGAGGTTTTGTGTAGGAAATTTCTAACTAGTACCTGGAACATTTGGAGGTCATCATGGCTAGGCTTCGCGAACGAAGATTTGGGAAGGCTCTATCCACATTTGTTACAGGCACACTGGTGGCTTATGAGGCCAATACGAGACAGACATGTACGATTGCAAAAGGCACAGCAGAAAGACTCCTTAGATGGTGTACTCTGCAATACACGATTCTTTCTGCGTTGCCTTTTCTCCTCGAGAGTAATCCTGCGTGTGTTCTCGAAGGAGACAGCTGCATTATAGATGGTGTGTCTCCAGGCCTCCCGATTTGAGGCCAGAGTAGACCAGTTATGGTGATCAATATGAGATGTTGTTTCAGGGAGTCCTTGTATCTTTTCTTTGGGGCTCCTCTCATGCGGCAGCCAGTGGCAAGTTCACCATAAAGCAAGAACTTAGGGAGGCGGTGGTCCTTCATCCTGGAGATGTGCCCTGCCCATCGCAACTGTGTTCTCATCAACATGGCCTCTATACTTGTGACTGCTGCTTGCTCTAGAACAGATGTATTGGTCACAAAATCTGACCAGTGGATGTTTAAGATTGAACAGAGGCAGCGTTGATGGAAGCGTTCTAGGAAACGCAGGTGGTGGCGGTAGATGACCCATGACTCGGAACCATACAAGAGAGTAGACAACACTATGGCTTTGTAAACACTGATCTTTGTACTTTTCTTCAAGTGTTTATTACGCCATACTCTTTTGTGGAGTTTTCCAAAAGCACTATATGCCTTTGCTAACCTGTTGTCTATCTCTCCGTCAATCTTACCACCTGAGGAGATGAGGCTACCTAGGTAATTAAACTGCTGGACTGATTTGAGCTCTGATTGACCAATGGCGATGTGGGGATGATGGGGGACTTCCTGAGGTGTGGGTTGATGGAGGACCTCTCTCTTCTTTAAGCTGACTTCCAGCCCAAAGAGCTCAGCAGCATCTGCAAAGCAGGATGTTAAACACTGCAGAGCTGCTTCTGTGTGGGCAACAAGGGCGGCATCATCAGCATAAAGCAGCTCCCGGACAAGATGGTTTAAGGTCTTGGTGTGGGCCTTCAGTCGCCTTAGATTGAATAGACTTCCATCAGTACGATATCGAATGTAGATACTGTCCTGATCATCGAGGTCTGCTGTGGCCCTTTGGAGCATCATGCTGAAAAAGACTGTGAATAGGGTAGGAGCGAGAACACAGCCTTGTTTCACACCATTCTTAATTAAAAAGGGCTCAGAAAGTGTGTTGCCATATTTGACTTGGCCGTGCTGATCCTCATGCAGTGAGATGATCATTTTAAGGAACTTGGGGCGACAACCTAAATGTTCCAAAATTTGCCACAGACCTTTTCTGCTCACAGTATCAAAAGCCTTGGTGAGGTTGGCAAAGGTTACATAGAGACCTTTGTTCTGTTCCCTACACTTCTCTTGCAGTTGTCTGAGAACAAATACCATGTCTGTGGTACTTCTGTTGGCTCTGAAACCACACTGACTTTCAGGTAGGAATTTGGAGGTAATGATTTTTTTTGTCACACAGGTATCACAAAAAGTGTACACACACACACACATAATAAGAAAGAACTTTTCTTCTGCAGATTATCATTGGAAAACACAAACTGATTTCCTAAATCAAGCCACCACAAGTATCTGAGTTGTGGTAATTGTCCATGTTGGTACTCTTAATCCACTGCAGAGATGAAGGAAAAAATGCCTTCCACTGGGACAGCATGCTTTACAGTTAATTTTCTTCTAATAAACAGCATGTTGTTATCTGCAGTTCGGTGTGTGCATGGAAATTTTTTTAGCTACTCTTCTTCACTCAAAGATAAAACTGTTCCCACTAGCATCTCTGGGAGAGGCATCTTCCCCTTCTCCCCCAAATACTAAGCAGAGGTCTAAGGAGAGGTCTCCCACTTCTCTGTCCATGTGTTCATAGCTTCTTAAAGCAACTTGAAAAAATGTGTCCCCACTACTAGCCATGAGGTATCAGCAACTACTCTGCACTGTGCACTGGGAAGCAGTCATTGAAATGCTCCTCACACTGTAGGTGCTCTTTTACAGTTACCCTCCTGTGTCTGCAAGCCATCAGACAAGTTTTGTTTCATTTGTGAATTCAGGAAGCTCTGTGGGCATCTGTACCAAAATGGATCTTCTGAAGATTGCTTAACATAGGAGCTGTGGCTCACCACTCCTGCATACCAGAGGGGATCATACACTGCCTGCCAGAGTGGAAATCATGTAAATATGGGATTGGCAATCTGTAAGTATATATGTCTATTTTTTAGGCTTTCTTGTTTGCAAAAGGGCCTATGGACTGCACAAACTGCAGGTTGACCTGCAGTTGCAATGCTTTCAAAGTCTTGCCTGTGCCTGATGAGGTCCTTTGCCTAAAAGCTGTTTTGCTCAAACTGCCACAGCACCTAGGATTTGGCTCTTCTAAGAAATTTTTGAGAGTTGTAAAGAAAACTGTCACCTTACTTTCTGGGTCTTTTACAAGGGAGCCTGTCAGTGCTCTCCTGTGTGGAGCCTGTCCCTGGATGAACTGTACTAAAGAAAGGTACTTTCTCCTTCATCAGGAAGAGGAGCCTTAGGTAACTCCTCCTCACTGATTGCACAGATGCATTCAAAAAGCCCTGTATAATTCATTCATCCTCTCATATGCATAGCTCTGACAGCACTGACACGACATGGCATTTTTGCAAGTGATGTGGGAGTACTGTGGGTTAATTGTCCAGGTGGTCAGGCTGAATCTTGAGCTGCCAGCAACCTTCATCTGGTTGCAGATCAGCAGAGCTCGCAGTGGTGGGAACTAGCTGTGCTTTTTAAGGTCCTAGTTTGCTGCTTCACTGCTCTTTTTGCTGCTGTTAGCTGAATGTTACCCATTAGGAAAGATGTCCGCTGCACATGTTTGAATCTCTTTTAAAGCAACCTAATTCTGGTGTTTCAGCCTTTACCCTCAAGTGGAGGTACCTCTCTCTCCCAGTGTCCCGCCACTTCCTGCCATTCTTCCTCGAGCTCCTGGGGCTCCCAGGAAAATCATGGAGCAGACAGAGTGGGCTGGAGGAAAGGCAGGGCAGATGCCATGCTGTAGTTACTGTGGCACTGTACTGTGGTACACCTGTGACAGCTATGCCATGGAGTACTTTCATGGGCACAGGTTTCGGTCTGTTTTCCCTTCTTTTAGCCCAATATGATTTAAGATCAGTAGCTCACTAATACCACTAGGGATAATGTATGCAGAGATGTTTTTACAGTTTATCTAGATGTAGATTTACTGAATGTTTTGCAGACCACTAGCAGCAGAGTTATTCTACCATACATCTCAGCTTTTGGGTACTCACCGAGTGCATCTTGCTCAGTTGTACCTTACTGCTTTCCCTGTGAGACAGATACTTCTGTGAACAGCAGTCATGCCTTGGATTTGCAATGCAGACATACCTCTACTGTGAGAGGCATCAGAGTTGTTAGCATTTCCATGCACTGCATGAATTAACATTAAATTTTAGATGATCCTCTTAGGATAAAGAGACCTTAAAAGAAAGATATTTATTTCACAGTGTTTGCCATCCCTGCAATGATTCTACGCATACTGAGAACTAGATCCTCAGAGGACGAAAAAACTTTTATTTTTTAAATGATGATTTATCTGTCTTACATGCAAGCACAAAAAAAGAGGAAGTACTTTGTTTTTTCTAACAAATATCCTGTTCTTATATACATGCAAGTCTTTTTCTTAAACACTTTTTTTGTTGGTTAATAGCCTGGTATGTAGCATGTTCAATAATTTAAGACTGAGCTAAAAATGGGGTTGGTCTACTTTCTTGGAATACCTTCAGGGAATATGGAGAAGAGAATTGGAGAAGCAATTATTTCATGCTGCAGCTGTATATTTAACCACTTTCTTCCTCACTCAAGTGGCATCTGCATTCTCACAGCTGAGGTAATAGAGGAAGTTTGGGACTCTTAAGTGCATCTGTGAGTCGTGGGAGGTGATTAGCACAGCAGCTAGGAATATACCTCCTTTATGCCAGGCAGTTTTTTGTGTGGACTATTTCTTATGAAAGCGCCCAGTCTTCCACATACGTTTGTTTACAAAGGTCTTGATTAAAAAGTTAGTTTATTAATCAAGAGATTAAGCCCTTCATGCGTCTGAAGGAACAGAGGCTGCTATATGATTTGCTTTGTTTCTGAAGCCCATCTGTACAGGCTGAAGATAGCACAAGCATTCTCACAAGAGGCTACTTGGAGCTAATCAATTCTTACTTGCTAATGTGAACTTACACTTCACATCTCATCTGGGGAACCAATAATTGACTTATTTCATTTTTTGCCTCCTTGTCTCTTCCTCCAATTTAGTATGGGCTGGCTCAGTGGAGATCACAGAGTCAAACACCTCTAGCAGCACAAAGGTGCAAGATGCAGGATGCAAAAGACAATGAAGATGAAGAAGACTCTGGGTCTAACCTGATGTGTACCTTGACTGTGAAAGAGCATCCTACTTCCTTGACAGGGCCTGGGCTGGCATTTCAGACACTCACCTCTGAAAGCCAGGACAAGAGAAAATGAAACTCTGCTCTCTAACACCGCCACATAAATTTTCAGGAAGACATTTAATCAGTAGATAAGTCATTTACTGAAAAAATTGCAGGGCTTTGGAGCCCATAACTGATTACATTGAGGTTCTGACTCCTGTGGGACCTATATATTCAGTGCAGAACAAACTCATGTCATTGACGTTTAAAGATTAAATGTCAGATCAGCTCAGCTCTCTTCAAGCCTCTACAGCTAAAAGCACACATATATACAACATTTTTATAAGGCAGGCAGCCTTGCACTATGCAGGAAATGTGAAGAACAGATGTAGTGCAGAGGCATGACCTTTGGCAGTGTGACCATTGTGCATGGTTTCAAGGTAACAACCCAAAATACACAAAGAGCTTCCAAAATCATAAGGTTAAAGAAATGCAGAAAAATGTAGATTTTTTTTTTTTTAGTATATGTTTGTTCCCAGTTGACCCAAACTACTTGTAGAAATGCAAGTAGATAAAATATTTGCAGGTGGAATGTTGATATTTATCACCTGTGCCTCTTCAAAGTTTGCCAGCAAAGTACTGGCAGAAAAAACATTTTGCAGTGTTAAGCAGCTGAACTCAGAAGCCCTAACTCTCTTCCACCACCGGGAAGCATGATGCTTTAAATTTTGCCAATTACTTTTTTATGATCATTGTTAATAAGTAATACTACAAAGACATAATTGTAGGTGACATACACTGCATCTAAGCTTTTAAACTATTATGAATGCTACAGAGACTCCATCTCCTATATCTTATTCAGCACCTTAGGTTTGCCTGATGAGGCATCATTCTCTTCTCAGTCTTACTCTTTGAAGCTTCAGAAACCTTACAAAGTACACCTGATTCTCATCAATGGCAATAAATGTGAGAAAGTTGCTAATAGCACATAGTGAGATTAATAATCATACCAATTTGCTAGAGAGGCAACTGAGAAGTCTGCCAAGACAGTCTGAAGTAAATTCCCTCATGGTACAGGAAGAAAACAACCACAGCATAAAGACTAAAGGTTCATTGATTCAAGCAGCTGGAGGGTGCTGCCCAAGGAATAGTCAGCTCACAGCAGTGTTTCCCCAGTATGCTCTCCCAGAATGCAATGTTTTCATGATCAAGGACTTAACCAGAGATTTTTTTTTCCCAGTTAAGGGCCTTGCTGATTTTGTTTTTCATGAACTTCTGCATTCTTCCCCT
This sequence comes from Lepidothrix coronata, assembly GCF_001604755.1. Classification (NCBI taxonomy): domain Eukaryota; kingdom Metazoa; phylum Chordata; class Aves; order Passeriformes; family Pipridae; genus Lepidothrix; species Lepidothrix coronata. The sequence goes on from NW_016690194.1 coordinate 1,567,043, forward strand.
AAGCCCATTAAAATTACCCTGTGGCTGTACACAGCTTTATTCATAAGACAGGTGAAAAATGTGTAAGTGAGGTTTCAGTTTTACGTCTCCTGTTTCACAGCCTCTTTTGACAGAAGAGAAGTAGATACCTGCCCTTCGTATCACCCTCAAGGATGCAGACCCTGTCACAGTGTCCCCACTCATCTCTTTTTCAGGTTGAAGCACAAGATATTGCCTTCAACAATCTGGCAGAGGGAAAGTTTCTCTTTATGCAATGAGAGGATGAAATTGAAAATGCTAGACAAAGTTGTCTTCAGTATTTTCTCAGTCTTGTTTCAGAAGGACAAACTCCAGAAGGCAGTTTCTTTCCTGTAAAGCTTCAGCTAAACAGAGCCAGATGGGATTGCACTTCCTGAGGTGCTAACAAGGACACGGCCTGTCCTCTCCAGCAGTACAGACCCCACGGCTTTCAGACAACAACAATTCAATCTGTGCTATTGATCTGGAAGTGTCAGTTACCACACAGGGACAAGCTGTTTTATCCCAGGGATATAAATAACAATCTGAGCATATGGAGAAGAGAATGCTCTTGGTCTAGAACCAGCTTCATATTTACAAGCTTAGTCTTTCACATCTGGTCCAGCTCACAGGGACCTGGAGTGTGTCCTGATATTGAGATGTTGCTCCTCTTTGTGTTCTTCTTCAGTCTTCTGGTACTAAGCTGTTGTAGATTTCATCACTGACCTTGTACTCTTTACTCAAGGTGATGGTCAGTCTCATGCAGATGTAGTGGTTAGAAAACATGGACTTCAGTTACCTTACAGTACTATGATACTTTGACTGAAGGTAGAACAATTTTTGCCTCTGGGCTCAACTGAATCCATTGATGTGATAGTTTAAAAGTGCTTATTTGGCAAATAACTTATCAACTATGAGTCAGGAAACAAATCAGGCTGCTAACAAAATTTGCCATCAGCATTCAGTTACACTGCACCTTGCAAGAAGGCATAAACTATGGCCTTCTGAAAGTCTACAGCTTAAATCAGTAAAATTTCAGGCACAAAATCCATAGTGCATTTCTGTGAAACTCCAGTAAAAGTACTTTATTTGAAAATTTATTTGTAACAAAAATGTTGACCACACATTCACTGTTTTCTCTTTCTTTATCTGTAGATTTACATGTTGCATGCTTCTAACATTATTTCCTAGATCAAATGGTAACTTTTAAAGAGAGAGGCAGTATTGCTGTTGGTGTGCTATTTTGGTTTGACACATTTGCACAGTAATGTGTGCATTCATTACACACATGGTATTCACACTCCAGTTCCTACCGAACAACCCATTTTTTGGCACACTGTGAAAGCTTACATTCCCAAGGAGGTATGAGGAATCCAGAATGATGAAAATGTGAGAAACAGATAAGGAAGGAGAAAGTGTAAGTATGTTTTACACATCTTTAGGGTTTGATTCATATTGCTGAGAAATTCCAACTGTGTCAAGAATTAAGTACAGGTTAAAAAAAAACCTTTGCGTGGTTTGAGCTGGATCTGGATAATCCTCCAGCTGACTCTCTCAGACTTCAGGAAACTTTTGTTCATATTTCCATTCTTAGGTCTGAAAGTTAAGGATTTAAACTAAAATCATGCTTTTGAATAATTTGTTATTATGTGTCCCACAATATACTTCATCTAATCCTTTAACTATAGAAATGGGAGACAGTATATGCCTCTGCCAGGCAGCATTCCAAATGCTGCACCATTTCTGCATGCATACAGGCTGCCCAAGTGTTTCTGTCTCCTTCAGTGGCAGAATGGCAGCACATATAGCCCTTGGCATGACAAAAAGGTTGTTTCATCACACAGGAAGAGCCACCATACCCTCCTGGCTGCTTTGGGGTAGAGCATGGGGATGACAGTTGTGCAAGCTGGAAATCCCTTCTGCACTGGCAATTTTCTAGCTTCACTAAGGACTTGGGGGTGCTGGTGGATGAGAAACTGGACATGCCCCAGCAATGTGCACTTGCAGCCCAGAAAGCCAAATGTATCCTGGGCTGCATCAAAAGCAGCATGGACAACAGGATGGGGGAGATGATTCTCCCCCTCTACTCTGTTCTGGTGAGACCCTCCCTGAAGTGCGGCATCCAGCTCTGGGGTCCCCAGCACAGGAAGGCCATCAACCTGTTGGAATGAGGCCAGGGGATGGTCACCAAGATGATAAGAGAATTGGAGCACCTCACCTATAAGGAAAGAATGAGAAAATTGGGCTTGTTCAGCTGGAGAAGAGAAGACTTCAGGTGACCTGTTTGCAGCCTTCTAGTACCTGAAGGGAACCTACAAGAAAGCTGGAGAGAGACTATTTACAAGAGCATAATGATAAGACAAAGGAGAATGGCTTCTAACTGAAAGAGAGTGTGTTTACATTAGATATTAGGGGGAAATTCTTTACTGTTAGGGTGGTGAGACGCTGGAACAAATTGCACAGAGAAGCTGTGGATGCTTCATCCCTGGGAGTGTTCAAGGCCAGGTTGGATGGAGCTCTGAGCAACCTGGTTTGGTGGAAGGTGTCCCTGTCCACAGCAGGGGGTTTAGAACTAGGTGACCTTTAAGATCTCTTCCAACCCAGGCTATTCTATGTTTCTATGGAGCACTATGTAGGCATCCAGAAAGCATCCACCACCAGGGTTTCTCTGGGTACAGAGCGGACAGCTATTGTAGACATCAAGGTCCTTCAGTCACCAGGGATATAAGCAGGGTGTTACTGCAGGCTGTAAAGATGTACCAATTCTTCGGAATTTAAAAAAAGCTTAAAAAGTTTTCTGTTCGTGAACTACTTTCTGTGCAGACACGCACACTTTGCAGACGGCAGCATGCAGCGAGATCATCTGCAGCGTTTTACCACCACCCAGTGGGAATCGTGGGGACAGCCCCAGACCTCAGGCGCTGCAGAGCCCCCTTCACTGGCCCGGGTACATCCCTGCAGAGCTCCCCCTTCAACGGAAGCCAGGAGTTTGTTCACCCGCCTTGGGCACGCGTAGCACCCGTCAGTATTCACTGGTTGTACACGCACTCTGAGAGCACAGGGGCTCTTAATTAGAAAATGTGTTTTCCATAGATTTTTTTATGTGCAGTAGTTGATGATGCAAGTTTTGATTGTCAATTGTTACTGTTATTATTGGTATAATAATGATAATAATACTAACGGTAATTATGATGACGATTATTATGAGAAAAACTACAATAATAATCCATTTTTGTTTGTGGGGAGTTTTGTTTGGTTTTATGTTCACAGAATCACAGAATCTCCTAAATTGGAAGCGTTCCATCAAGATCAATGAGTCCAGCTCCTGCACCTGCACAAGACCATCCCTAAGAGTCACACAATGTGCCCAAGAATATAATCCAAATGCTTCTCGAAATCTGTCAGGCTTGGTGCTGTGACCACTTCCCTGGGGAGCCTGTTCCAGTGCTCTGGGTGAAGAACCTTTTTCTAATATCCACCCTAAACCTGCTCTGACACAACTTCAGGCTGTTCGCTCAGGTCCTGTCACTGATCACCACATGGGAGATCAGTGCCTGCCCTTCCTCTTCCCCTCACAAGGAAGTTGTGACTGTGATGAGGTCTCCCCTCATCTTCTCTTCTCCAGGTTGAACACATCAAGTGACCTCAGCTGCTCCTCATGCAGTTTCCCCTCAAGGCCCTTCACCATCTTTGTTGCCCTCCTTTGGACACTCTCTAAGAGCTGAATATCTTTCCTATATTGAGGTGCCCAAAACTGCACACAGTGCTCAAGATAATGCCACCCCAGTACAGAGCAGAGCGAGACAATCCCCTCCCTCGACCATCTAGTGATGCTTTGCCTGATGCCCCCCAGGACACGGTTGGCCCTCCTGGCTGCCAGGGCACTGCTGACTCATATCCAACTTGCTGTCGACCACAATCCCCAGGTCCCTTTCCACGGCCCTGCCTTCCAGCATCTCATTCCCCAGTCTGTATGAACATCCAGGCTTGCCCCAACCCAGGTGCAGAATCCATCACGTGCCCTTATTGAACTTCATCTGGTTGGTGATTGCACAGTCCTCTGATTTTTTGAGATCTCCCTGCAGGCCCCGCCCATCTTCAAGGGAGTCAACAGCTCCTCCCGGTTTTGTGTCACCTGCAAATTTGCTCAGTATCCCTTCCAATCCTGCGTCCAAGTCATTTACGAAGATGTTGAAGAGCACAGGGCCCAGGATGGAGCCCTGTGGAATCCCACTAGTGACAGGCCACCAGTCTGATGTCACCCCATTCTCTGTTACCCTCTGTGCTTGACCTGTGAGCCAACTGCTCACCCACTGCATGATGTGTTTATCCAGCTGCGTGCTGGACATTTTGTCCAGCAGGATCCTGTGAGAGACAATGTCAAAAACTTTACTGAAATCCAAAAAGATTACCTGTTTGTTTGGGGGTTTTATTTATTTTTTTTTTTATTTTGGTTTGGTTGGGGTTAGGTTGTGGTGGGTTTTTCGGATGGGGGTTGGGTGGTAACTTGTGTACTTCTTCACAGAAAAAGTAACTGGCCTTTGGAACTTTACATGGTGAGTTGGCCTAGAGATTTCCTAAATTTTCAGTTATTCAGCACTGAATTTTTGTTAATGGTTATACATTTTCTAGCCCCTTCTTAGTCTAAACTGTAAAATAGCAGCTTCAACTGTCTCATCTGGAAGCCATGTGTACTGTATTTTCTGCTTGGTTGTAGTCATTCTCTGGTGGTTAAGGCACTCACAACAGCTCGATGGTGGCTCTTTTGCTGTAGCGAACAGTGAAAATCAGTTATGAGCTTGGGGTATCCTGCACAGAGCTCCCACAATACTAAGTCTGCACAAAACACTGCTCAACACTGCACCTCAACCCTGAAACCAGGAGATGTACTGCCTTGCAGTAGGCTGCACCAAAGACATTGCATAGTCTGTATGTAAAGCTTGGTAGCTGCAGTAATAGAAGGATCTATCAGCCAGATTTCTCCTGGCTTCTTAAAATGAAGCTAACAGATATCCAGCTGGCCAGATGTTACAGCAGCATATGGGGACCATAAGAATGATCATATCCCATCTGATCAAAGGTCTATCCAGTTTAGTGATTCTGCTTCCAAGTAGAACTAATATCAGACGCCTCAAGAAGACTATAAAAAAGCAAGAATGTACAGCTACTTTTCCATAGATCTTGTACTCCACAGATCTTACTGATCTCTGACCTTAATTGAACACATTGGCATTTCGTAGACCTCTGTACTTCAGCTTCTCTTCCCTGTCATGAGTAAACTTTTAATGTCCCTTGCAGCCTGAATCATGGAGTTCCAGTTTTATTGCTTTCTGTTTTCTTTGAAGCCCTTTAGTTCCTGTTCGCATTTGATGCTCCCTCTGTTGCATTTTTAGAAAATGCATCAAACCAGCTGCTTCTCCAGCCACAGATGATATTACAGATTTCTTTTACACTCCCTTTTTCCTTCCTTTATGAAGTGAAGCACCTAAGGAAAAAGTTTTCCACACATGGAAAACTTTTCCACATCATACCTGGGATCACCCTTGCTACACTTTGTTTTACTTTTCCTAGCTCTCCTATACCTTTTTATGAGCTGGGGTCTCTGGACCAGATCAGAAATGTCATTAGAACTATGTCCAAATGAATGAGCTGCATGCAACAAGTGGAACCTATTCCTTTATGGAAGGATGTGCTGGGTTAAGAATAAAAAAAAAAAAAAACTGACATGGGGGCCAATCCAGTATTCCAGGTATTAAACCACAGGTTAAGGTTGGAAGGTGTAACAGTGGCTTAAAGCCTCCAATTCACAAGTAAGTGTAGAAGAAACACAGAATACAGATATTTATTTTTTTACTATTATTTCTCTACTGAAATATGAAGGTAAAACACACAATAAAACTATTTTCTGGAATGCTATCTTTATGTCTCAAGCCTGCATTATGACACCACTTCAGGTTTAGCAGGTTAACACATCTACAGGTCCACAACATCTGACAGAACATACTTACACACAGTGAAGCAGACAGGAGTTACTTATTTTTTATGCAGATGAGTTCAAAACTTCTTTCTTTTCATGGTATTTTTTTTTAAATGGAGCACCATAGTTCTTGAGATAAGTTTGTCTGTGCACAGATTGAAACCATTTCCCCTTAAGTGCTGGCTATTTCTAAAGATGGTTCTCTTTTTTTCTTGACAGGTACCAAGGCACCTAGCAATATCTCACTTTGAAAATTGAAATTACGGGGGTAGTTGCACTTATGCCTACACATTTGCTTCCTTTTATTTATTAAAAGAAACATCAGCTAAAACATCAGTACTGTATTCTGAAAAAGTAGACCTCTGCTATGGGAAGAGCGTAATTGCCTTGGACTGTAACTCAAGAAAGACATCTTGTACATATTACTTTTGGCTTAAGAAACCTGCTTAATATTGTCAACATGTGCGTGTTACACTACATGATTTAGCCTTTTGGAAGTAACATGCTGTTTCCGTCGTTCTAACATCTGCAAGGAAAGGTTGTAATTCCTACAGTTATATGTGCAAAATCAGGGACTTTAAGGAAGGCTGCTATAAAATTATCCAAATAACAAGATTGCCTTCCTTTTCTCACCCTTCAGAAATGTTTTCTACTAAGAAATTAAATACCTGAGCTCAAAGAGTTAATAAGAAGATGTATTTGAGGTAAGGTATTAAGGGCTTGAAGAAGCAGACATAATTTTCTTAACTATGGGATTTGAGACGGTGTGGAAGAAAACAGGTACTTAATATCATTGGGAAAACAGATAGAAACTAGACAACAGCTAAAAACCACCACTGACAAGAAACATGGTACCTTGCAGAAAAAGCTGTTTCACAGAAGTGTATTGGAGAGTTAGATAATAAAACAACCTTAATATCATGTGGAAGGTCAAGACTAGCTCACATCTAATATCCAGGGTCATAACTTCAACTGCCACCATTTTGCAGTGTGGATAATAAACTGTCAGTGTTCTCATCTTGCAAAAAAAAAAGGCAACATAATTTTAAATAAAAATAAAATAAAAAAGGGTAGAGGAGTGGTTGAAAGGACATATATATCTATATCTACATCTATATATATACATCCCAGAGATATGAATGGAAAAGTGATTTCTGTGCACCTTTTTCTCAGTCTTTTCACTGATTTCCCTTGAACTAAATAAGCTTATTTGAAGGAAGTCCATGCAGCCAAAGAGCTATGAACTCTAGTGAGGCCATGGGGAGCACAAGCAAAGAACAGAAGCCACATTCTATGTGGAGAGAACTAGAAGATGGTACTTCTTCCTGTGTTTGTAGCACTCCAGCTGCTGGCCTGGAAATGGAAAGACTTATTTTGCAAGCTCTGTGGGAGCAGGGAAAAATTAGGGAGTTGAAACTGATCTCTTTTGAAACTACAAATTAACCTCTTTATGTCCATCATCAACATTCCCAACTCCAAAATGCATTTGTGTTAGTCACATGGAAAGGTGGGAGAATTAACAGAGTAAAAATTATGTAAAAATGATAAAATACATACAGGCAGTCAAGCCTGCAAGGTGTTAGAATTCTAGCTTTCATTCCAGTACTCATCTAAATGTATTCAATCTAGTTGATAAATAAGCTAGATGTACTATGAGTAATATCACTGGCATGCTTAACTGTCTGTGTTAAAACAGTGGTTTTCAAAGAATTTAACATCTTATACCAAAACAGACCACTATGTGTAAAGGTATTATCGGTACAGGCAGGGCATATAGTTCGCTTTTTTTTATTCATAAGGAATGACGTTAAGACACTTATTTCTGAAGTTCTGGATAAAAGGAATGTCAAATAAGCCTGTACTTGCAATTGTGCTATGCAACTTTCCTAATCCAGTTCTTATCCGGTGTTTAGGGAAGACTCAGAGCATTTTAGGCGGGAGGAGGAAGGAGGGGGAAGAAGCTTTATGTTGTCTGGGAGTCTACAGCCAAACAAATGTACATCCTGACTGATTTAAAAGATAATTTAGTTTGGATCTTTTCACTCGGCACCTGGCAAAAGATAAAACAGAATAAGACATTAAAAAAAGTTCATTATGAGCACTTCAAAATCCCTCCCCTTCTCTGTGCTGTCTTTAGGAATTTTTGTGTAAAAGATGTCCTCATCTTTGTCTTCAAGGGTATCCTGAAATATGATTCTGCTTGTCTAAAACACAAGCAAAATCTCCAGGGGTCTGTACATGGCAGATTAAAGTTTTAAGAGTTGCTAGCTGGGGGTGAAGAAATAAACCCCATTGTAAGCCAAGGACTCACCCCTACAGATTTTTTAACTGCTATTTTTTCACCAAGACTCAAGCTAGTGTAGCACACATATATAATAATTACTGAAGGGCAGGTGAACTCAGTTCCTCAGTGCCACCAACTGATCAGGTGTTATATAGATTTTTAATAGTTCCTCTCCCAGTGCAAGACGTTTATTGACCTTGATCTTGGTAGTTCAGAAGCTGCACAATAAAGACAAATGGTATGTTATGTGAGTTATTCATGTTTCTCAGCACACCCTACCAGGAAGCACTGTGTAGCACAATGAAGACCCAAGAAGTGACACAGGAGTCCCAAGTTGGCTCTGCAAGTCAGTAGACGCCAGAGCAGGCTATTCTGAACAAAAGGAGAAGGCAGGATAAAAAGCAGAGCTGTTAATGCCAGCTAATAAGCTCCAGTGCTACGTTTGCTGTGTAAGACCTGAGCAAGGCAGAGGTACCTGTCACCAGAATAGCTGGTGCCAAGGCCTATTGCCACAGCTGTTGCATCTTCTCCCACTCAGCATGGGGGATGTAGGCACATTGATTACAACGTATCACTTTTGGAAAGCCTCATAAAGTAGGCCTGTGCTACCCAGAGGTATGCAGACCTGCCTGAAGTGCAAAGGTTAACGGCTTTGGTGATTAGAGCAGCTGTAATCGAGTTAAGGACCATGCTTGTTATTCAATTAAGGCTGTGCCTGACTTAAATCACAAGCAAGTCGGAGTGTGGCTCCCCTCTTATCTCTGCCAGAGGAAGGGTAAAAAGCTCCTGTTACCTTAAGAGCAATTGTGAGCTCCTGTTGTGAGGCATCCGAGTGTCGTAAGGCCACCAGACCCTGTCTGCCAGAGCACCTTTCAGATAGCTCCCTTCAGAGGTCTGCAGGGAAAGTGTCAAGGCTAACATAAAAACACATAAAACGGTCTTTCACAAGAGAGGTGTGATCCAGCAGTGGGGAGCAGTCAGGGTGGCTGGGGACAACGCTGTAAAAATCTTCAGTGAGCAATGGCTTCTTCAGAGAAGAGGACAGGGACAGGAGAAAAGTAAAGCAGTTGCACAATCGCTTGATGCAGTTACAGCCATATACCTGAAACTAAGAGTTCGTTTCTTTTATGGTGATCATGTGGCATCGTTTAGGATTGATATTCCCCAATTCAGTGTCCCCACTGAGATTCTCCAAACTCGGCAGTTTTCACTCTCCCCCCTTCACCTCCTCCTTCCTACTCTGGAGATGGAGTTGAACATTTGAGGCACAAAAGACGAAAATCATTGGTTGAGAGTTTACTGGAAACAGTAATGAGATAAGAAAACAAAAGGTAACAGCAACAATAATAGTAACAAAAGTGTGTGAAGCAAGGGTGATTTACACATAAAAAGCTCACCAAGCCTGGGACAATGAAACACTGGTGGACAGACCCTACATCAAACACTCTTGCTTCCCTGACTGGAAAAGGATGCCCCCCTTCTTAGAAGTGAGTGAGAGGCCTTTTCTCCCCAGCCTGGCAATGATGTAAGATGGTATCAAATAACATTGGGGTCTTGGCCACACCAACATGGCTCCAGGCTCCAGTCCCTTACATTTACTGCAAAAAATTTACATTGTCCTCGATCAAAACCAGGACACCATGAAAGAAGGAGCAACAGTACATTGTGCCCACCCATGGTGCCTACCACTCTAATTTTCTTAATCTTTCACTGTTTGTGCAACTGGGACCAAATCACAAGATTTTATTTATTGCTGATATGGTTACCAATAATGCTTTCAATTTTGACATTTTAAAAAAGAGCAAAAATCTGCTACACTTTCTTAGAAATTTCCCATTTTTTTGTAAACTGGATTTTGGCAGAAGTTGAAAAATCCATGTTTTTAAAATAAAAGTAGGGGTTTAAAAATGGTGATTTTACCACTTTCTTATGTGTCAGTTTTCATTCTGTGCATACCTATGCTTCATACATAAAGCAAGAGAGACAATGAAGCTTTCTCTATATTTAAACAAAAGAATCCCTTAAGATACTAAAAGACAGGATCTGACTTTCTCCCACCAGTTTTAAGATATTCTAAAATCAAGTATTCAAGAGAGATTTTGGAGTTAGATGAAAACATAAAGAAACACTTACATGCATACACACAGGTACAGAAATGCATGCACACATATCTCTGCCCACAAATACATACCACATGTTAGTAAGATATTAAAATCTTGTATTTATGTATATTTCACATTACTTGAAAAGTATTGCCATGCTAATAATGTCTCAGTAACTTCATTGTAAACTTCATCCTTTATAACTGGGTGTGAAAAATCTTTGCATGATTTCAGTGGCACGATATTTTTTTTAATTTTATATACTCCTTAATGATTATTCTCACTCTTACAAACGCTGCTTTGACATCAAGACACTCAGGCAGGCTTTCTGTTATGCTAGCAAATGAATTCTTAAAATAAAATTTTACCCACATTAACTTGTGAAGAGTCAATTCATGGTTAACTTATCTCCATCCTTTCATGACAATTGCTTAGAATGCCCAACATGTGTTTCACCACACCTGTCTATGTTGTCTTTTTTTTTTCGGTGGTGCTGACTTCCTGAACAAATGCTGAAACTGACTGAGAGCTGCTCTTTCTTGAAGACCCCAGGCGNCTAATAAACGTTGGCATTGCTTCCCTCACCTTCAATCGTGTGAGAACCCTTATTGCAGTGCTCAACCCTATCCTTATCCCTGCGGGTTGCGGCAATGGTACTTCTTCCTGTGTTTGTAGCACTCCAGCTGCTGGCCTGGAAATGGAAAGATTTATTTTGCAAGCTCTGTGGGAGCAGGGAAAAATTAGGGAGTTGAAACTGATCTCTTTTGAAACTACAAATTAACCTCTTTATGTCCATCATCAACATTCCCAACTCCAAAATGCATTTGTGTTAGTCACATGGAAAGGTGGGAGAATTAACAGAGTAAAAATTATGTAAAAATGATAAAATACATACAGGCAGTCAAGCCTGCAAGGTGTTAGAATTCTAGCTTTCATTCCAGTACTCATCTAAATGTATTCAATCTAGTTGATAAATAAGCTAGATGTACTATGAGTAATATCACTGGCATGCTTAACTGTCTGTGTTAAAACAGTGGTTTTCAAAGAATTTAACATCTTATACCAAAACAGACCACTATGTGTAAAGGTATTATCGGTACAGGCAGGGCATATAGTTCGCTTTTTTTTATTCATAAGGAATGACGTTAAGACACTTATTTCTGAAGTTCTGGATAAAAGGAATGTCAAATAAGCCTGTACTTGCAATTGTGCTATGCAACTTTCCTAATCCAGTTCTTATCCGGTGTTTAGGGAAGACTCAGAGCATTTTAGGCGGGAGGAGGAAGGAGGGGGAAGAAGCTTTATGTTGTCTGGGAGTCTACAGCCAAACAAATGTACATCCTGACTGATTTAAAAGATAATTTAGTTTGGATCTTTTCACTCGGCACCTGGCAAAAGATAAAACAGAATAAGACATTAAAAAAAGTTCATTATGAGCACTTCAAAATCCCTCCCCTTCTCTGTGCTGTCTTTAGGAATTTTTGTGTAAAAGATGTCCTCATCTTTGTCTTCAAGGGTATCCTGAAATATGATTCTGCTTGTCTAAAACACAAGCAAAATCTCCAGGGGTCTGTACATGGCAGATTAAAGTTTTAAGAGTTGCTAGCTGGGGGTGAAGAAATAAACCCCATTGTAAGCCAAGGACTCACCCCTACAGATTTGTTAACTGCTATTTTTTCACCAAGACTCAAGCTAGTGTAGCACACATATATAATAATTACTGAAGGGCAGGTGAACTCAGTTCCTCAGTGCCACCAACTGATCAGGTGTTATATAGATTTTTAATAGTTCCTCTCCCAGTGCAAGACGTTTATTGACCTTGATCTTGGTAGTTCAGAAGCTGCACAATAAAGACAAATGGTATGTTATGTGAGTTATTCATGTTTCTCAGCACACCCTACCAGGAAGCACTGTGTAGCACAATGAAGACCCAAGAAGTGACACAGGAGTCCCAAGTTGGCTCTGCAAGTCAGTAGACGCCAGAGCAGGCTATTCTGAACAAAAGGAGAAGGCAGGATAAAAAGCAGAGCTGTTAATGCCAGCTAATAAGCTCCAGTGCTACGTTTGCTGTGTAAGACCTGAGCAAGGCAGAGGTACCTGTCACCAGAATAGCTGGTGCCAAGGCCTATTGCCACAGCTGTTGCATCTTCTCCCACTCAGCATGGGGGATGTAGGCACATTGATTACAACGTATCACTTTTGGAAAGCCTCATAAAGTAGGCCTGTGCTACCCAGAGGTATGCAGACCTGCCTGAAGTGCAAAGGTTAACGGCTTTGGTGATTAGAGCAGCTGTAATCGAGTTAAGGACCATGCTTGTTATTCAATTAAGGCTGTGCCTGACTTAAATCACAAGCAAGTCGGAGTGTGGCTCCCCTCTTATCTCTGCCAGAGGAAGGGTAAAAAGCTCCTGTTACCTTAAGAGCAATTGTGAGCTCCTGTTGTGAGGCATCCGAGTGTCGTAAGGCCACCAGACCCTGTCTGCCAGAGCACCTTTCAGATAGCTCCCTTCAGAGGTCTGCAGGGAAAGTGTCAAGGCTAACATAAAAACACATAAAACGGTCTTTCACAAGAGAGGTGTGATCCAGCAGTGGGGAGCAGTCAGGGTGGCTGGGGACAAGGCTGTAAAAATCTTCAGTGAGCAATGGCTTCTTCAGAGAAGAGGACAGGGACAGGAGAAAAGTAAAGCAGTTGCACAATCGCTTGATGCAGTTACAGCCATATACCTGAAACTAAGAGTTCGTTTCTTTTATGGTGATCATGTGGCATCGTTTAGGATTGATATTCCCCAATTCAGTGTCCCCACTGAGATTCTCCAAACTCGGCAGTTTTCACTCTCCCCCCTTCACCTCCTCCTTCCTACTCTGGAGATGGAGTTGAACATTTGAGGCACAAAAGACGAAAATCATTGGTTGAGAGTTTACTGGAAACAGTAATGAGATAAGAAAACAAAAGGTAACAGCAACAATAATAGTAACAAAAGTGTGTGAAGCAAGGGTGATTTACACATAAAATGCTCACCAAGCCTGGGACAATGAAACACTGGTGGACAGACCCTACATCAAACACTCTTGCTTCCCTGACTGGAAAAGGATGCCCCCCTTCTTAGAAGTGAGTGAGAGGCCTTTTCTCCCCAGCCTGGCAATGATGTAAGATGGTATCAAATAACATTGGGGTCTTGGCCACACCAACATGGCTCCAGGCTCCAGTCCCTTACATTTACTGCAAAAAATTTACATTGTCCTCGATCAAAACCAGGACACCATGAAAGAAGGAGCAACAGTACATTGTGCCCACCCATGGTGCCTACCACTCTAATTTTCTTAATCTTTCACTGTTTGTGCAACTGGGACCAAATCACAAGATTTTATTTATTGCTGATATGGTTACCAATAATGCTTTCAATTTTGACATTTTAAAAAAGAGCAAAAATCTGCTACACTTTCTTAGAAATTTCCCATTTTGTTGTAAACTGGATTTTGGCAGAAGTTGAAAAATCCATGTTTTTAAAATAAAAGTAGGGGTTTAAAAATGGTGATTTTACCACTTTCTTATGTGTCAGTTTTCATTCTGTGCATACCTATGCTTCATACATAAAGCAAGAGAGACAATGAAGCTTTCTCTATATTTAAACAAAAGAATCCCTTAAGATACTAAAAGACAGGATCTGACTTTCTCCCACCAGTTTTAAGATATTCTAAAATCAAGTATTCAAGAGAGATTTTGGAGTTAGATGAAAACATAAAGAAACACTTACATGCATACACACAGGTACAGAAATGCATGCACACATATCTCTGCCCACAAATACATACCACATGTTAGTAAGATATTAAAATCTTGTATTTATGTATATTTCACATTACTTGAAAAGTATTGCCATGCTAATAATGTCTCAGTAACTTCATTGTAAACTTCATCCTTTATAACTGGGTGTGAAAAATCTTTGCATGATTTCAGTGGCACGATATTTTTTTTAATTTTATATACTCCTTAATGATTATTCTCACTCTTACTAACGCTGCTTTGACATCAAGACACTCAGGCAGGCTTTCTGTTATGCTAGCAAATGAATTCTTAAAATAAAATTTTACCCACATTAACTTGTGAAGAGTCAATTCATGGTTAACTTATCTCCATCCTTTCATGACAATTGCTTAGAATGCCCAACATGTGTTTCACCACACCTGTCTATGTTGTCTTTTTTTTTTCGGTGGTGCTGACTTCCTGAACAAATGCTGAAACTGACTGAGAGCTGCTCTTTCTTGAAGACCCCAGGCGATGACAGTTCTGAGGGATGTACATGAATCCTTAGGTTAAGAGAAAATCGAAACCATCAGACAACAATTTAGCTGACGGTTCTGAAAGCTTAGTAATTGCACATGTGGGACTTTATCTATTTCAAACTTAGTTTAGAAAACCTTCACAGCAGATCACACCTTGCAAAGGACTGTTTTAGTGATCTGGACATTACCATTGCCTGTTTTATGATGTGGCTTATTCTTCAAGAACAGTGTTCACTGTGGTAATAGGCAAGTAGACTACGCTGCCAGTAGTATTATTATTTAGGCTGATCATCAGGAAAGTAATGACCATCTAATCAGTGAGTTCAAAGAGTTCCTTTATAAGCATGCTGATCCCTTACGTGATTGCATTCTTGCAAAGTCCAGCAATGCAAGGCAAGCTGGGAAACTAGCTCTGAGTTTTATTGTTGTCCTGGTAATTCTAAAAGTCATTTCCTTGTCTTTCAGGGAGATAAAGAGGCATATATTATGAGGGCAGAAGAGTCTGTGTTCTTGTCAATAACATAGGCCATAGAAGTCAATGACACTCAGGCAAGTCCACCTGAAAGCCCCTATAAACTTTCAAAGGTGAGTGAGGAAGATTTAGAGATTGGGTGTATTCTGCCTGTGTAGGGAGAAAGACAAAAATACTAAATTGTAAAGGGGAACAGAATATTAACTCCCATAAAAATGAGGGGTTTTTAAGGAGGCTGTACAGTCTCCTCAATGGAGGAAGAATTTTGCCTATGTGGATTTTATTTTATTGAAGGGATACATAGAAGGCCACTTGATATTAATGCATTGAATACAAGTGATCCACCAAGGCAAAAGATAAAACTTTCTTTCAGCCTCTTCATCTATGCCTATTCCTCTTTTGTCACTACCTATTTTGATTGAATGCCTTTAGAAGAGGCATTTTGTCACTGACATGTTGATGAAAACTCCTACCATGTTCCTTACTTTCTGCTTCCAAATCAAAGTTGGCACAGGCCCAAAGAAATACATCATCTCATTCTTCTTAGGAACAGAAGTACTATTTCATGAGCTATGAATCCAGATGAGGTTATTCCTTATGGAAGATGAGCAAAAAGAAAAAGAACAGTACCGGAGATGGATCACATCTTTGAAAGAATCGACAGAGGAAGAAGACTTTACCTTCCAATAAGGGACTTTATGAGTTAACTTGGTGTTTAATGTTGAACTAGAGTTGTCAAGTTGTATTTTGTAATGTTGGTAAAAAATCTACCCTCTCTTACTCCCTTACAGTTGTTGATTCCCTTATACGATTGTTGCTCCTCCTCTCTTATACATATGCAATTGTAATCCCTCCCCTCTTATCCATGTCCAATCGTAATCCTTCCCATGGCAAGCTCCTCCTTCTATTTGTAGTATTCCAGAAAGTTCTCTGGTTTCCCCTATATAAGGGGGAGCCATTTTAATAAAGTGTTCACTCCTGTTTCACCTACAACCTGTTTTGGACGTTTTGAGTGGACTTCCCCATTTCTCTTAGCCAGGCTGTGTTAATTCCTTACCTTTAATAAAACGATTCCTGTCAGAAAACCTTTTGGGACCCTTTCCTATAGCAACACAGTAAGGCAGACCATGAGCCACATTGACTAACTCACCTGGATATACAAGAATAAAATATTTGTAACTTTTCTCTATGCATGGAATAATACTAGATATTTAAAACTAATTTATATATGTATAGGTAATAATATATATATTGAAGAAGTGCAATGAAAACAGAAATATTTTGTACACAAGGAGATGGAGAGCCTTTTTTTTTACTTCAAGGTCTTTGGAGGGTGCCCAATACACTTTCCATCTTATATCCTGAAGTGCTAGCCACCAGAATAGTTTTGTTGCCATTTTTCACAGTGCAACTGAGTCTAAGAGAGAATTGTGAGATTCTCCAAAAATTGACTCAAACAATACAGAGGATAGGAAATTGAACTCAGGTTTTCAGATTCCCAAACAATTTAATCCCACCAGACACTGCCCTATATTTTGATAATTTTTACTTTCCTAGAATATCTGTGATCTCTTTAAAAATGCATTTAAGTCAGTACCAGCTCATCAGCCAGTCCTGCAAGCTTGTGCAAAAGCCCCTTTAAAAACCATAACAGTCAAAGAAGGATACCATAAATCTTACTCAGTATCTTTTCTAGGAACCAGTCTTAGCATTACAGGAAAATACACTACCTTGATCTGTATTTTCTATGTTTGATTTTGATTTTTTCAGAAGCTGGTATCTGCAAAGTTTCAGTCATCTTCAGAAATAACAGGAATGTGTTTCTACAAGGGAGCATTTCAGTCATTTCATATTCGCAAAATCTGTTGGCTTGTAATTTTGCTTTGCTTCCTCTGTTTATTTCTCAACACTTACAAGGACCAGCGCTTGTTTCTTCCAGATCAGCCATATACATTTAAAAATGTTTGGGATTGCTCTCTGACAAGGTCAAGTGTTACCTGCAGAGGTGAAGCAAGAGTGAGGAAATGATGAGTGAGAAAGAGCAAACCTCAGAATAACAGATGGCAAATTTGGGACACATTTTAAAAAATCTGTAGTTCCCAGGACCTTGTTTGGAGACACAACTGGGAAATTTTCAAGCAGAAAGAGAATACCTATGCACCTGGTATTCATCTGCTGTAGGTTAAGACAGTTGTCACAGACTTTTTTGTTGGGATGGATGAGGACGTTCTTCCTATTTGGAAGAGGACAATTTCCAGCCCCCCCTTGACCCCACAGGCTGAGGGGGATACCACTGGCTCACAGCACAACTATGATTAATTAATTTCAAATTAGTGCTTCAAACTCAGTGATAGAAACAGGTAAGTATAATTTCCAATGCAAGCCCAGAAGCAAGGTGAAAGGCAGTCAACAGTTTCAAAGTCTATCAATATCCACCTATGACTGTGGCCCAAGGGCTTTAAAATTCATAAGCATTTTTCCACAACTAGTGACACTTCATATGATCTAAGATGGCATTGGTAATGGATTTTTTTTCAGCCTGACGAGTACCATATCAGGATTCATGGCTATAGTTGAAAGGATGCAGTAACAATTCCACGGCTTTACACAGTCCTGAACTGATGTGTGCAATGCTTGCTCAGGCATCTTGTGCTGCATCACAACATCTGACTGCGCTGTCATCTGTCTTTTATAAAGGGTTTTCATATAATAGTACTGGGTTTGAATACTGCAAGCATGATTATAAGAAATTACATTAACCAATGCCATAGCTTTATGTTTTTGACAAAGTGGTTTGTATTCTTTGTTAGAAAAACCCCCAGGAAGCTGCCTTCCAAATACTTCATTGTGATGACTATATGCACACCACACTTTTAGCGCTTACATGTGGCATGTACTTGCCAATAAACACATAAAGTCTAACACAGAATATTTTCAGACAAAATAAGCCTAAGCTTGTCTCTTGCTGAATTTCAACAGGGGAGAAACCCCAACCATGGGACTTAGCAGTTGAACAAATATAAGCCCCTGGGGGGCCTGAGAAACTGATTCATGATTTTGGATAGAAAATGGCAAAAAGCTGTATTCCACCCATTTGTGCATCAGGATGCACTGACAGGGCTAAATTCCAGATCTCCACTTTCCCAGCTGATTTTGACAATGGTTTGGCTTGATGTGTCATGGTAACAAAGCAAAGCCTACTACAAGCCCTTCTGTATCAAGGAAGTAAGTGTTAGATGTCTCAAAAACCGTGTACCACTCTGCCTGTAAACAATGCAAGCATACATGCAAAACAAACTAGTGATGGCATGATGCATAGAGATAACTGTCTCACCAATCTCAGACCCATTCCCAGTGGAAAAATGTTTTTACCACCAAAAAACCACAAAGAAACAAACAAATTAAAGCCGCTAAAAATTTAAAAACTATAATTATCATTAACTGGTGCCTTTGTTACTAGTTTCTTGAGACTGAACAAACCCCAAACAGACTTAGGCATTCTCCCCAGATCAGCACTGAAGTGAATTAAAACTATGGAAACCATTGCATTCTCCTGTATCTTTGCATTTAGACTTCTCTTTTGTCCCCCAGCCCATTGTAGCTTGCATTTTCTTTCGTAAATTAGGTATGCAGAGTGTCTCTTTTCAGTGACCTCCCCATGAGATTATGTATATGTAGAAATAGAATCAGGGGAAGCAAGGTTGCAAATGTTTTCAGGCTCTCCATCACATTGTGTTGCATAAAACGCCAAGCCAATATTGCCTCCTTTTTCCAGCAGAGGACGGTGCTTCGTCTGCTCAAGTGAGACCTGCTACTGTGGTGATCACAGATTTCCTTTGCAAACCGGTGATACTTGCTCTGCTTTCTAGATCTTCAGGAGAAAGAAATGCAGCAAGATTACCTCATATCACTTTAACTTGGACCATAATCTTATTTGTAGAGGGTCCCATTTATTCCATGGAAGGTTTTCCTTTATGAATTTAGTGCATTAAATGATACTAGACAGTATGGAGACTGATCTCTCTCTCTACAGAATGGTGATGGCACAGGACATAAAAGCTGTGGTTTGGGGTCCAGTTCTGAGGAAGCACTTGGATGCACTGCCATGGGAGCGATAGGATCATTAATAGTTTTTGGGCAGTATTTTATACTGTGCATGTATACATCACTTCATCCAGCTGCTTTGCAATCAGATGATCATTCTCAGCCATGTCATAGCTATATGGCCCATATTTATCTGTTTGGTATGCTTCTTAACACACGTGTGTGACAAATGTACTCTTACACTCACCTGGGAGCTGACTCAGGCATAACTTAAGGTGGGATTCACTTCACAACAGCTGTACAAAAACTAGCGTTGTCCTATTCCAGAGAAAGTAACACTGTCATTTTCAGGTTTCAATTCAGACTCATGGTACAAATCATTTGTACTGTAGAAGTAATTCCTCTCTGAAGCTGCTTTTCACGCTCTCCTCCTTGAAAATCAAGCCAAGACAGCTCACTCAGTCTGGACATTTCATTTATAAACACATAAAATAGGCAATATTGGTCCTACCAAAACTGCCTTGTCCAGTTACTCACAGGAAAGTTTGTCATGCTGCAAACAGTCAGCCTGAGGTTTTTTGAGGTCCAGACCAGACACTACCACAGACCTACCCAAACATTTCTTTAGTAATTGCCTGATATATACAATTTGCCTTAGCCAATCAAGCCAAATGATCATGGCTAGGCTTCGCGAACAAAGATCTAGGAGCCAAATGATAGAGTATGGGAATATATCACAAATCACGTACAAGGAAAGCTATTGGGATAGATGCATTTTAAATAATTGTACAAACTCAAAGCTCCGTGGAATTCATTCCTTCCTCATTAGTCCTATCGATGGTACTAAGAATTATTTCTGAATGAAGAATACAGATTGTGCCTCTGCAATAGCATGAAATTAAAATCACATTTTCTTCTCATTTGTATGTATTTTCAGTGTACCTACATAAAAGCTACTGAATTCATAGGGCAAGAGTTTCCATTTACCTATGTATCAAATATGAATAGGAATAATTGCTTTGTTTCTGCAGTTTTAGCTCACTTCAGTGCTGGTCTGGGGAGAATATCTAAAGCCATTCAGGTCTGTTAAGCCTTGTGAAACTAGCAACAAAGGCACCAATTAGTGATACTCATAGAGTTTTTTTGTGACAAACATATTTTTCCACTGGGAATGGGACTGAGATCAAACAGCTTTTGTGTAAGGAAATTTATAGGCATTAAAACACAGCAACTCTTCTGGAGTGGATTCAGACCTACAAATAAAAAGGTGTATGGCACTATTTCCAATCTCTTTATCTTCCAGTTTCTTTCTAAAACACAATACCCCATCACAATTTGTTGTGGATAGTTTTTATTTTCACAATATAATTGCCAAAACCAGAGCTGCAAAATGAGTGAGATTTGATAAGTAGTATTGCAATTATTAAACATGGAAACTCTTTTAATGAACACAATTAAAATAATATTAAATTAGGCAGTTACCAATTTCTTCCTAAACATTTGGTCATCACAGATTATTTGGTGGCCAAGTATTTGGCAAATCCTTCCTAAGAAGGGTCTAATACCCTTACTATAAATCTGTAAAAGAACATGTCAGAATTGCTCCATTTTCTGTAATAAAATCAAATTAAAACAGTTGTGAACAGATTCTAAGGATAAATAATCATACCAAAAACTCGGGAAAATTGAGGTACTTCAGTGACAATGGGTCAAACACTCCGCAGAACTGTATCACAGACAGTGATATAACAAGAGAAGTGGCTCCTCAAGAAGTCACTCTTGTTCAAAATTGGGATAGAGAGACTTCAGTATTTCTCCCACTAGGAGATATCAAATGAATTTTAGATTAAAAAAAAATAACATTCCAGCCCTGACTGAACTTTCTCTGATAGTTGAACTGTATTTGTGAAACACAAAGTTTTCCTACTTGAATTCAAGTCAGCATTGCTGAGGGAGGTAGTGTGTGAGATGTGTTCAGCTTGACTAATTGAGGCCAGCTAGAAGGTGATGGTTGAATAAAAATACAAAGAAACAATCTCCTCTTTTAAAATGTCAGAAATACTACCTTTGGGTAGTAGGAAATCAGGCCACTTAAGAAATCAGGCTATTCAGGCTCCTTTGCAATACAGGAAACACTGAAATTCTAAGTTTGCTGATGACACGGAATTGAGAGGAGCTGTCGACTCCCTCTAGGGTAGGGAGGCCCTGCGTAGAGACATCAGCTAATAAGAGAACTGGGCAATCACCAACCGTATCTGAAGTTTAACATGAGCAAGTGACAGATTCTGCATCTGGGATGGGGCAACCCTGCTTGTTGACACAGACTGAAGAATGAGATGCTGGAAGGCAGGGCCGTGGAAAGGGACCTGGGGATTGTGGTCAACAGCAAGTTGGATATGAGTCAGCAGTGCCCTGGCAGCCAGGAGGGCCAACCGTGTCCTGAGGGGCATCAGGCTAAGCATCACTAGATGGTCGAGGGAGGGGATTGTCTCGCTCTGCTCTGCACTGGGGTGGCCTCACCTTGAATATTGTGTGCAGTTTTGGGTACCACAATATAAGATATTAAGTTATTAGAGAGCATTCAAAGGAAGGGCATGAGGATGGTGAAGGGCCTTGAGGCAAAGCCGTATGAGGAGCAGCTGAGGTCACTTGGTGTGTTCAGCCTGGAGAAGAGGAGATTGTGGGGAGACCTCATTGCAGTTTCAATATCCTCACGAGAGGCAGAGGATGGGCAGGTACCAATCTCTTCACTCTCATGATCAGTGACAGGACTCAAGCAAACAGCATGAAGCTGAGTCAGGGGAAGCTGAGTCAGATATCAGGAAAAATTTTTTCTCCCAGAGGGTGATTGGGAACTGGAACAGAATCCTGAGGGAAGTGGTCACAGCACCAAGCCTGACAGAGTTCAAGAAGCATTTGGACAATGCTCTCAGGCACATGGTGTGATGCTTGGGACTGTTCTGTGCAGTGCTAGGAGTTGGACTCAATGATCTTGATGGGTCCCTTCCAATTCCACATAATCTTTGATTCTATGATTGATCCCAGAAAGAAAGTCTGGGGCATTCCTGACATGGGAAAGGGGAGGTAAGGGTAGTAGAAAGAAGCAGGAGAGGCATAAAAGCTGTTGCAGGCTAGGATGACTGTACTGTTCTTGACCCTGTAAGGCAGAGACGGCTTTGCATCATGCAATTTCTTGTTATGGACAGCATCCCTTTTTAACTGTCCTGTCCCAAGGGATGAACATCACCTAAAGCAAATCTAGAAATATGCATCCTATTTACAATCCATTTGAAGCCTTGCCATTTTGGTTATAGCTCTGTTTCAGTGAGGCTGGACAATCTGGCATGAACTAGCGTGTTTGAGCACCTCATGAAAAACAAAACTTATGAATCTATATGTTTTGCACATCTGAAATGCTTCCAAGTGCACTAAGTAGCAGTGGGTTTTGCTGCTAGAATTGAGGAGCAGAGATGCCTTTTGGTGAGTTTGGGGTGAAGGGTTTTTTTCAGGTATGCTTTTTGTTTCATTTTTTGATTTTCTTTTTTTCTTAAAAATCCAGCAGTTTTTGTTAACTTCACCTTTTCTGCTCTAGGGGTCTCTCATGTCAGCTTCCTCCATCTGCAGTTTCATAACAGGACAAGTCCACCATTCATATATATGTTCAAAAGGCAAGATAAACAGGTAAGGGGTATGAAATACTCAGAAATAAATTGGTACGGAGCTTCTCTAGCCTAATTCAGCACAGCATTTATATTCACTTTCTATGCATGCTCATACGTGGAACACCTATGCTTGTACTATAGTCTTAAGTACTTTAAGTTACCTTAAGAAAGAGACAAACCCAAGCCAAAGCTGTATTTGGCTTTGAAGTATATTGCATCACTTTTATTTTGTCAGCAAATATTCATGTTCAAAATGGATTTTCAGAGGAATGTTGCCATCATCAAATGGTTGACACTTAGAATTTTTTTTTTAAATGAAATAAAAATTCAAATTATTTCCAGCATGATCAAAGGATAAGCATGAAGTTTCCTGCCTTCAATTGGAAGAAGTCAGTATGGGCAACAT
Source organism: Lepidothrix coronata (assembly GCF_001604755.1). Lineage (NCBI taxonomy): Eukaryota > Metazoa > Chordata > Aves > Passeriformes > Pipridae > Lepidothrix > Lepidothrix coronata. The sequence goes on from NW_016690194.1 coordinate 1,590,271, forward strand.
GTTAAAATGTTGAAAAGTCATTTGGGAAATCAAAATTAGCCCAACCAAAACCAAAAATTAGGACAGATATATCTATCATTTGTCTGCAGGGAAAGTTTTTAACTCAATGAGGCATTCAAATATGAATTTTCCCAGATAATCAGACATTAGAAATGTTAGCTACAGGAGCTAAAATTCTGAAGTTCTAAAGTTCTTTGTGTTTTTACCAAGATTTCTGATGAAATCTAGCAAGGAGTATTGGTCAGCATAGTGACAATAAGTTTACGAACAAGAATACTGATAGTGAAACAAGAGCCTCAAAATTACAGTCTGTCCCTTGATGCACAAACTCATAATTCTACTATGCTGTAGGGCAAAGTACTTTCCTGTTATCTAGGTGTGCAGGTAAAGCAAGCTGTCTCTTCTCAGACTGAGCCTTCTAAACAGATCAGTTCCTCTACTCAGAGGTGGCCCTCTTTTCCCCCTGGCCATTTCTTCTCCACTCCTCCCTCTGCAACGTGACTGTAGTCTCAGCCTGACACAAAGACCCTGTGGGCTTGCTTTGCTTTCTACCTAATAATTTGTGTGGAGAACGCTTTTTTTTCAAACCCCGCAGGCAAACTGCTGATGCCAAAAGTTTATGAAAATTGGTCTGATTTTTCCAGATGGTATTTGAGGATAGATGAGTTTGCTTTGTCTACTTTTGAAAACAATCTTACAAATCAGACACTTGAAAGGTTTAAATGTTATGTTTAAATGTTTCTGACTTCCTCTTCTTGTGATGAATTGCAGTAAAAAATGATAGAGAAGGGGAAGAGAAGTTAGAATGAAACTGAGAAGGCACAAGGAAAAATATGGAAGGGTACAGTGAAAGCTGAAAGAGAGATGGAGAGAGGGTCAGATTTTGATGTCAAGCATAGGTGGTATAGCCAGGAAAGGATTTTCCATCAATATTGAGTGGATGAATCCCAGACTGTACTTCATTGGAAGAGAGGGGGAGGGTAAAGGTGGAGGCAAAGAAGTGTAATACAAAAGCTTTTATTATAAGGCATGCTTTACAAACTTACATACATCCAAGATTACCACTTTAGTCCTAAGCAAAGACAAATGTCTACAAGGAACTGACAATTTTCAGCCCCTGAGCCCATACATTTTTTAGTCAAGGTAAATCTACCCTTGAACTATTCAAAAAAAGTTACACCAGCTGCTGGCACCTCCTGCTCTCACCAGACTAACCTCTCCTCCTTCTCCCACATCTGGAGGCTCTGCCTGCACTCTGAGCCTCCACACTGCATTGCTTTATCACGTGCCAACAATCCCTTAGTCCTCCAGCATTCACTCCTGTATTGGGTTTCTGTGGATATTGGGTAGCAAGGGGGGGCTACAGGGGAGGCTTCTATTAGAAGCTGATAGAAACTTGCCCTATGTCTGGTGAAGCCAATGCCAGCCGGCCCCAGGACAGGCTTCCTGCACTGGCCAAGACCGAGTCAACTAGGCATAATAGTAACATCTCTGTCACAACATATTTAAGAACAGAAAGAAAGTTATTGCACAGCTGAAAATTGCAGCAAGGTAAGAGCGGAGTGAGAACATGTGGAAAAGCAGCGTAGACACCAAGGTCAGTGGAGAAAGAGGGGGAGGAAGCGCTCCAGATGCCAGAGCTGAGGTTCCCCAGCAGCCCGTGGTGAAGACCATAGTGAAGCAGCCCATGGAGATTGATGGGGGTGCAAAGATTCACCTGCAGCTCATGGAGGAGCCCACACTGGAGCAGATGGATTCCCTAAAGAGGCTCTGACTTTGTGGGAGGCCCACACTGCAGCAGACTCCTGCCAGGGACCTGCAGCCTGTGGAGAGAGGAGTCCATGCTGGAGCAAATTTTCCTGGTAGGACTTGTGAACCTGTGGGGAACCCACCCTGGAGCAACTTGTTCTTGAAGGACTGCACCCCATGAAGAACTGACCCACGGGACAGCAGTTTCATGAAGAACTGCTGCCTGAGAGATGGACTCACGCCAGAGAGGTTTGTGCAGGACTGTCTTCCACGGGAGGGATCCCATGGGAGCAGGGGAAGGACTTCTCAACAGTGGCAGAAACAACAACCGACCATAACGCTCATTCCTGTGTCCCTGCACTGCTGGGGGGGAGGAGGTACAACTTGGAAGGAAGGAGGGTGGGGGGAGGCGTTTTTAAGGTTATTTTACTTCTCACCCTTTTGCTCTGATCCTGTCAGTAATAAACTTAATTAATATCCTCAGTTTGACTCTGTTTTGCTCACGATGGTGATCAGTAAGTGACCTCTCCCAGCTCTTATCTCAACTCATGAATCCCTTGTTGTATTTTCCCTCCTTTGTCCAGTTGCAGAGGGCAGGGAGAGAGAGGCTTTAGCGGGTACCTGGCATCCAATCAGGGTCAACCCACTACAACTCCTTACTTCTGTAACAAAACACCTCACTCCTTCATGTTTGCTGTGTTGCAGCATATGTTCCTCATGACACATAGGTTTCAGTGGTAATCACTAATAAAACCTCATCTAGAATTTTCTATGTTGAGGGGAATTCACACTGAAAAAGGTTCAGAGAGAAGGGTTCTAACAAAGGTAGGCAGGAATACGAGAACAAAGCTAAGAGGGATGTAGCTGGTGTATACATAATCTGAGGGAGAAGAGCTCAGAGGAAAAAAATGCTAAGAGTCATTTCCCTCAAGTCATTTGGGAAATACAGTAGTCCTAATAATCTGAGTAACAAGTCTCTGGGAATAGTCTTCTCATTGGAGCTGTGAAGATCAAAGCCCTAAAGAAGCTACATCTGTAGCTAAATTTTGCATAAATTTATGCAAAAAAAGGAGTAAGAAACAACAGTTGTAGGGAATCGCTTGATGAGTAATTTCTATGTTGGTGTAGTCTTCCAAATTTAAAAGTGACATTTTTTGCATTTGCATCCATAAGAAAAATGACAAATAACTAAACACCTGCAAGTAACTTTTACAATTTATCGATAGATTTTATTTAATATATTTAATACACTACATTCATTTGACATAGTTCTTTTATTTTGATAAATCTCCCGTAACATGACATGATCTTCTCTATGTATTAGAGGAAGCTTATTTTTGCAACCAAGAATGCACTCTTATCCAAGATTTCAAGTTTGCCAGACAATACTTACTTTCCATAAAATCATTTTGTTGCCCTCAGTGATTGCACATTAAAATGGAAATTAATTATTGACAGCGTCCTTTCTGAGGTTTTTCATCATTTTACGCAAGACTCTAAAACCCATTTTATATACTGGTACAATATTGGCTTTTCCCCATACTCTGAATCTTCCCTAATGACTCAGGATGTATTACATTGCACCTTCAGTAGATTAGACAGCTCCTCAGCAACATTGCTTCGAAACTCTTGGGTGTAATCAAGTTAGTTCCTGCAGATAGAAGATGTTTGACTTCAGAAGTTGGTGTTTACTATCGTCTTGGATTAGTGTTGGAAATGGATAGATTTCGTTGTCACTTGAAGAAGCAAGTATATCACCCAGCTAGTTTCCAAACACAGAACTCAGAATTCCATGTGGATTGAAACCTGAGTGTCTCAGCTAACCCATACTGTGAATTTGTCATTATTCTCTGATAGATACCAAACCAGAAAAATCTGATGTTCTCAAATGACAACACGACACATCACAAGTGGCAGAGTTTGCCAGGGTTCATGAAGAGATATTGAACCTAGTATGTTTCCACTACTTTCTGTGTTTGTAGGCATATTTCTTCTTCTTGACATCATGGCCACTGGGAAGTGCTTTAAAATAGAAGAGTAATTAGAAATGAAAGAAGAGACACATTCACAGTAAAAGGGATATTTGTTTACTGATGGAAGTGGACTTCCGTTAGTGCCATCCTTTTTCACTATCTTGAAACATATATGTACCACCTTCTCTCTTTAATGAGGTTCATTGGATGGCAGCTTCTGGGAATTTTTTCCCTTTTCTAATTTAATTACATTTTCCTGTTTCCCTTTTTGTCTTTGTAGTTGATTTAGTGCCACACAGTGTTCCAGATGGTCAGTCTGGGAAACAGACACGGATGTTTTCAAAGAGACTGTGTTGATTCCCTTTGGACTCAGACTGACCTTCTCCTCCCACTGCCCCCATCACCACTCATTCACAGATTTTAATCCCCAATAAACATAGTATTTAAATACAGGAAAAAAGTTGAGCCACAACTTGAAACCAGCTAAGGACACAGGGAACCATGGCTGGCATTGGGAGAGTATCATTCAGCGGAGTCTGGTACCATTGTTTGCAGCACAGATAAAGCCAGCTGGCCATGTTATGCTTGACTGAGAACTAGACAAGGGAGGGAGAATCATATGTGAATAGGAAGTGGTATGAAAGGAGATGAAGAAAGAAAGCGGACATGCTTACGACAAGGTCTAAGAAAGAGAAAAGTGATGAAAGTACTCCTGGATTTTTTAGTCTATGCCAACAACAGCAAAATTCATCACCCCTTTCTGCCTTTGTGCAAAATATAGAAACTAAAGAGATAGTATAAGCTCGGCACAGAGGAAGTGTAGGTATAGTGCAAGGTACTGACTGTCTTGACTGTGCACAACTGTCTTACAGATATTTCTTTAAAATATATATATATTTTTTAGATATAGAAGATATAGATATAGATATATACCAGTAGGAAGTCCATCTTCGTTATTTTATTGCTCATTCTGACTTGGTAGTTTTAGTACTATGTAGGCAAATAGGTATCTGCATCTAATTTATGCTCTTGAAGTTGAGAAAATGAAAGAAAGGGAGATTTGACCTCAAAACAAGATAGTTTTGCGGCAATATCAAAACCGAAGCATTGTTAGTTCTGAACGTGTAGTCAGTTTTCTGTAACTCCTAGCCACTTCTTCCCACCACCGAATAAAAAGAATAAAAATATTACACACTATGTGAAATTCTTTAATGCTTATGGAAGCAAATCACTAAATAACTTCCCCCCGAGGCCTGCAATTATAGGAATATGAAAGGATACTACGTGGATTGAGGTTGGATTGTTTTTTCTAGTATCATATTGAAAAGTTTTATGCTGTGCTTTTAATTAAAAGCAGGAGATATTCACTATATAAGTAGTGCCAAACAATAATTTCATCTTAGTATATATTTTCTCTGCTGGGGCAGGGAGGGAAAGGGGTGTGGGGGCAAGGGGGCAGGAGAGGGACAATTACAAAACAAAATTGTGACAAAAATTCAAAAATATCAACATCTATTCCTTTGTTTCAAAAATGGAGCATTTTTACGGCACACTAAAATAGTCAATGTAATGGTGAGTGTGTAGGAAAAATGGAATGCAGCAAAAGTATTTGATGAGAAATTCAGGTATAGTACCAAGAAATCTTCCAAACTTCAATATTTTCTTTCTGTGGAGTATGGTTTTTCAACCCCATTTCCTTAGAAAATGAGATATGCACAGATATGCTTTCTCCTTAAAAGTCCATTGACCAATGTGACAGAGGTATACTAGGCTCAGGAATATCAAGTATTTACAAATACCATGAAGATCAGCAGCTATTAAAATTAGAAAGAATCGATTAAATGCCTCCACTGAGGGAGGGCAGACAACTTCAACTGTTGCTGTTGCTGTTGCACCGGCCCAGACTGCCAGCACCCTTAATCAGCATTTAATGCAGAGGACACAGGCGAAGGAATTGGCCACGGTAGGAGAAGCAGGGCCTGTGAGGTCAAAGGAAGCTTGCAAAGGAATTAAACTTATTGTGGTAAGGGGATAAGATATCAATCCACTGAAAAAGAGGGCTCGTTAATTTCAATATTTGCAGAATAAGTACAGAACAAATTGCTTTCATTAGCAGCTTTGATCAGACAATCCCTGCTGAGAATTTAGTTATACTAGAAAAATGATGACTTACAGTTCAACAATTAAGTGCTTTCCTCCTTCAGGTGCACTTTCCTCCTTCAGGTGCAGTCCAGGCTCTTTTCTGTTGCTCACACACTGTTAGTAGACCAAGGGTGACAGTTAAATAATGTTGCTCCATATGCAGAGAAGCCTTAAAGAATTTCCTGCAGTCGGTGAGATATCTGTTGTTCTAATATATACCACAAAATGTTACTGTTCCTCAATGTGATTTAGAATGGTCTTTAACAAAGGCATTTAGCAGTTTTTGTGGTCTGGCAAACTCCCTTGAAATCCAAGCGTGTCTGCTTCTTCTTTAGTGTCGTCCTGTTTAAATGGATCCACAACTGCTCTACCAACTTCTATACGCAGCAGATGTTAGGTGCATATCACGTGTATGTCAACTCTGAACATGTAAGTTATCCCTGTTTCAGCATCTTTTGTCCTCAGTTGTCAAACATGCCTCTTCCAAATTTTTTATGATCTCATCTGAAATGTTCTAAAAAATGTGCAGACATTAAAGCTGCATAGTGGAAACAAACAAACAAGATCACTGCCTTCTACAAACCCTGTATAAGCAGGACTGGAGGAGAGGCCTCTGCCTGGGTGCAGCAGAAGCAGGGATAACTGCCAGAAAAATGCTTATGTTTTCTGATGGAGGGTCAATTTGCACAAGCAAATTGCACTGACTGAAGAGGAGAAACAATTAGCAGCACAAAGAAAAGCAATACTGCTTCTCAGCAGGTTCCATGATGGGGTTAGAGCTCCTATCTTTCTCCCCATAACTCTTGGTCATGTTAAGCTCTTGCTGCTTTCTCCGTGATTCCATGAGATCTTGTTTCCATTTGAATATTGAGTTCCCCTTCAATTCTTGTTCAGTCCCCCACAGGAACCAGTAATAGGCTTTTAATTGCTCATTTAGTGAATGAGAAGAATTAGATGGACTGAAAAAGGCTTTGGTTATACTTAAAAGGTCTTGAATTTTCTCGGAATATGAATCCAAGCTGAACTTCTAGAGTGACTCTCCACCCACTGAACCCTGGCAAGGTTTCAAAACTTAGACCACCTTTTGTAATCCTGATTCTCAGGAAGCTCTGATTTTCATTGCAGGCAAAAATTGAAATCCCTGCTGTCCAGACTCCCGAATATACTAGGCACAGAGCTGATGTGGGCCACATTTTACTCGAGACTGGCCTCTGAAATGAGGAAGAAAGTGACTTAATGACAGATGTAATAGTAGTAGCTATCATGAATCTTCCTAAGTACAGCTTTTTGCAGGACTCAGGATAATCTATTTAATGCCAATAACGTTCCTGTGTAAAATATGGGGAAAATGGAAATGAAATAACACGTCTTCTTGTGTGATCCTCTGGCCGAATGTATTCACATTTTATGGAGACTTCCAAAGACAGCTAAACAGACCTGACTGAGCAAATCAAGGCCTTTGGTTACCCACAGGCTCATTTCAAGATGAAATTCATGCATTTTAATAAGGAACGAAATTTTCTATATCTGGAAGGAAAAAAGATAAGAAACTGCTTGTGCTGAATAATAAAATTTTGCATTTACAGCAGGACATTTTTTCCTATTAGTACTATGCAGCTGTGCCTGTACTGAAACAAAATTGTCACTTGGTATATTTAAAGCTAAGACGCCATATTCTCTGCTATTAGCAATATTGCCAGAGTTGTCTGAATTCAGCCACTCATACCTCACTTTAATGCCCAAAAATCTATCTTGAAGTGCTTAAGCACAGCCACAGCATGTGTTGGAACTGGAGAGACAAGAGCTGAGATCTGAGGAACTGGGCTTGTGAGTCCCACTGAAATCCAGAGCTGGGCTCTGGTCACATTTTCTGAATATAAGGTTTTGGCCAAGTAGAAACCAGGTGTAGAGCCCCCACCAATGCTCTGGTCACTTGACAATCCTTCTCTGATCCTGGGGAACTCAGAGATATCCATTCACTTCTGTTCAACACCTCCAGGTCAGAGCTACTGACAGCCTTGCACTGAGGAAAGCCCTGTGGAAACAACGTCAGAAAAGACTTTGGGACCAGAAATAGTTTTTCAATCCATCAAGTTGCCTTGGTTTTCTGGTTTCAGTTTAAATATCTACATCCCAAATTTCCCAATGAAACAATCTTTAGAAAAGCCTACATTGCCATGCAGCTGTGATATACACATCTGGTTCCTGACACAGTGGAATCTCATTAAAGGAAACTTATATGAATGTAAAATGAAATTATGTTTACAAATTGCTCTCAGAGCTCATCTTAGCTCTCAAAAGCACTGAAGAAATTGATGTCAAGCTTATGCTAAGCGCTTGTTTCTGCTTCTGTAGAACCTAAGGCGAAAATCCCATCAGTGTCAACAGGTGTAGGTTAACGCATGGCATTTTCACATCCCATCTCCATCCTGCTCTTGGGTCAATGTTCCTAGTATGTCATATTGTCCTATCTAGCTGAGGCCTTGTGTGGACAATGTTCTGCCAATCTGCTTAGCTGGTAGACCAAAAGTGGCACAGTTTCAGTTATGTTTAAGCTACCTAATCATGCACCATCTTTCCTTGTGTCTTGAAAATTACAAAGCAAGATATCTCATGCAGCACAAGTTGTTATAAATCATATTATACAGACTATACTAAAAACACAGGATTAAAAACTTTTGTGCCTTACTTAAAATGTAATTTACACTTGCTTCCTCTTTTCCATTTTTAATTGTCAGTTCCCAGGCCCCTCAGATCTTTTCCAGTTACTTTCCAAATTCAAATTTCATGTTCTTGACCTTTGTTGATGACAAGCTGGAAATATTTGCCTTTAAATAGTGACTATCACTTTTGTTTAACAGTAATGGCACTGCTTTTCCATGACCTCAGAAACTTGATTTGTAACATATAGCCATCCATGTAACCTACCACCAGCAAGAGAGGGATTCAGTTAATTTCAACAGGGAGTCCGGTGTGCTTAGAGTTTCTTCTTCACGACAAGTGAAGATAAAAACAGAAACCAAAAACAGTCAAAAAAAAAAAAAAAAAAGAGAAAGAACCAAAACATCCCACCCCTTGTCCCAAATCAAGCCATCTTCACCGTCTATACATGTTCAGCCACTGTGAGGTATGTATTCCTGACCACTACAGACCCAGAGCTTTTAGGGAACATGGGAATATTTGTAAACTGAAAATCAGCCCATATCGGTTTGTGATTTCATGTGAAATATTATGATCAATCTTTGTCTGTTGAGTGGTTTCTGTGGTCTTCTTAGGGGTGATTTTTTTATACATCAAAAATGCAGGCAAGAGAATTCAGTATTAATTACATTCTTAGGCAGTTGATATGTCTTTTTAGGACAGCACAGAGAATTATATTAGCTGTTTGAGCTGTGTAGTGATAACTTGATATATAGGGGGTAACCCACAGCATCTAATGCTTTACAATAAATACTTCAGGGAAGAAAAGTCAGGGTAAACTACTTATATCATTTTACTGGCAGCAATCTACAAAAGACTAAATCAACTGATGGTTTTATACGAGAAGGATGTGGTCTAAATAGATTTGTATGTCTGGGCAATTCCTTCTCACAGGAAAGTTCTTAGCTGTCATTGCATTCTACATGCAATGTTAAACCAGCAGTAATACTGACTGATCCATAGCTGCTCCATAAATGCTTCCAAACTAAGAAAGGGTGAGCATGAATTCCTGCAGAAACTTTATCCTGACTGGTAGAGATCACTTATGAGATACTTTTCTGAGCACTTTTGAAATAGGAGCAAAGCTTTTTCCCACCTTGATAAGCAGA